>NC_089141.1:2490105-2791051 GCF_009819655.1 Sylvia atricapilla | reverse complement strand
ATTTCTCTGTTTTTAAGTGCAAGCTTGAAGAAAAACAAAAAAGATGACTTTTACTCCAGGTATTTATCAGACACACAAGTATTTTTCTGTGTTAGGCTGAAGGATGCATTTCCTAAAAGGTCTAAGAATAATACCACTTGTCCAAATTTAGTGACCTGGCTTCAATTTACACATGCCAGTTTTGTAATACTCCTCTCACTTAGCTCACAGAACACTTCCATTCTGACTGGCTCATCCTCATAAAGATACTTATAACTTTATTGTCAAATAGCCTTAAAAATTGCAAACATTCTTAACCAGGCTGTGGCTAGTAAATAAAGTTTGTTTATGAAAAAATTCTCCATGAATGAAGATGCTCATCAACACAGTCTGGCTTAACAAGTGTTTATTCAAAGAAAATTAGCATTCATAATTAATCATCTGTTTTACTAAGAAATATAGTCTTGGTTTACAACATTATTATAATATAATAATGTGTCCTACTGATACTTAAGATTAAGAGTGTTTGACATTGTTTGTAATTCTACAAAACAATTTTAAGTTGTATACTGAAATCTGGGACAAAATATACTAGTGTATGTATAATAAATGCACACATTGCATCTATCTATCCTCATAGATCTTCCTCTTTTTAAAAAAGCTTATTAATCTGTTTACTTCAGAAGTTTCTATCATCATCTAAATAAATGGTTCTAACTTGGTTATTGCCTAGGTCATTAAAATAATTACTGTGTTGTTGACTTGTACTTAGACGAGGAGGAGGCAGAGAGTAGGAACTTCAAACTTAAGTAGGCTGGGAAACTCAGCATGAGGGACAGATCAGAAGTGGCAATTGAACTCAGAGACAGGCAGTAAACATCCACAGTGATGCAACAGCTGGTACAGGGATAAAAGATGAAGAGGCAGCCTTGATGGGTTCAATAGAGTAGTGCCAAATATGAAAATCCAGCAGCAACATTCCATCAACAATATAAAAATTTTTAAAGAGGAGTTGAGACTACATATGGTTTATTCATTACAAGCGCAGGTAAGTAAGATCCTATACACTGCCACTGACTCTGTGATGTTAAAGTCACAGTAGTCTCAGGCTCCTACACAAAGATTTAAAGGAATTAGGTGGCTGTATATGTCAATTTTGGTTAAAACTGGATGAGGAGAGAGGACCCAGCACCCCTGCAGCAATTCAGCCAACTCAATCTGCTGTACTGGTGCAGGGGCTTGTAAATACTGGCCACCACTATCCCACAGCCCCTCATCTCAGCTATATCTACAACATCCTAGAATCATAACACCTTAAACCAATGACTACCACACTGATGGGGAAGGAGAGAGGCAATCATGGCCCAAAGCAACAAGTGAATCTGTAAGACGAAAAGAGGACCTCAAGGTACAAGACTCCCGACATTTTGAAGCAGGGACTTTGACAGACCAAGCTGGCAGAACTCCCAGGAACTTGGATGGAGATGACCCAAATAATCCTTGAAATAGAAAAAAATGTCATTAAGACACATAGCAATGGCTGAGTTAGGCAAGGTGACAGAAGAAGCCACCGTCAAATTTGACTCCCAGAAACAATATATGAACAGCTAGAGAATGAGGACTGACTAGGACCTGTGCCAAGAAGGATCCAGGAGCTACAGTCGACTCATGTTCAATCTGCAATTCACATCATCACAGCACTGAAGAAAATAGGAAGTGTTACACTTTTGTCAGAGTACTACGTGGTTATTTATAGAGATTCACCTATTTTTTATTAAGAACTAAGCTGATGTCTTCATTATTGTTTTGAGTGCCACGGCTCAGGAAAAAAAGCATACTAAAGAAGGCCTAGATGAGAAGAAAAGAAATGACAATAGGTATAGGAAATGCATCCAAATATTTGAAAGGAATTTAGGCTGTTTCCTTTAGATGTGAGAGAAGTCTTTTGATACACTGTCTTCGAGCACACAGTGCTTCATCTGAGATAAAAGGAATGAAAATGTACTATAATTTCCACAGGGGGCACATAAGGAGTAAAGGACTTAACCTGAAGCAAAATGGATTTAGGCAAGACACTAGGAGTCTAAGGAGGGACAGTGAAGCTCCAAAAGAAATTACCCTATAAACTTTTCAGAGTCTCTAGAATGGGACAGTAAGAAATTTTTTATAAACACCATTTCAGAAGGATTTAGGTACCGCTGGGTCTAAATTCTACCTCACTGGAAAGGGCTGACTGAGTGACTTCTGAAATATACACAAAGGCTCAAAGTAAGAGCAGGAACATACAAAAAGCCAAACTCCATGAAATCTACAATCCTCAAATTCCTGTGTGTGGCATTTCATAGTTACACTGTAATATGCCCTTATAAAAGGGCTGGAAATCTTTTGTTTTGGCTATGGAACATACAATTGTGAAGACTAATAATTCAGTCCTAATGAGAAATATCTGAGCTTTCAAAAGAAGAGAAGGAGAGAATTTGGCCTGACAGCTGTTTCCTTGGAACATAACTTCCAAAACACATCTCTTCATTCTGTTCCTTCCTTTAATCCTGGGTTCTTCAAGTTCCTTCAATAATAACAAGAAAATGGATACATTCTTAGCAATCCAAAAGTTCTGTTGCACAGCCATAGATAAAAATACACAAAATTACTTCAAATGGGAATAAAAAGGTTTGTAGAGAAATAAATAAAGTGAAACTATTTGGAAGTACTACTAAACTTCTTTTGTTTTTCTTTAAGTATAATGCCTAGGATTTCCTCCACCATGTGGAATGTTAAAATTACCTTAGGCTAAAAGGTGCACATCTGTACATTGCAAGCCTAATGCTTAAGCACTTTCTCTTCACAGAGTGCAGGAAGGAAAAAAAAGTCAAAATGTTAAAACCACCTTTGCAAAAGGATCAGATTAAGCTTGCATTATTGTTGATAGTGAAAATACTACATTTGCAGGTGCAAATGAGGACAAAAAGGCAAGCATAATAAGTAACACTGATCATGCAAGTCAGTCTTTCTTTAACAGATGGAGTAGATTTAATGAAAACCTATTCTTTTTTTACAGCTGCTAAAATGCTGTGTTTGCTAACAAGACAAACCAGGTTTCCTTACACCTCCTACCATCCAGGATGCAACTCTCAAACCACTTATGACCACTGTCACTTTGGGAAGAGCCAGTGCACAATTCTGGCTGTTCTGGTACACATTAACATTTTCCTTTTACCCCTTAACTAAGTAATCATGTCAAAGAAATGTAGTCAGTCAAGCTCACAGAACACATCTGACCTATCTTTATGCAAGGAATACATTCAACAGCCTTTGGAAATGGCTGGAGGTTTTCTGTGGCATACAAGACAGCTCTGGTATTTATCTGTGACTTTCTCAGTCCCAGTTTGGATGCTTTAACTTTGGATGCTTTAAAGCTAAGTGACTCTTTAACATCCCAAATTCCAAACACATAGATGCAGTTAAGCAGTAAGGAACAGTAAGGGTGAGTCATAATTAATTCACGTAATTATACCTATGTGGGGATAATAAAGGGAGTCAAATTTGAGAGACAAGATCCTGTCAGCAACTCAGCATAACCACTGAGAACTGCTAATAAGTGTTCTTTGGCAGAAGAGAGTGATGATGGTCAAAGCCATCTGCTGAAGGTTTTCCATCCTGTGCCCACCCTTCCATTCTCTCCTCACAAGTGAAGGAGCTCCTTCACACTCCTTTACACAACACTGTTCACTAACACAGGCCCTGAGACTTGGCCTTTTAGGTGCACTGTGTTTTTAAAATCTAGAATCCAAATAATTACAGGCAAGCACATTCCAAGGAAAGTGTAGGTTTCTTCCAGAAGCATTCACTAGATCTCTGCAGGAGCCTGGGAGAGCTCCATGATCACACTGGTTTAGGCTTTTGTTCTGCTGTAGGTGTTCAGTTCTTGCCTTGTAAGTCCTCCAGTATGATGAAAAGTTCACAAAGATGCCTTTATCTCATACTGTGTTTTCAGTCTAACTAAAACAGCAAAGAATGGCCAAGGGCTTTCATCTCATCAAGCCACTAAGGACCTGACCAGACACTAAAGATGTTAAAAAAAAATAATTTAAAATCCTACTTTTCCCCACAGCAGTTGGTGTTTCTTGATTACTGACTTGTCGTGCTGTGTAATTGTAAGGAATCTGCATTCAGCCCTCCAGAGAAGAGAAGAGAATCCTGAAACTCACCTTGGAATGTACAACTCAAGACCTACTCTTTTCAGATTGACCCTCTGCCATGGGTAATGTGGCCTCTTGCAAGTTTGATTCATATCCTTTGTCCCCTCATTTCTTCAGTAAGGTTGTACAGCACAGTAAGTGACAGCAAAACTAAATACTTCTATTAATGGGATTGCTATCAAATCTAATTAAACACAGACTCCAAGAGAATCCAGCTTACTGTTCCACTGCCATAGTAGGTTGTCAGTACTAGAAACTATGACACAGTGGTGAGTTTGTTCTTAATAGCCTTCATTTCCTCAGTGGCAATTTTCTGACACTGAAAACTAGACACACAAAGAAGGTTGTATGTGTTTTCTTTCCAAAGGAGTGAAAAGCAAAAACAAACAAAAAACCCCAGCCACTCACCACAACTTAGTGCATAGATAACACAGCTACCTATAATGCACTGAGGACATTTTATACAGGGTTGCTAATAATACCAAGGATTTAAATACGGTTTTCAGATTGGACATGCTGAGAATAAACTCATCTCTAATTAAAAAAAAAAAAAAAAGTTTAAAAAGTTCATGTCAAGGTTCTACAGACAAAAGATAGTTGTACAATCACTAAGGAGATCTAACTAAACTTCTTGACACTGAAGCCACCATGAACCAAAACAAAGGGGGAAGAAAAATCCTACTGCAGAAAGCACTACATCATTCTACTGGTTTAATAAAATATACATAGATGTACTACATATATGGCCAAAGAATTGATATATAATTAAATTGTTCTCCACCTGCATTGCAAATGGTGTAAAGCAACTATAGCATCAAGGAACTTGGATTTTACAGATATCAATCCCACTACAAAACTTCCTTTTGTTAACTTTGACTTTCTACTTCTACTTCTTTACTTCTTTTATTTCTTATATTTATTAGCAGAACACTTTTTTTTTTCTCCCCATAAAAATAACTACACACTAAAGCAGAGGATTAGAGCCTGCAAGACTTAGAGAAATGCAGTTTGGGGAGCTCCTGCATAAACTAAATGAAATTGTTTAAAATTAGGTACATTTAATGCTAATTTCATAGATAAAATAACTACTTTCTTAGTACAAAATTCACACTTAAATTCCCACTTCTCCCTTTGCGAAAGTAATTCCTGTCAGAGAGAAGCTACTCTTAAGAATATTCAGCTTTTACCATATTAAGACAAACAATGACAGAGTCTTCTCCAATTTTGTTTTGACAGAGTAGTACTCAGCTTTTGCCTTAAATTATTTACTGCATGACCCCAAAAGAAAACCTGTAATATAGGAGGGGGTGGAGAAGGGAAAAAAAAGGACAGAAAGCCCAGTTATTCACCCTTTGATCAGTACCATACATACATGTAAAGGCAATATCTAAAGGAAGCTCAAAAAAAAAAAAACAAGCCCAAAACAAAAAACCCGCCACAACAAGAACAACAAACCCCGCTGAAATAAGAAAAAAAGAGAATACACAATAATCTAAGAATTGATAAGTTAGAATTATCTGCAGATTAACACTTTTAAGGTTTTATTTCACGAGCAAGGTTTTCTTTCCCATGCCTTTAAACTAAACTTATGAAAAGAAAAAATACCTACTGGTGTCTGCCTGGCTGCCCACGCTGATGTATCTGTCATTCCCAGGAAGGGCTGTTTGGTAGTAAGTTGCCTCCTCTAGCTGGGGAACCTTGGCATTCTTCGCAGTGAGAAAAGCTACAGCCAGCTCCAGATTACCATTGCTGTCCTTTAAGCATAAAAAAGGCAACGAGAAGTGAGTGTTCCTTCACCCTTTCTTTATTTTTTCTTAAAAGCAAAGGATGTGATTAGCAATTTCAAATCAATAGCCATTGGACTGTCAGGTAAAATACTAACTCAAAAAGAAAGTTTACAAACAAATATTCTGCATATTTCACTATTTTTGACCAAAATAAAGATAAAACATCTTATAAAAATTGTTTTGGTGGAGTTTCACTTATTTCAGGAAAGAAAAAAAAAGTAGTGTAGTGTAGGTCAACTTTTCAACATAACCAGCACATTCACAGGAGTCAGGCTTCAACAGGAGTCAGATGAGCTCTTATGGAAGTATAGAGTTTCATTGTCAAAGCCAGAGATCCTGGCTTTTGAAAAGCAGTTGTGCACATGTATGTTAACAACCACCAACCTATTCTTGATTTAAATTACTATATCCTCATTTATCACGTATAAATGGCTAAAACGTTCTGCTTGAGGGAGACAAAGCATTTTTTTAAAATTTTATTTCTATACATATAAATAAATATAAATAAATATTATATATATTTATATAATATAAATACATATATTTATGTATACATATATTTATGTATACAGAAAAACAATACAGAGACACCTGTCATTTTTATTTACGTCAAAGAACTCTTCTTGAAATAAATCACAACGGTTGAAAAAACATTGAAACAATACCAAACTAGCAAAGACTGGCAAGTTCAGAGTTCTTCATTCTGCACAGTGAGCAAGGCCTGTGCATGATAGAGAACAACCACACCTGGACAAGAAAACAACACTTGGTTCCTCAGGAGCTGACCATCTGTATAACACCAACATATCCCAAAACAATTCACACAAAGGTTAAAAGCAAGCCATAGAATTCCTGTCTTTTCATTTTTGAACACTCGATGAATTTTTAGGTAAGTACCAGAAGAGAACAAGATTCCTTGTAAAGTGAATAAGCCATCATTACTAGCTTTTTTTCCCCCCTGCAATAAACTCAAGCTGGGAAGGGAAAATGGAAGGAAGGGAAGGACAGGTGTAAGAAAGGTTGGGATTTATGGATTTTAAAGGCAGTTAAGATGCATAAGCTACAAGTCAGTGATCTTACCTTCAGTGCCTGTTGTAGTACCTGGATGTCATTGATACCAGTGATCTCCCTCAGCTGATTTAAAAACGTTTGCTGGTGCTATAAAAATAAAAAAAGAACAAAACAGATCATCGAGATAAGATTAGAGGCAAATAACAGAAAAACCAATTCTTAACAGAGTACACTCCTCCACTAACATTAAAGGCCTCTCCATATGAGGTTTATACACTACAAAGAGAGCTTTCATTACTCAAGTTTGTCTTAGTTTCTGCAATTTGGGCACTTTTAATTCCCAAATGTAATGACTTTGCATTTTGGTGGATTTCTTGGGTTGGGATTTTTTTTAAACAAAAAAATGGGTAAGCTTATGCAACATGGGTTTAAGAAGCCTATATAAAGCCACAATTGGCCGTTCTAAACAAATAAAACTCCACAGCTTTGGTGGAGTTTCTCCAAAGGCAGTAGTGGAAATAGCTGACTGAATTCCCACCAAAACCAACTTCTTTAACTCCCAGTTATTCTCAACCCCATTATTTCCTTAACATAAATAATTCCTAGTCATTCCAACTGCAAAACCAGGAAGAAGTTCAACTTTGCTGAACACTGATGTGTTTTAAGAGAAATACTACAAAAACTCCAAACAAAACAAGTCTCTTGATACTGAAAGAGAACTTTAGGAAGCCATCTAAACTGCCTTCCTGGATCAGTTAAATCCAACTGTCCCAAATCACGTAAGTCAGCACCCATGACTGAGTTTAAAGGAACATTGAGAATTAGAAAAAGAACAAGAGGTTCTGTGTCTCTTAAATATTCACTCCCTAAGAAATTTCAGGCTTGGTTTTGTTTTATTTACATAAAAATCTGGTCCCACCCCTGTTTAGAGCCAACAGATGATTCACTCTGCTCATGCTCTATCCCATCACAGAAGCAAAGAGCAGGCACTAAGCTGGAACAATCCTTGAGCTACTGTTAACCATTACAAGCATCTTAACCATTAAAACCATGAAAACACAGAGCACTGACCATTGTTCCATACTAACAAATCCAATTGTTCCTTTGGCAGATGGGAAATGAAGAAAAAAATATTTGCGAATGGTTTTTCTTTTTTATTCTTTGCCCACCACATCCTGAACTCAAAACACTAATTTCATCTATGAAAGAGAAAATTTCTGCAAAGTACAGGGTTTTGTTTGCATGACAAAAAGCATATTTCCTATTGGAAAGACACATTCTCTTGCTACACTCCAAATTCATTTTAAAATAGCAACTATAATTGTCTTGTGGCTACTCCTAAAATACTTATCTTTAAACTGAATTATCTGGAATCACATATTTAAATACCCTTCTTCTTCCCTTATCACTGCTTTGTATAGGGGAGGAAATGAAGATCTGCATGAATGCTGAATTCCCCAGTGAGAGATTAACCTGGCAGGCACTACTTCATGCCCTAATAAGTTGAAATAGAAGGCGTATAGTTCAGGATGTTTATGATTTACATACACAATCTTCCCTTCATTTATGATCCTAAGAGACACTGCTAACAATCCAATCGGCCTCCTTTTTTTCTTTTCCTTTTAAAAACCCTTCTGTTGGCACAAGAAAAGTGAAGTGATGCAGGAAAACAAACTCCCACTCTATCCCCATCCCTCACTCCCTTGTCTGTTTATTCTGTGCATATCATAGCACTCCACAAAGTCACTTGTTTCCCCCAAAAAAGTTGCTTTCCTGCCCCTAAGTCTGGCAAGAATCGAAGAAATGAAATGGAGTATTCGGGAAAAATAATTACAACAGCATTAAAATTGGCAGCAGCAATTCAAGGCATGGCAATAAAGTGGATTTCTTTTTTTGTTTGCCACAAACATGATGATAAACAAAACAAAACAAATAGTTTCATATAAATTATCATAACAACAAGGTCTAACAGATTCCTGTATCTTCCACAATATATACAACACTTAGAAAGGCTGACTGGAGGATATTTATCGTTCACAGAGACTGGGAAAAAACAGAAGAGACGGTTTACCAACAAACAATCTCTTAGCAGTTCAAAATATTGGCTGTTAATTTATGAGCACAGCTGTGACTTATAAACTTAGACATCTGTAGTTTCTATCCACATTTCAGTACTCCAATGTAAAAGCTGGGTTTCAAGGACCACTTCCCACGGACATACACATTTAACAGATCAGAACAGCACTCAGAGATGCTCCTTTCTCACCAAGAAATGGTTTAAGTATCTAAGAATGTTGTTTTTTTTTTAAGGCCAAGATTTAAGGTACTCAGCTCCAGAATTTCTAACTGGTAATTAAAAGAATAACGTGGAGAATCCATAAGCACCACTGTCAGAAGTGACAGGAATTAAGAGGAAAATGAAGACTATCAATGGAGCTTTGGGGCATTTGTCTGGTTTAGACATTACTGTTTCTTCAGCTAAACGTGGACAAGTTGCCACTAATTTCTAACTGACTCATTTCAAATCACACAGAAGGTAAAGAATGGATACATTCCCTTTCTAGAAGGAGTGTAACTGAAAATAATTCCACCTCACCAACACGTTCTTATAATACTTGCTAATAGACTAACAGATCTTCAGAAACAATTGTTAAACTCAATAAGGACGCTAAAAACCCTCTGACTGGTGGCCTTCTCTTCCAAAAATTCACCACCTGCCCTCATCCTCACAAATCTGATGTAACTGCATCCATCATCTTTACTGTGCATTGACCTTTTTTGCAACCAGATGTTTAACTTGTCACTATTCTCCTTCACTGTTATAATGACAGTATGTTATCACCCATGAAATTGTATTAACACAGGTAATTCTATTTCTTTTCATTACAAGTGACAGAGCAGGCAACTATCAAACCCTCTCCTCATTTACTATCAGAGGGTGAGATTCAATTTTCTTTTTGCTTTTCTTTTCACTTAAGACACTTATGAAACAACTGCAACCATATTCAGAGATTTTATATTACTTAATTCCTAATGTGACTTTACTTACTGCATCTGTACTACTTTGCAAAATCAAAATGGCTAAATTTTATTTGTTTTGAATAATATTCCTTTAGCTCTGGTCATTGTGGCATACAGGAAACTAATGTTGCTATTACCCATGATTGAAGCTTGGAGATCAATTTGTAGTGCAACTGCTAAACAGTTAAGTCTCTCCTGTATGGCAAGAAATATTTAATACAATACTACAGACTTCTACATATGAAGCAAGCCCCCCTCCTTACTCCTATTAATGCTCATTCTGATTACATTTACCCTAAAAACTCAAGAAGCTTGGGCTAACTTGAGTTGACGTGACTGTAGCATATAAACCCTCAAATGACTAAAACCACAATGATATATTAAACAATTATAATAGTAATTCACTCACAGGCTATAACCAAAAATACTCAAAAGAGCTTACCCTATACTAAAACAAATACAAAAAATGAAGAAGGCAGCAGAAAAGTATTTACAAGTGTCTGAAGTACCTACACCAGCACATGCTCACAAAACCAGGTCAGTGAGGGAAGCTTCAGATCACAACTATCAGCTCTAACAGAAAAAAAGCTATTGTACATTTTTCAGTGCAGCTCTTTCCTTATTCCTTATTTTTTTCCAACCATGCCTCAGCAGAGGTTCAAATTCTGACCTGTAACTCTTAATTATAACTGTGCCTTAATTCAGTTTAACAGCCTCTCTTTTCAAATGAAGACACAATCCAGATCAGTCCAACAGAATCAGGTGCAACTACTGATGCTAAGAGATGCCCTTCCATTCTTTCAAACTTCCCCCTTCTGTTTGCCATCCTACCCTCAAATTTGCACGACTGATTCTGTATCTTTTCTCTAGCAGAGATCCTCCAGTTCAGTGAGTCAAGACTCCAGGAATACCTGCAGTGTTAGGACATATGTGCACATTCAGGCCCATTCTCCACGGAGCCTGAACAGCACTGGAGTTAAAAGCCCCCAGGAGCTGATCTCTGACACCAGACCGTGCTGGTACAGCTGCTGCAGGGTACCCCAAGTCCTTGGCCATACAAAGGAGATGGTTCTGTGCTGCTGTGGCTGCCCTGGGATCCAGCTGTTCACACCCCTCAGTCCCATCACATCAGGAAGCAGTCTGTTCCCTGGGGCTTTCACACACAAGCTATTCCCAGCCTTTCCCTTTCCTCTGGCTCCCTGAGGTATGCACTATGTATCTTCAGGCTTTTAGCTCTTGGAGGATTTTCACTAACAGGAAATTCTCCTATTTTCCTGGATGGAAGCCAAATTTGTGTATTAGGAATGCATGCCCTTATTTCCAAGTCTCTCCTTTTTCAGCCATCCTTCCCTTGCTCTCAGGAAATGCCCAATTAAGACTATCTGGTTTATGACCTCACACAATAGCATATTCAGTAGCTGTGCCAGCACCAGTGAAGCAGAAAAGGATCTGCACTACTATCAGCTTAGAGAGATACTGTGCCCAAATTAGTTCCACAACAGTACTGTAAACTCTGATAACTTCCTACAATCAAAGCAAAAACCTAAATTACACAAATGCTTTTATTGAACAAGCCAAATCTCATAAACTGACTAAGACTGAATTACAGTGAAGATAAATTTGGGGGAAATATTAGCCACCTTTTGATCTGTTTATTTTCTCCTCTCTGTAGCTTCTGAAGAAGCTCATGTAAACTTCGGCTTTTTTCATGGCAACATCCAAATATTTGCATTTGCAATACAAGCACTCACAAACTCAGAAGATAAAACAACCTTTTTCCATTTCCAAGCACAGATAAAGTTGTATGTTCAGGAATGAAGGAGATGATCCAACCATTAGTGAAGAAAATGGGATCTATGGCCTCACTACACAGTTCACATTTTGACAGTACATAATGAAAATGCATTAGGGACCAAGCTGATGAGAACACTCCTCCTATGGGGAAAGGCTGAGAGAATTGGGATTGTTCAGCCTCAAACAGACACAGCTTAGACTTGCAGCCTTCCATCACATGATGGGAGCCTAGAAGAGAAGAACGGGGAGAATTTCTTTGCCTGCAGTGACAGGACAAAGGGAAAAGGCTTCAAACTGACAGAGTATGTTTAAATATCAGGAAAAATTCTTTACTGTGAGGGTAGTGAGGCACTAGAACAGGTTGCCCTGGGACGTTGTGGGTGCCTGTCCCCAGAAGTGCTCAAGACCAGGCTGCTGGATGGGGCTCTGAACACCCAGGTCCAGTGTAAGGTGTCACTGCCCATGGCAGGGAGACTGGAACCAGATGACCTTTAAGGTGCCTTCCAACCCAGGCCATGATTCTGATTCCTGAGGGATGTATATTTTTATTAGAGACCAAAAGAAAGAAAGACGAAAATGCAAATGCTGAGAATGGCATTCTTGACTCAGGGCCTCCACACAAATCCCACTTCCTTTACTTTCTAGTGCCACACTGATTTATAAGACTTATTTAGTGGAGGAAAACTCAAATGACGTTGAAAAATATTTTATAATAAAAACAATTCTAATGAAGCCTAAGCTGCAGAGGACCTGCTAATGGCATTGCTTGTAGACAAGTAGCTAATAAGCTGGTTTTCTCACACGATGCTGCTGTAATGAGAAGAACACTGAGAGCTTAGAGGAATGTAATCCTCCATAAACAGGCTTTAGGTTCTGCTACAAACAAACAGAAATAGTTTAACATACAAAGGACAAGCATACTAAAGACCCTCAATTACTACTGTGAATATCATTTTCTGCCACATTAATCATATCTCCCAGGAATAGTTAAAAGGTCCACAGACACTGCTGTACATTACAGCTTCCAGCAACACAGCTACATTAACCATTTTCTAAATATGCTGTTGGTCAAGTTCCAAATAGGCAAATAAAAGCTAACTCCTTCCATGAAAATATTGAGTTGAAAGGAAAACATGCAGTCAGTCCAGAAGGCTTTGCTTTTCCCAGCTCTGTCCTCAAGATTTTTCTCCATGTATGTGCAGAATAAACATATTTACAAAAATACATAAATTAGAAAGTCATTATATGTATGCATATATTTTTAAAGCACTATTTTGCTAGTGCAAAGACCAAGTTTAATCTCTGCACCAGCTGTAAGGTGCTCCTTAAAGCACAACAGAATTAGGTTCCCTTGCCCAGCATCTGCTAACTGGGCTTCCATTTGTCCAGGTATGAAAAGAGAAACCTCTTACATGACATTGTATCCTCCAAGAAAGTAGGTAAAGATATATTTTTATACACACATTAACGCAAAATACACCTCAGCTTTGCTTCAGACAAAAATCACCTGTGGAGAGCAAAGGACATGCACAAAGACAGCAGATTTTCAGTCTGGGACTGCTCTGCACAGGCTGCCAAAATCTGACAATTACAGCAGCAGCTTGTACAAAGTGCAACTGGACTGAGAGCAAGAACTTACTTCAAGGAGCAAAAGGACACAGTGTATGGCTGGAACTTTCAGCCAACCACAGCCTAACCCAAATAAAACTTTATGGGGGAAAAGGCCTGAGTGCACTACTTAGGTGTGTACACTCCTCTCTCAAGAATTAAATTAAGGATTCTACTCAATCATAGCTTTATGTAACCTAGGTTGATCCTAGACAACACACAGAATATCCTCACCAGATTTCCACACTTTAACGGGTGACTTTTCAATGAATTGCAATGTTTGATATTACAACAATGATTTCTATACAACATGAGATCATGCATTCATATAAACACTCACAATTCTGAGACTCATATGTGGCAAAAAAAAAAAAAAAAAAAAAAAAAAAAAAAAAAAAAAAAAAAGTATTTACAAGGGCCTGGAGTGACAGGACAAGGGGGAATGGCATCAGACAAAGTAGGTTTAGATTAATATCAGGAAGAAATTCTTTACTGTCAGGGCAGTGGTGGGCACAGGTTGCCCAGAGAAGCTGTGGCTGTCCCCTTCCTGGAACTGCTCAAGGCCAGGTTGGATGGAGCTCTGAGAAACCTGGACAGTGGAAGGTGTCCCTGGCCATGGCAGGGGTTGGAACAAAGTGAGTTCCATTTCCAGCCTACATCATTCCATGATTCTACGACGTTTTTCTAGTCTCTCCTGTTCTAAAAGTTTATTTTCCAATTTTTTTCTTCTGTTCACAGATATTTACCATCACGCATAAACATCCCATTTTACAGTGTCTGACCAGGGAGCACAACGAAGACTTAAGCTTTCTCCTCACAGGAATGACTATTGCCTAGGGTATAATTTTACTGTAGCCACTATTAAAAATGTTCTGTCTTGTCTTTCAGGTCTAAAACAACACTGCCATGAGATCCACATTTTTACACTTTGAGATATTTTCCTTTGCATCCCAATCAGAGTTTAACTCATCACACCAAATACAAGCTATTCTGGCTCATATTTGATGCTTTTCACAGGCGTAGCTCTCAAGTGGAAAAGGCAGTCCCACTGGCCCATTCAAACATTCAGCACATCTATAGGGCTGTTTTCCTCCAAACAGACATCCTAATAGCCTCACCCTGCTCTGCACAATACAGAAGAGCTCCCAAGAAAACACCAAGCCAGTCTCATTGATCCTCCTCGCTCTGCCATTATGATAACAAGGGCAACTATTCTCGGAGCAAACAAACCAACTCTGGAAATTCCAAGTGTCCTCAGATCGGTGGGATCCCAGGCTCCACAATACTTACAAACAATAACACTCACAGGGGCTGTCAGACCACAAGCTGCTGCTGAGCAGTCAGCTGTTCTTCCTCGGCTGTAGTTCCAGCCAGTGCTGGCCAGCCCAGACTGGTGTTGCCACACGTCACTGGTCCCTAGGAGCCAGCATCACCACTCCCCCAAACCTCTGCCAAGCCAGGACAGGCTCTCAGTAAACCATCAGAGTTACTCTCTGCATTCACTGATTTCCTGCCAGCTTAGTGAGAGCCGGGAGTGGGACAAGAGAGATAAGGCAAAGACTGCACCAGTTTCCACTGGGTTCAACTGTTGCGGAGCAGCAGCCTTACGAGTTGTTTCTCTACTATTATTTTAACTCTCCTTTTATCTAGTGAGAGAAACTGATGGGGGAAAAAAACCTCCTGCAGTCCCCATTCTACTTAGGCACTATCGCAGAAAACTTACACCAATGGAAGATGAATTAAAAATCTCACAGTGACAGATGTGCTCCTGGTGTATGCTTCTCACAAATGAACATACACAATCAGACCCACTCCTGCACAAGCCAAAATGTTTTCCACTTGCTGCTTTAGGTGTGCACATCCAGAAGGATTTCATTTACTGCAGCTGTTAATGGCACAAAGATCAAAGCTTCCATTTCACCTCAAACAACTCTGCTACATGCCCTAGGTAAGTGATACCAGGAAGATTTGACAATTTTTTTCCACATAAAATTCAGCATAGTACAGCAGAGAAATCGTAAATAAAATTTAATTACGCTTTTTCACAGACAGGTCTGTATTACAAAGAGTCCACTGTATTGAACAGAATGGACACATTTGGGGAAAGAGCTCAGCTGTCTGTTTTGAATAGGAAGGAAAAAAAAAAAACAACCAAACAACCGACCTTAACAGAAAGCCTTTCAATAAAGGCTCTTCCGTTTAGTCCAATTAAAAAAAAAAAATAGTAGCATGATTTCCTACAGAAACAGGCCTTGTAATCACAGAGTGGGCACATACCCAGGCACGTCTGCCCTCCTGCCTCTCGAAAGCTCAAGGTCTCCTCCAGCAGCTTGGCCTGGTCCCAGGAATCCCCAAAAAACTCAGCAGCATCCCCAGGCTTCTCAGTACCTTATCCAGCCAGAATGGAGCTCCTGATCACACTGCCCACATCTTGGGCTACAAGAAGTTGGAGGAGAGAACACAGAGGGCTTTGGAACAGAAGAGGAGCAGCTCCACTCCACTGCAGTGAGGTCTGCCAGATGTGAACTCACCCCACAGCTTCAACTGGTCACTCCCTCCCCAAATGTTGGTGCATTATAAGAAAAATCGTACCAGGCAAGGCACACACCACTCTTTGCAGCATTCAGTAAAATGATCTGATAGCTCATCCTGCCCTCCACTAATCATCTAAAAAGAAATTATGGGAAGAGACACATTTTTAGCCTGGAGAGGGGCACAAGGGCAAGGACAGACACAAGGCACAACCCTGCACAAGAAGGAGCCTACAGATAACATTAAGACATGTAAAATCTGGGGTGGTGTTAACAGGTCACCTGGAAGGTGACAGGCCACGACAGCCTTTGGGTCAAGCACCAGCAAGGAGCTGGCACTGTGCTGTGTCCCTGCAAAGGTCACTGCCACCCCACGGCCTGTGAAGGGCAGTCAGCAGCTTTGACTTGCACTGGGTAGTAACCCCCTTGGAAGCAGGTGATGTTAGAATTGAAATGAACCTTAAACATGACAGAGACACTTTATTCAAAGACACTGTGAGAGCTGTACCAGGGGTCAGCATGTAATTTTACTACCCCACAATTAAAGAACAGTAAATTCAGCGTTGCACACCATAGAGGGCAGCTGAAATTTTTTAAGCCATTTTCTTTCATGGAGAAAGAAAAAAAAATTGTTTATAAAGTTTTGGGGAGGCTTTTTAAAGGACTTTGAATTACCTTATACTGAAACACACATTTGCCTCACCTCCCCACAGAAATCTGAAGGTGCTATATTCAAATACATTTGGACACGGTCACAAGAAATCTCGACCAACTTTGGTTCCTAAGTACTATTCCCTGTAATTTAGCCCTGCCAATTTTCCCTGTGTCAATGTTGTCATAACAGTATCACCAAGAATGACTTTCTGCCATCATCACACACCTACCTGAAGCTTCAGAAGCTGACCTGAATAAAAGGGGTATACAAAATATTCCTCTAATGAGTTTACACTTCTGGAAAATTATTTGAAACAAAAGTTTAAATTCTGTGCTTCCTTCTTAGCAGTAGTACTGTGCCAATACATTCTCCATCAAATGACAGAGATGAAAAACTCTGATAGTAAAATCTTCAATCCTTTTCTATTTAGTTAGCTCACGGAGTACTCTATTTCCATACAACTAACAGGATACAGACAGAGAAGACTTAATTCTAGTACCCCATAAAATAAAAAAAAATGTTACAAGCTTAGATGCCAGAATTAAATAAAACTTGCCAACTATTACCAGTAAATAATTGAAAGATTCTAAAGTAAGAAAACTGCACAGTAGTGGGAAAGTCTCTAAATGAAAGAAAGAGGTCCTCAAATAGGTGGGAAATTACGTAAGAAATACAAGTAAAATTTGAAGAAAAGTAGCTGACAGATGGGAAAATAAGAAATACCAGGAAGGGAAATCCCTGTGCAAGCTGCCTATAAAGCTATTTAGTTAAAAAAAATATATATTTGCAAGCTAAAAATGTTGTCATATATTTTTGATAATCTATATCAAAACAAAGCAAAAGTTAAAATTTGCAAAGTATAGAAATGCTTTCTCAGTCACAACCTAATATTTCTGGGATAAAATATAGTATGCAGTCCTCTAACCAGGCCCTTTATACTTATGCACTACAAAGTCTTAGGGAAAAAAAGGAAAAGTACTCTTCGAACAGATTGTGGTCCCAGAAGAAATTTCTGTTTCAAAGTAACTGACTTTCAGAAGAATAAAATGAAACCAAAAGCAAAAGGGAAGTGGAGCAGGAGTCTGTTCCTGCCATCTCTTCTGAAAAGAATGAAGAATGTCACGTACCAATGCACACCCAAGCCTTTTCCAGATGCTTACTTTAAAGCACTCATCTGAAAATAAATGAATACTATTTTCAACTTCCATGTGACACTCCCCTTTTTGTTATTGTTGGGGTTTTTTGTTTGGTTGGTTTTGTTTTTTTGTTTGTTTGTGGATTTGGGGCTGTTTTTTTGGGGTTTTTTTCCTGCTTAATCCCAGTAAAAACACAGCTATATTCAACTTTTCAAAGTGGCTTTATGTTTTAATGGAGATTTGATTGAAAATCAGAAAGTGTCATTTTTAGTTTGACAATAGGAACAGGAATTTCAAGCACAGGTATCTGACTTTCCCTGGAGTCACAGAGCTGTGAGGAGGACAGTTACCACAAAAATCATGTGTGACCTCAAACCTACCATTTACTATTCAACAAAAGGAAAAACTGGAATGAAATACAGCTGCATAAAGCACAGTCCAAAAGCTCTACACCTCAGACCCAGAGTGCACATCCTCTTCTAAAGGGTGCCCTCTGCATTCTGGGGTACACTACCATTGAAATGATGACAATTGGCAGGATGAAGCCACAGGGGGATAAAATGCCATTATATCACGTGCATTTATTTTCACTAATTCTGTGTATAGCAAAATACAAGGGTCGATTAGATTTAAATATCTCCAGATCATGCCTTGAAAACACTAATGCCTCTCTGACAAGCTTTTATTAAATATATTCTTCTGTCTACCTCTGCTTACTGTAAATCTGAAAATATGTTTTCACCTGATGGCTAAAAAAGCTTTAGTAAAGGATATTTTTAGCACAGTCTGCATTTTCTTGGCACCTAAACTTTGATAAGCTTGACTGTTGCCAATTAGTTGATAACACAAACATTTTAAAAGACACACTGTGCAGAGTGTAATTTTTTTCAGCAAGAATCCACCCCGTAAAATAATTCAGATAATTCAGAAACCAGGTATAAACAAAAGCATCAAGTCAGAGCTGTACATCTCAGAATAAAACCAATCAGAATTTGCATACCAGTATTTCCAATGCCCTTTAAAAACAAGTGTTTTACATACACAAATCTGTGTCAGGTGATGTTTTCAAAGTTAACATTGCACTCGAGCCTTCAAGCTGTTCCACATCACGTGTCCTTTTAATTCCACCTTTCCAACATCCTTAGAAGGAGAGAGACCTTAAAACTGTGGACACTCAGTGGTGCTACTGCTCACAACAATGCTGTTCCTATTGAAGTCCCACCACCAGGTAACACCAGATTTCAGGAAAACTCTCATGCTGATGGCATTCAACATACTCCTGAATTTCATCCTTTATGGCAAAGAAAACCTAATTTACAAAATAATAAAGACTACAAAACCCAACTGAAAAAGAAAAAAATCAGTGCCTTCTTAAATTGTAAGAGTCTAGTCTGAACAAACAGATTTTCACTGTGATTTTCAAAAGCTTAGAATGAATTATGTTACTAAATACATGGGAAAACCACTCTATAATTAAACAGAGAAGAACACACAAAGCCTGTGACCAGCAACTGAAGTCATTTCAGTGTCCAGCTCATAAACATTTTGTGTCAATCTGTCTTTATACCATCTTAGGACACAGTTCTTCTTTCACAGCATTTCACAGCAACCTCAAAATTTTGAGTCAATGTTGCTTAACATTTCATTCACATTAAAGCCCAAACTCACAGATTCTGCATGACACCCACAGGAAAACTACTGTGTAGTTCAGGGTGCTAAAACCACCCCTCTGCCAGAAGACAGAGCCCTGTGAGTGTCAGCAGGAGTCAGCACAGCCACGCCAGAACAGACTGGTGTAATCACCTCAAATATTGAAGCAGAGAAGTCCAACCCTCAGCAGCCAAGAGCTACTTGATCCACTTCTGAAAAATGGGGTGGTAACAGAGCACCAGTATGAGACAGGATCATTCAGAAAGAAGTGTCATGAAAATGTTCCACTAGTGGTCTGTAGAGCTCTTGGGCAATGGCAAGCTTTGAAGTCCTACAGAAATCTATTAATCTACAGCAATAAAAAAAATGGAAACCCTGCAAGACAATGAGAGATGGCAAAGTGCAATGCTGAAAGAAAGCAATATTTTAGATGGTCACTACAGCTGCTCCCAATTTTACCTGCAAACTTGGCTGAGGTGTGCAGGCACAATACAGCTCATAGTAACATCTATATTAAGCAGTATTAATGTAATGTGGAAAAATCTGACACGTGCTGCTCAGAACACACTATGTTGCCAAAGCAAGAGTTAAAAGGGTTCACAAAACCAGCAAGAGATGGCATTTGCCAACCTGAGGAAACAGCAAAAAGTATTTCCTTTTGCTTGGCACAAAGCCTAAGTTTGTACCTTTACTTGGCACAAAACCTGAGTTGGTACTATTGTGCAAGGCATGCTCTGGAGGAAGACATCTCACCACCTCATCTTTCCTTCAGCCCCACAGCTTTAGCATTCCCTCCCTTTTTTAACTAATAAAAGAGATGAGCTTATAGAAAGCTTTCAACTTGAATGGTTTTGCACACAATTAACTCCTGTGATTCACAGTATCAGCTTTTCTCTATTAATTATACTTGACCCCCCAGAACACTGGACCTATCACAGTCCCAAAAAGAATGGAGGGAGCTTTTATCCCATATATCACACACTCGGCTCCCTGGCAGAAGTCACACATGAGTGACATTAGATTCACTTGACTACTGAAACTGAACTCATTTTCACTCCAGTCTAATATTTTCCACTCTTAGCAGATGTTGACTTTAACAGCACCCCAACTGATAAAGTGTAATCATCAGCTAACAAAAGCCATCTCTATTTCATAATGTGAAAAAAAGACTGAACTCTACTCCGAATTCATAAAATCCTTTTGAAATACATTGTCACAACAGCCTCTCCTACATTATTCACCTAATACTCTAATTTGTGATTTGAATTGGGATGCTACACTGCACAAGTCAACAGGCCCCTGCTGAGAATCTGAATTCTTTCAGTTTAAAGGTGTCCATTTGCTGACTGAAGACCATCACATTGGTAACTTAGTCACCAGGATTTGATGGGGAAGTTTAGTAACAAAGCCAGCTAAGAAAAAACTCAAGCAAAAAGAAAAAAAACCCACAAACAAACAAAAAACCTATATACACATAACTCTTTGCTGTGACTCAAGGCAACCTACACCCACTTTAACATAATCACAGTGGTTATCAAAAGAGAACTAGAAAGTGAAAGCCATCACGACACTTTCACTTCCAAGAAAATCTGCTCCCACACCTGTGGCTTTTCTACTCAGAGAATGCAGAAAAGACTTTTCTCTCTCAGGTCCCAGCAACTCACACACAAACACATCCCCCTCAGATTTTTAAGAGTTCTGTTCTTTAACAAGAATGGAAAATCAATTGAAAAAGCCCAAAAACACAACCAACTAAACAAAACAAAAAATTCAGGCCTTTAAAGGAAATTATTCCTCACGAAAATATGTAAGTGAAGACACAGCTCTTAAAACTTTTTGTTTACTTTTTATGCTAAGGAATACCAGGAATGTCACATTTGACTCTTGACCAGCTGGGAATTGAAAATCAGTATCTTCACTAGAGACAGTGAAGGGCAATATTATTTTAATATATATCTTTAGGCACCTCAATAATCCTCCTGTCACTGGCACTGCCAGCGATGGCTGTAAGGGGTGACTGGCACAGCTCCTCAGACAGCTCCTGGCACAGGTGAGTGTCAAAGACCTCCCTGCAAAGATCTGAGCCCAGCCTGAAAAGCATCCTCTATGTCCCCTGGGGCTGAGCTCAGGTTGGTTTACCAACCTGGTCACTTCGTCCCCAGAACCTGTGACATCCCTGAGCCTCACCATTCACATCACTGAGCTATAGAGCCAGCTTCTCAGGGACTGAACAACCAGGCTGTCAACTCTTGGATGGGTCCTTCAGCCAGGAAGAAGAGAGGATTTAGCCAGAAACAGAACAGAAATTCCATCTTTATTCTACTTTTCACTCCCCTTCAGTTACTCAAGTCCATAGACACTAGCTGAATTCACAGAATTAAGGAGATGCTGGCCACAATGTATCTTCTTAGGCACAAGAATGTAAGAAAGGCAACTGTTCAATTATCCTTTCACTTATCTTTATGAAGCACTTTTTAAAATGTGAAATACTTTTCTATTTTAAGATATGGATAATTTGCTTTTTGGACCTTTTCATTGAAGCTGATGAGTTTTACCATCTTTTGTAGCTGCTGCTCATAGTAGCCGTGAATACAGGGTTATCCTAAAAATATTGGAGGGGAAGGGAGGGGAAAATGTGTGTTAAGGATTTGTTACAGATATTTTAAAATAATACTACAATGAATAAACTTTACACTTTCATATTCCGAAACAGTCTTTTTCTTTCAAGGTGTGGACTGAACATATTGAAAGACATTATTTCACACAAATTCTAATGATAGTACTACTCTACTCTTGTAAACTCCTGCAAACACAATTGAACTCATTGCCAAATTTCTGTGAAAGGTTTTCTGAAAGCAAAATGTTTTAAATTGCTGTTAAAGGTTTCATAAAGGTGCTGATCCATATCATATTATAGCAATAAACACAACCCTCCAAGATTCAGCAAGCTTGCATAGATACTAAACAAACAAAAGACAAAAAAACCCAAAACTAACCACACACACCTCCACCCACTCTCACCAAAATCCATCAAAACAGTCACAAAACCAGAAGGCATTCAGCAGACCAGTCTGACAAGGGCTTTCAAAATTACTTTGAATCACTGGCCTTTGCACCTTGCTTTAGCTTTCAGAAATACCAACAGGAATCTGTGTCAAAGGTGTAACTACAAGTACTATAAAGTTTTTTGATATGAACTTCTTAAATGCAGAATAAGATGCATATATTTAAAAGCATAACTCCACAATACTTCAAGTAATGTTTGCAAATTCCTTAGTAGCTGGTGCAAACACTTTAAGTAAACCAGTGTTGTTATTCTGCTCATCCTGGTCACAGAGGTACTGAAGCTCTGGGTACCAGCACTGGCAGCTGTAATCCCCATATTCAGGCCCTCCAAACCTGCCTGTCACACAGTCCAAACACAGACAGCTCCTCATCCATGGGGACATGCAGAAATGACCCTCATTCCATGAGCCAGGGACCATTTCTCAGGTGCAGAGGGACACCTGCATGTTGGTCACAGGCAAGAGTGGCTCCAGCCTCAGGATGAGAGAGGGAGCCTGCAGCTCTTAGCTCCACCAGGCAACCCTGAACTCAACCCTCAAAATACAGAGATTTTAAAGGTTTGGATTTTAACTCCTTGGAAGGTTGCCACCTATTAAGATGAAAAAAAAAATTAAAAAAAATAAAAAAAGAGTACAGAGCTCCCAAGACACTGTCTTTGTGCACCAGGTGCTCAGTAGATACTTTGCAGTCACTTCCTGCCATTCAGGACTGCATCATGTCAATTGGTGGACAGAGATGACTCTATCATCCTCTGCATGAAGCAGCTATTGCTTTTAGGAAAAAAAAAATACTTAGCCATATTATAAGCTAAATCTTTAAATAATAAGTACTTCAGAACCATGGGACAAGCACAGCAGAAGCACACACAGGCTGGCACAATTTTCACCTTTTCATCCCAAAAAAACAGCGAGAGAGAAGAATTTAGCATCAGACCTTGCTTTAAGCCACGCATTATTTCAAGTGGTAAATATCCTTAAAAGTTTGTGCTTCTTTTAAAAAAAGAAGAATGAGCTGAGCTGGCACAGCTCTATTCTACTATTATTCTACTATTCCTGACATTACCCTGCCAATGCACTGCTGAATCACAGGTCTGAAATAACAGTGGGTGTGGGAAACCAAAGGACAGATAAAACAGCCTTTAAATCTGTGTATCAACCAAATGTCAGGCTCTCTCCAGAAGGAGCAGAACTTGATAACATACATTGCTGAGAGGCCAGCTAGGTGCCACCAATTAAAGCCCAGCTTCTTCAACCTGCTGTTCTGAGATGACCATCAGAATAATTATCAGAGCTGAGACATGTTTGACCTCCCCGCATCATAACTTCCAGAAAAATTCCCATTCATCCAGGCCCTGAACTCGCTGCATAGGGGACACTGGCTGAGGGAAGGGTCTGCACAGCACGAGGGTGGTCTGGGATGATTTTCCTGCAGGAGGAAAATCGATGTACACAGGCACCAGCCGTGTAGGGCTGCCTGGAGAATGGGGAAATCCTGCAACACACATGCCTTAGTTCCTCAGCAGCAAATACCTGACAAAAAAAAAAAAAAAAAAAAAAAAAAAAAAAAAAAAAAAAAAAAAAAAAGGATTGGATGGGACAGAATTGCAGATTGTACAAAACAAGAAGCTGCTTTTTTTTTAACTTTTCATGTTGTTTATTCACACTCTTTAGTCTTACTGTGAACATTACCTATAACCTTCAGACACCAAACAATGTCAGACAAGCACACTAGAACCATGAACAACGAGAAAAATACGATTAATTATTTGCTTCAGGACATAAATTACAAGTTTTAACTAAGGGTCAAGATGACCAGTAGAGATGAATGAAAAAACTTCTTTTGACCTGATGCAGCTGGCTTTAACCACACAATAAACTAAAGATAGCTTCAGTGGGAAACAGGCTGTTTGTAGTTATAGCATTTATTAATACAAACCAAGTGCTGCTGAAGTTTGACATACACTTCCTGTATGACAGTAAGAAAACATCTGATGAACAATTTTGGAAATCACGGCTATGAAAAAGGTATGCTGATGACTCAGGCATCTCGTGTAAAATCAATATATTCCTACTTGTAAGTGGTTTCTTCATGCTATCAGAAAACAACTGTAACAAACTTTGACGTCTCCAAAACAAACTCCCTTATTTGTGGAGATTGGATTGTTCCCCTTTCAAGAGAAAACAAGAAGTTAGTGCTATGGTAGTCTCTCCACCTTTCATCCATCCATCAGCCCATTGCACCTTCACTATTTGCCTTCTTACATGCAAATACCCGATCAATGTTAAAGTTTGTCATCCAATGAGCTAGTCATTGGTCTCACTAAGCAATTAGATGCTCACTTTCAAGTCAAATGAAACTTTTTTACAAAATACTTTTAAGATTTGCCTTTCCCTCATTCCTTAAAGGCATGCAATTAGGGACAAAACAGGAAACAAGCAATTGCAGGTAATAAAATAATGAGATGATTCAATGGAAATAATAATAAAAAAATCCCTGCCATGAAAAAACCTTGATATTTTTTTCAGTTTCTCTAGACACTTAAAAAAGTGACCATCAGCCACAGATGCTGATTACAACTTCAGAATTATTGCTAGCTTTTTTTTTTTACTACAGCATGGATTACCTGGCATATATCACAATCAATCTTCAACCTCCTTTTGGCTTCTCCTCGATTTGAAGCTCAAGTAAATCTGAACTACTGACCCACAAGTAGTAGTTTAGCTGAAAACTAAGGATCCTTCTCGTTTAGCTGAAAACTAGCATTTCTCCTTCAGGATCTCCTTCAGGATTGTCAGAAAACAAATGGGCAGCACTGATCAGGGGCATGAAGGCACTGCGTACCACAGTATCTGATGTGATAATTACAACACATTAAGTAACCCACCGACAAGAGGTTTTGTAAAAGATAAACTTCTTCACGAAAGTTGTCAGACGCACAGCAGCAAAATCACTTTTCCAACAGAGCAGGCACATGTAGCAGCAAATCTGCTACATTCACCTGCCAGCACACCCCGAGTGAAAACACTGAGAGAGGAACAAGATCAGCCCGCTCAGCCCTTGCCTTCCTGCTGAACAGCCAAAATCACTGCTAACTACTTCCAAGGGAGAGCAGCCCTGGCTCAGACACGCCCTCCTCCCAAAAGGCTTCTTCAACGCGAGTTGTACCACTTTAACCAGTTATACCCTAATCAGCACATTCCCACTGGCCACTCTTACGGCTGCAGCCATTTAACTTCCACACCGACTGTACCAAAGCACATATATATATATATACACCTTTATCCTCTTATGAAGGCAGCACATGCCATTAAAATATTAATAAAAATCCGGGAAGAGGCAACAGTCACACCACTAACCAGAAGAGTTGCGCTAACCTACGAGCTACCTTCAAAACGTATTATTCTAAAAGCAGCGCGGTTGAATTTTAGACATTTCTCTTGACAGCTCAGTTCAAGCAAAGGAAAAGGTTAGAAGGTATCCTTTTTTTTTCTCCTTTTGACAGAGAAACATTCTCCGTCGAGTCCTGGCGCACGGTAACAGACTGGTAAGCGCCGTCATTCCCTTAACCCCGTTCCATGATGCACGTTAACACGAGTCCCCAAACCCGGCACTTTTTCACTCCAGCGGCAGCGCGTCAGCGGCTGGAAATAGCGTTCACCTTTAGCAGGCGCGGATGCCGGCCCCGCAGGGTCACGCCGGGCATGTGCAGCATCTCCCGCCGGGCCCACGGGGGCTCGGCCGGGACCCCGCGCTGCTCCCGCCCAGCCCGGCAGCCTGCGAGCGCAACAAGCCCGCCCGGGGCCGGGGGAGAGCGCCGGGGCTCCCCCGAGGGCAGCGCCGAGCCCGGGGCCGGGATGACCCGGGGCCAGGCCGGCGGCGGCCCCCGCTGCGGCTCCGCGGCCGCCGGAGCGGCAGGGCCCAGGCGCGGCCGCGGCTCGGGAAAGGCCCGGGAGAAGCTCGGCGCTGGGGGGACCGGAGCGGGCGCGGCCAGGCCCGGGCGCGGCGGGGACGCGGAGCCGCTCCAGGCCGGGCCGCGCGGGAGACTCACCTTGGCGGCGCCGCCGGGCTGCAGCACGTTCTGCTCCACCGTCATGGCCCCCGCGCGGCTCCCGGCGGCGCCCCGGGCTCGGCGGGTGGCGGCGGCGCCGTGCGGCGGCGGCTGGGCCGGGCCCGGGCTGGGCGAGCGGGGCGGGAGGCGGGGCGGGAGCCCGAGTCACCGCCCGGCGCTGGGGGGGCACAGCGCAGCCCCGCTCCGGCCCCGCCGCCGCTCCCGGAGCGCCGAGCGCCGCCCTCGGCCCGGCTGCGGCTCCCGGCGGCGCCGCCCCGCGCACCTGCCCCGGGCGCAGCCCCCGCCCGGCCCCTTCCCCGCCCTGTCACACCGCCCGCCTCCATCTTGGGAGCTCCCGCCGGCGGCGGGCCGGGCCCGCCCCTGCCCCGGGAAGGGCTCCGCGTCCTTCGCCTTCGGCTGCAGGGCCGGGCCCGCCGCCTCCCCGGGGAGGGCGAAGTTTGCCCCGCTGAGGGGAAACCGAGAGCGGCTCGGACCGGCGCCGCTTTCCAGGGGATCGCCAGGGAATTTCTGAGCCAGCGCTGGTTCCAGCTGCTCGTATTAGCAAATTTGCCGTATTAGCAAATGAATTACAGAATCACAGGATCGTTCGGGTTGAAAGCGAGCTCTGGAGATCACCCGGCCCAACCTCCGTGCCGAGGCAGGGTCACCTGGAGCGGGTGACACAGGAACGTGTCCAAGTGGGTTTGGAGTGTCTCCAGAGAGGGAGACTCCACACTCCCTGGGCAGCTCTTCCAGTGCTCTGCCACCCTCAGGGGGAAAAAGTTCTTCCTTGTGTTGATATGGAGCTTCTTGTATTTTAGTTTATGATCATTGCTCCTTCCTGTTGCTCCACCATCCTCTTGGCGCCCGCCTTGGATATCTGTGTATGCATCAATGAGGTCCCCCTCAGTCTTCTCCAGACTAACCAGGCCCAGCTCTCCTCATAAGTGAGATGCACCACACCCTTATCACCTTTGTAGCCTCTGCCGGACCCTCTCCAGGAGCTCCTTGACGAGCCCAGAACTAGACACAGTAATGGTGCATCCTGAAGTTGCACGTCTTCCCCTCCCCTGAGTCTGACTGGGTGAGCTGTGAGGTGATGGTGTTCAGCATTCAAATTGTACGGGAATGTCATTGAAGTAAGGGGTGTGGGGGAATGGGGAGGAGGGTGGTAGCTGGTCTCGGCAGCTCACAGTGAATTTTGGAACCACAGATACACAGTAACAGGTAAAAGATTGTCCCTCTGTCACTCTGCTCTGGGGTGTCAAGGAAAGGGCAAAAAAAGAGCTCTGCTTTGGGCATCAGCACAAGCAGGACAGAGACTTGGCTGGCCAAAACACGTTTGCCCAGCAGCAGAGAAGCCCACCCCATATTTGAATGCCTGCCCAGTGCATGGTACTGGTGTCCCAGTTCCATTTCCAAGGCTGGCAAAGCTTAGCCTGTAGGAAAAGCTGCCGAGAGCAGCATGGTTCTGAGAGCCTCAAGTACCTAAAAAACATCAGCTGGGAGCCTAACACAACAGAATGAATTGTGGCTACTGCTTGTCTGTCACGCAGTCTTTATGACCCTGTAATTCAAGGCCCTCCTCTCCCCACAGTAGAGTATGGATCTTTTTAAAACTCAGGTTATCAGGTAATAACATCGCTGGAAGATCCTGGACTTCAAGTAAAACACAAGCACAGCTCATGACAACCTGCAAGCGCTGCTTTATTTCACTGTAGCTTCTGTGCAGGAGATATTGCAATGTAATCAATATTTGCCCTTCTCAGGTTTGTTGCCCATAGATTGTATCAGTTTTAATGTTTTTTCCTTCTCTGCTGCAATATGCCAGGCAATTTTTAAAATTAATGTTCCCAAAGAATTTATTGTGCAAAAGACAAGAAATTATGCAGATAATATAACGGGATCAGAAACGGCTTGCAAATTACTTTTCTGGAGATAGGAGCAGAAATTCTATCTGCTCAGACTGATGGCATTACATCCTTTCAGAGGAAAGAAGGAAAGACAACAGTGGCAGCTTGGGGCTTTTCTTAAAAAACTTCATTGTAGCAGTTGTGCAGGAGTGCTAGTCCAATTCCTCTGTCCTCTTCCAATATATAATCATGCTTTTCTTAATACATTTTTACAGCTTCTTCACCATGTTTTTGACGTGTGCTATGTTCAGATAACTGTCATCAAAACTATTAATTATTTACATTATTTGAAAATATTAAAAACAAATTAGCATTTAAATGAAATACCTTTGTCTTGAAATATTTTTTTCAAATGCTTTCACTGTTTCATTTAATAGCTTTCCTGTGCCCAAAAATAAAATGTGTTCAAAAAGAAAGAAGAAATCATAAGTTTTGTTCAATTCTCTTTAAATCAGGATAGGATGGCCTTCCATTAAATTCCCCTCGCCCAATAAAATTATCTCTTTTAAGGGTTCTGGCTTCCTAACTTCCTTTAAATTAAAAAAAAGGCAAAGCAATGCAATCCCAAGACAGGGATTTGTCATTGAAATAAATAATCTAAACCACAGCCATGCAAAAGAGGATTTTGTCATACTTATGGTGTTGCTGGGAACCAGAGGGAGCAGAGGTCCCTGTTCTGTTTGCAGCTCAAGCACTCTATGAAGTCCATTGAGCACAAGACTGGAATTTGTACCTCATCAGAAAACACTAATGATTTTGTCAGGGCCACAGTTTAAGAAGAATACATACATATATATACACACATATATATATACACACACATACACACACACATATATATATATATATACGTATATATATATGTGATTGTTTTCACAGAAGTTTGTCGGGTTTCCCCTTAGTTGCTCAGGAGAGCAACTTTTAACAATATTACAGGATTTGGCTGATACCAAGCGTGCTTTGGTTGTTAAACAATTGGTGACATGTTGCACAACCTCTGCCACCAGCTGCTCCCTGAGCAAGGCTCCCCGTCATCTGCACGTCTTCCTCACTAGCAGTGCTAGAGAAGTGATTCACCTGAAATACAAGAACAGGCTCCCCTCCCCCTATAAACTGGTTGTTTTCTTCTGCTAGATCAGTTCCCCAAAATGGTTCACTGACTGGCTGCAGGAACAGCTGTGCTGGCCCAGAAGAGAGGATGACCCAGGCTCAGAGATAGTACCCATCAAGTTTCATTTCACCTATTTCTCAAATCAGTAAGTGATCGCACCTTCCTGATCTGCCTGTTGGAGGGAAAACCTGTGCCTGCTCACAGGAATCCTTATTTTCCCATTTTTGCAAAGAACAGCCAAAACATCAGCCAACCACAAAACACTTTAGCACATGTTTTATTGTATACAAATATCATGTACAAGAAATAGCTCATTATTTCGCTCCGTTTTCAATAGACTTGGGTTTGCCTTTAATTAAGTGCAACATTTATTTAGGGCTTTAATTAGACTGTGGCTGCATAAGTTACAGCTGGGGAAGTACAAGTCAGGACTTCTTAGTTTTCTTCTCCCAAATGTGTAACCTGCTATACTGGGGATGAGAAAGCACTGCTTTAAAAAGCGCAGCAAACACTACAAACACAGGCTTGTAGTTAACCCTGGACAAGAGCTGCCCTGGATTCACATTTATAAACCCCATCTTGGAGCACTTTCACTTAGGCTTTTTGGCTCTGGAGTAAATAGTTCAGCCAACTGACAAAACCACGGCCATTCAAGCAGCTTTTATAGCACGACACTTTTGAAATCATCATTTGGCAATTACTCTCCGTGCCGCTGGTAACCATTCAAGCATTGCTTTGGCACCTGCAAAGTCTCCTGCTGGTTATCATCCAAGGGAACCAAAACAAAAACTAACCAAAGCTGTAACCCAGGAAAGAGAGCAGTCATTGTCTGAAAGCCTTTTGAAAATCTAAAAGTAAAACTAAAATGAGGTGAACATAGGTTTTGTTGCTCTGCAAAACACAACTCCATACTCCATTGTTTATTGACCTTAAAGTGAAGGTTCCTGACCGTTTAATTGCTTTCTTACAGCAGATGTCTATTCACGTGCCTTCTTAATCCCAGGTGCTACATTCAAAATAAAAATTCTCAGGTTTAGACTCCTAAGTTCATGTAATTGCAGCAGAATTTCACAGAAATTATGGATTTTACAAGAATCTGGTTAAAAATTCTTTTTACCCTAGCCATCTTTGCATTTTATTTACTTTCTTGATCATCCTTGCCCATTGATCATATTACTTCACACAGCTTTCCTGAGAGGCCTCTGGAAATACAATTTTTGTATTTTGGCTGAAAGTAATTTAGAGCTCAGCAACAACTACTAGTCTTTCCAGTAGGCATTACCCAGTGTTTTTCAAGGTGTAGAAAGATATAGAACTGCTCCAAAAATACTTCTTTCTGTCATTGGAAAGGTAACTTATTTAAATGAGCATGTTTCAAAACAAATCACTATTTCCACTGAATTTATTTTAAGCAAAATAATAATTAGCATCCCCCCTGGTTTAGAATTTACCTAATGATTACTCACAATGTTTATTTTGAAACTATTTCAGCTCTAACATTTATAACTGTTAGCACCATAACTGTGTAACACTCACACTTCCAAGGCCTAAACAATTTATTTTGGGTTACAAAGTAATCAAGCCAGTTATACATTTTTCTTTTTCCCATTCTTACTTTGCATGTATTTTTTCAAGTGGCAAACTCCCTGTTCTTCTTCCCCATTCAGCTTCTCAGTCATTTCTTGTTTTTTGTTGAAGCAAATGCTCGTTGACTGTGATGACAGCCTATCACAACTCCTGGACAAGAATCCCACATATACAGTCATGTAAATGCATGCTGCACTCTTCCTTAAATGAATAATGAAAGACAATTGTTTTCTTAGACAATGACCTTACATTTGATGGTCTATGTGGATCAACAGTGTTGTTCTCCATCAGGATCCTGTAATCCACACATAAAACCACAAGTCAAAGCTGATGGGACTAGCACAAAAATTCCCATGTTTTGCTTCTATCATCTTGTATGCCCTTCTTCCTAGTCACCCACAGTTAAAGATAAGGAAATTAAAGGCCCCAGACTGTAGTGCATAATTTCACATAGGTTTCAGGTATTGAGTTTTTAGGGTGATATTGAAATACCTCAGCTCAAGTTCCCTGTGCTAGGTATGGAATGGCCTTGGATGCTTCAAGCTGGGATGTACAATATCCAACAACCTACAACCCTCTAAATTGCTGAGGGAGGCACGTGCTGCCTAATATCCTCCCCCTGCTATGGACAGAGGAGATAGTTTTGAATGGGTTGGAAGATGCTTTACATAAGGATTCATGTTTCACAACTAAAGCTTAATGATGCTTGCTCGGGTCCAACCAGCCCACGTCCTTATCACAGCCTGGTCTGCAGCCTCCTTGTCTGGCCACTCCTCTGGAATGAGGGGAATGTGGACACCAAACCCCTGACAGTGTAGGAGGAAGCAGCACTCATCAAATCCTCCATCTACTGGGACACTGCTCTGAATAGGAGGATCTTAAATAAAGAACAAACATCATTACTGCTTCTCAGTGGCTGTATTTTAAAATTAATAACTCAAGGCTCTGCATGCCACGTTGATTCACCCCATCAGCATGCTCAGAGCTCAGCTATCAAGTGCTCTCTGGGAAGATGAGCTGGGGAATACCACTGCTTCCCGTTTAGGGAATGTTCCTGGGTATTCAGTCCTGGCAGGGTTGAAGAACACACCCAGAAAGAGCTTCCTCAGCACTTAGGAAACGGAAACTTCTCTGATAACTATTTGCTTCTCTAAAAATTTAGATCTGAGTTTGCCCTTTTTTGTGTGTTTCTCTTTCTTTTCTTTTTTTTTTTTTTTTTCCCTTTATAAATCTTATTTTTCAGTCGACTCAGCTGTAGACAGGCAGTTTTCTATAGACCATGGTGGGCATTAGCACAAGTTTCATTGTATTCATCCTGTAATAAGGAAAGATCAGGCAGTTCCTCACAAATGAGTATGACTTCCATAGTAGGACTTAATTACAGCTTTTCTTTTTCCCCAAGAAAGGATTTTAATAGGATCTTTTAGGATTTTTATAGCCTCAAGTTTTCATGCCCTCAGCCTATTTAGATATATATTTTATTAACTTAATAGCTCTCAGTCTGGATCACATGAAACTACTGAGTAAGAGGCGTAGAAATTTCCTCAAAAGGAACTTCATGTTTACATTTTTACATTCCCTGAGTGATTTCTTCTCTTTTATATCCAGTTATGGGACAACATGTCCTTCGTTTTCTTAAATGAGTGTCAGTTTGGTTTGTATCTTATTACTAACTGTAAGATATTATATGTAAAAAATCAAGTAGATAAAAAATATTACTCACATGTGCATGGTCAGGCTCACACCATCTTGTATTTTTTACCTACTGATAGAAGGTAAAATAAATCTTTCTAAATATATCTTTCTAAAATATATTTTTGGCAGAAAAGAAGGTATTCTCCATTCTTCAGCTATCCATGGATGTGTCTGACCACATTTACTGCCTGCAACAATAGCAGTTTTGTAAGTGAGAAGACATAAGACAAAACAAGATTGTTTTAACCAGAAAGTCAACTTTACCTTAATGGTACAGAGGAATGATGACAGTTGCAGATCATTTCAGCTGACATATCTGACTTGTTTTATCTGAGCATAGTGTTCATTTGGGTGATTAAAAAGTTATCATTTTAATAATTAATTCTGGGGAAGTTACCTACCAGAAAGAAAGAAAAAGGAAGTTTTTGATCAATATATAATAACCCTTTAAGACCCCTTTATTGCTATTAACCCTGTTAGAGCTGCATTGAGGGTGGTCATGGCTGTTGTCAGTGGCTGCTCTAGACACAGCTGTAGGCCAACCTCCAAATAAATATGCAACTTTACTCTTTGTGTATTCACATGAGGGATAATATTTGGCTCCAAGAGTACCCTTGGCGCCACAAAATCTGTCACTTTTTATATTCTAATGAGATTTCCAGTCCCCCTTGTCCTGAGAAGACCAACTGAAAGCAAAGTCATTTAATGCGTTCAATATTTCAAGCTGATCTTGTCAACAGATTTCACTGTGACTTTTCCTCATCACGTTTGGCATATAAAAATGAAACCCACCTAATAGTAAAGTCAGCTTCGTGACCTTTACTACTACAGTATCAGGCACAGCTCATGCAAAGCCTTTAAATGTAAAAACATGGACAGCTGGGGTGAAACATAAGATTGAAAGGATGACACATTAGCTAAACAGGAGGCTGAGGAGATGAGACAGGGTCATAAATTGCATTAGTCAGACTGTTTGAGAAATGATCTCCAGTGGCACTTGTTTCTCAGTGGGGACTTTCATTGACGATTTTAGGATTCACTGGTAAAACTCCATTCAGCTTCTGACACTATTGCACATTTGGTACACATTTCCAAAGAAAACCATTTTCAGGGTCAGCTTTGCTGCCATGGAACTGAACATGCAGAAAGAGGGGAGTGCTACACTAGCTAGGACTCCGTGCTGAACAGCTACAGCAAGAGTTAACTTTGGAGAGGGGGAATCCATGGCTCAAAATGGAGACAGGAACTGAAGTGGTGACATTAGGCAGTGCTTTTGGGGAACTTGGGAGCAGCAGCCTCCTCAGAAATGCCGTGTATGGACTGACAGCGGGAGCTGCTCGGAACAGCAGTTCATGCATGTTTCATTGAGGCACACTACACATGGGCACACTTTGCAATTTAAAACAAGCTCAATATAGTATTCCAGAGAGTCAATGAAGCAAGAAAATCTCCAAAGGCAAAAACCAAAGGGAAGTGTCTGTTATAAAAATGGACAAAATTGAGACAATAAAATAGTTCATTACATAGAAAAGATGGAGACTGATTAGCAAAGTGTGAAGGCAGAGAGAGACTGTTTATCATCAGTAGCTGGTCAGCATTACAAGGAGGTGACATCTCATACACTTAGTTTAGTTGTCCATGTAGGAATGTAGGCAAAGTTGTCCATTCTGAGGGCTCTCTTTGCTTTTGTTATCCAAGGCTGGGAGATGGAATGGCTAAACAGAGCTCAGGGATGGCAAGGCATTAACTATAGAAGGACATAATCACCAGGAGGGACTGTGGGAAAACCCCACACTATCAGGGCAAGCAGCTCTCTGCACCAGGTTAGGCAGGTGACTGGTGTGGAAGCTGTGCAGAATGCAGCCTGGGAAGTGGCCAGCATAGAGGGTTCTACCACACTGGGAGCCTTTGCAAACACACCTTCATGACCTGTCAAAAAGTCACAATGCTGAACTGGAAATACGAGTTACACACACAGGGTGACAGAGCAAGAGAAACAGGACAAGAGACTCAGGATTACCCATCCCACCAAGTGTGCATCTATAGTAAGGTGAAGAGTTCAGGTAAACACATCTTTATGATATGGGAGTTTTGTTGTTGTTGTTGTTGATTTTCTTTCAGCTATATGATAAAAAAGATTTCAAACTGTTTTTTAGTGGACTCTGGTCACCACAGAGGAGGCACATGGATCAATGTAATAGACAAATTCAACATCTTTGTGTAAAGTTCTGTGATTCAAAGGGTGTATTTACTAACTCACACAATGACATGAGTTTGAATCTTCACTAGGTGAATTCAGTGGAAGGAAAACTTTGGCTCTGGGATCTTTACTTTAAGACCAGGTTTTAAGGACTGTAGGGTCAGTTTGGCTCAAGGGGTCATGGATTTGAGGGCTCATCTAGAAAGACCCTAGATGAAGGAATCTATTTTCTCAGAATCTATGTCGCTTCTTCTAATATATTCAATTTTGATCCATTCTTCATGCCTGCTTATGCTTTTTAAAAGGATCTAAACTCAGGTTCATTACTGCTGTGTCTTAGTTACTGACAGTCACATCCCTAAGACTACCACAGATGACCAGGAGAACTTATAAATGCCAACTAAGACTCTTAAATTTCAAAACCACTACTCTCCCTTCTGTGTTGTAGAGCTTGGACCCCAGCTTGTCTCTCAGACTGCAGGGAAGCACTCTGCCTCTGTCAAGGCACTCATTTCCTTCTTGGGTGCTTACAATTGCAAACATTTCAAAACTGAGGAGTCTTCCGCTTTCTAGCCCTTCCAGACAGACGCCCTCATGACAAAGCAGGAAAAGACAAACTAGGGAAGTGGATGGCATCAACCCATCTATTATTACTACTTAGGAAGTTGCAACACCTCCTGGTTCTGACACAGCTATCACTGCAACTGAATCAACACATCTAAAACCCCTTCCATGGACTTTTCGGGAACCTTTCAAAACACAAGCAGTACAGAAACAGCTCACTGCACCAACTAGATAATGGACATCTGGGTTTGCCACCTATATAAACTTGTGCCATCCTCTACTTCTTTAAGGCAGTTTCACTCTCAACCACAGTGCTGTAATTTCAGCCCAGATCTCTGGGGAGGCTGTGTGAAGCAAATGCATCACGGTACAAGAGCAGGCAGCACATATGAACTGCCATGGCTGGAACAGTCCTGCTTTCTCTGGGCATGCAGCAAAGCACTGCAGCCCAGTGCCACGAGACCAGCTCTTCTTGCCAGGAAACACAGAAAATAGGAGAGTTTGGAGAAAACTGTAAACATCAGGTTTGTTGCTAGTACAAAAGTTACTGCTTCTGTCTGAGTTTCAGGTGAGAAATTAACACACTTGGTAACATCTGAGACATCTAAACTGGGTTTTTTACCTTGCCAAGTAGAAAGCTGCAGCAAAACTACTGTCATGTTTCCACACATGGAGGTAACCCTGCCTTCTCCTATAACGTCTCTTTACTGTTTCAGCTTGGAAGAGTAGAAACACCTAGTAGTGAAAAACATAAAACCCCCAATCCCCACATCAAAGAATTCATTTTACTAGGATAGATTTACTTGTAATTGAAGACTCAAGCTATTGCATGACTGTGACAATAGTTTGTTTGAAAATACTCTCTTTTTTGAACATGTGCATATGTTGTGTTGCCATTTAGGTGGCGCCACTTTTTGCATAAAATTTACTTTGCATAATTACAGGCAGTTTTGCAAAATATATATTTGTAATCTTTGGTGCTTCCTTGCCACATATTTTTTTCATTTGGTTGAGAATGTTTGTAATAGATGTCTGCTGTCTGTTATACAGGGCTAAGAATTGATTTTTGAAATATCATGGAAAAAAGTCTGGAAGTCTTTGTAAACTCATGAATTATTTCCTACTGCTGTTTCTAGTCCCTCCACAATTTGCTATCAGTTTGCCAGGGAAAACCACCCTCACAGAAAAGCAGCTGCTGAGGCCGTGTGTACATGACTCAGATGCAAAGTCCAGCAATTTTCTTTAAAGTGCTGACAAAAGCTCGTCTGGGCCAAGAAAGAAGACTTTGTGCTGAGACACGTGCAGGTGCTCCACCTCTGCAGGCCAGCTATGGCAAGGACAGGATAGACAAAACAGCTGGAGGGGTTCTGCCTCTTAACAACCTCAGCACAATCTGCAAGGCTGTGTCCCTCCTTGTCCCTGGGCTGCAAGAGTGGCTAAATGGCTTTGTTCAAGGAATTAACACAAGTTATGAATAACAAGGTACCTGTGTGACAGGTCAAGTAAACTGGGGACTTCTCCCATTTGTAAGTAGAGTAATTCAGTGGGAAAATTCTAGTTCGTTGAGTTCAGATCATCCAGTTCACAATACCTCCAGGTCTGGATTCTGTTAAATCCAAGGCAGAAGTGAAACCTTTCCATGGTTGCTGTGGACAGCTGAGAAAACCAACCCTTGTGTTCAGCATTTCTGAGTCAGAGCCACCAGCTGTATCCTGGATGATGGAAACCCTCTGCAAACAGTTCATGGTGCAAAACATGGGATATAGCAGCTCCACGGGCTTCAGGGGGAGGCAGGGTAAGTTGCTGGCTCATATGGGGCACAAGGAAGGGAGGTAAGCACAAAGGCCAGCAAATGTGGGATATGTGGGGCATTTAACAGGGCAAGAAACGTAACAGAGAAGGAAAATTATGATCTATTATACTCCAAGTTATTCTAAGGATTCAGCAAGACTTTAATGTTCAGATTCGTATTTCACGGGCATTTTGATCCCTCCTGCTTCTTTAGGTGCCAAAAATGTCTTTTATTTCCTCCACGTTTTGTTCTCCATTTCCCCTTTCCCTGTGCATTGTTTCTTCCTGTTTTCTGAGTATTTGCAAAACTCAGTTTCAAGAACGGTCTTTTTTCATAAATACCAGGTTGTAAAATACAGGAGCCAATTGTTGCTCACTCTCACTGATGTAAATATAGATCTAAAATTGAACTAAAAATGTTGAATTGACTGAGCTTTTGTCATGTTCAGACAAATCTCATTATAAAACTATAAAGCAGAATTATCCTGCTGTCCTTCCGAGATACATAGTTTAATTAATACTGGATATATTTAGTTTCCAGGGTGCCTCTCCCACACACAAAAGCCAAGGTAAAACAGGAATATTCAGTTGCTGCATAATGGGAGGATATTTATAAAAACAAAGCTGCATTAAGCAAAGCATTGTTCATTTAGATGGATGGGTTGAAAGATGTAATTAATTCTAACTTTAATGTGAACCTGTACACATTACATGCATGATTAAGAACCCATACAAAGAGCTAAATTAGATTTTTAACTTGACTATGCAGAGTTTGTGACCTGATTGTTTTGGTAGACATCCCAGGCCTGGTTTTACTTGTCTGTTACCTGTACAACTCCTTGGCTTACAGCAACTCTGAATGGTGTTATCTGCATTCCTTCATATGACTAAGTTACTCTGCCATGAATCTGCTGTATACAAATTAAGATGAAAGACAAGATTCTTGAGTCCACCTACAAGAAGGAGTAACTCATTTGAACAGAGAAATAATTCAGACATAGCTTGAAGGGCATTTTCAACTAGCACAGACATGTTCATTTGGTGACAAATACTCATTTAAGGTCTACACACTCCCACATGGTATCCTACATAGGAGAACTCTAGCTAATTAATTTGTCAGACTATATTTCTTCTTCAGCTTACAGAGTGATGGGAAATGCATGGATGTGATATGAGAAAAATCTGCTTCAACAGGAAATAGGTCAAAATCCCCAGAGGAAAAAGATAATCTGGCCAATAGATGATTATTACATTTGGTGGGTGTTATAGTCAAAGCATGGTGCAATGCTCATTGCACAGCAGTGAGTTGCACAGTAAAAGCAGTCCTTTTTATTTACTGTTTCAATTTCCACATTGCAAGAAGAGCTAATGAATGAGGTGTACTTCCTTCACAGTAAAAGCTTCTGCCTCCACCAACACTTCTTCCAGTTATGAAGGTGGTCTTTATAATAAGTTTCCCAGCTTTCCACTGCCAATGCTGGCCAGTTCCCAGTGAGACCTGTCTTGCAGCACTCCATGGTGACATATGAGATGTGATAACAGCTTATCTGGCATGTTCTTTTGGCTTCAAAAGTAATATCCAATTTAAAATATACAGAAGTTTCACCCCAGCCAGCACCTAAGCACTGCACAGCCACATGCTCACTCCCCCTCAGTGGGATGGGGGAGAGAATCAGAAGGGTAAAAGTGAGAATATTTGTGGGTTGAGATAAAAGTTTAGTGGGGGAAAGCAGAAGCCTCACGCATAAGCAAAGCAAAACAAGAAATTCATTCCTCACTGCCCATGAGCAGGTGTCCAGCCATCCCCAGAAACTCCAGCCTCCATCACACATAACTTGGGAAGACAAACACCCTCACTGCGAACATTGCCCCTTCCTCCTGCACAACAGCAGCCTACACTTGAGGTAATTGAGAGCCTTATGCTCTGCAAAAGCATCATTAATCTGAGACTATTGATATTTACAGCTTGGGAAAATCTCTTCACCCAGTTTTGAGAGAAGGGCACAACTAAGCTTCAGTGCTCAGGCACCATTCTGAGGAACATGTGGAACAGGATTCCACACAATGATCAAGCCGTCCCCATTAAAACAAGCAGGTGGCTCAGGAGATCTTAATCCACTTGCATTTGTGAGCTGACATTTAAGAATCTTCTCTCCCTTTAAAACCATCAATCAAAAGTATTTACAGAATCATGACTCATGAATCTATGAATCAAAAGTATTTGCAGATTTAGGAAATTGTCACTAAACAGACCTGGCCAGGAACTGGATTTTCTGTTTCACAGAAATCTTTTTTCCAATTACAATTTTTCCCATTTAAACCAAATATATTTTGTTGTTCTGTTGCTGAAATACATTTCCTAGTGTTTAGATTTCTTTTATTCTTTTAAATAACACATTTCATATTTAAAAAATTTGTAAAAGCGGTCAAAATATTCTTTGCTGGACTTTTTAATGTTTTATCAGTTCTCCTTTAAACAGGCTTACAACAACTTAGCATCTTTTTCGAAGCATTTCAATTTTGACAGAAATAATGCTGCATTAAGAAAAAGAATCTCAAAAAAAATACACTAAATATCCCATCTGCTGTAGTCATCATACACCTTTCTATTTCTCTCCCTAAATTTACAGTTCCTAGAGAGACTCATGAGCACCTTGAAAATGACAGCAGTCATTCTGGAAAGCTTTAGTTAAAGTTTTGTGGTTTTTTTTTTTGTTTGTTTGTTTTTTTTGGGGTTTTTGTTTGTTTGTTTTTTTTTTTTTTTACTTCTTCTGTTATTTCTTTAAAGATATACTTGGTAATATTGGTCTAGTAGCTATTTATAGCTGAATGAAAAATGCCAGGGAAAAAAGAAGGCCCAGCTGTGCTCAAGAAAATGTTAAAATCCACAGCAGCTTTGAGAGCTACTGCAGAGCAGTGACCCACTGAAAGGAATCATTAAGAAGCTTCTTCCTCTCCCTTCAAGCCTTTTCTTCATGAGAGGAGGTTTTTAAAGCCCTCATTACAAGATGGAAATATTGGAGGTCTTTTGCATATGCTAAGCCAAATGTACCATAAGAGCTACTCTTCGATACAGGCATATTTCTGCTTCATTCTGTAGACTTCAAATCCTTTTCATGTCAGCCTGTACCTCAGCACATTAGGTTCCATCTCTGTGGGGAGGGTGGCAGTGAAGCTCCTGATGCAGCATGTCTTAATCAATAAACTAAATTCATGAGTTGACTTGAATCAAGGACCTCTAAAACCATCACAAATTTACACATATCCACTGTTCCTTTAAAGGACTAATTGTTTAACTCGTGACTTGTATTTTAGCCTGAGGAGTGGCAGATCTTTTTTTGACTTGGTCCAGGGATTAGACATTCAGACACTGGAAATCTCTGAATTTACACAACTCAATTAAAAAAGATGCATGTGCAGCATTTATGTAGTGTTTTGACAGACTTTATTTTCTGCTTAAGTGATTCAGTTTCCCCTGGATACATAAGGCCCTCTCTTTGTTATGCAGAACTGGAATCACACAGAAAGAAGGTGAGGTTATTGGCTATTGGCTAAGTTGCAATACATTCACTAGACCAGTAATTTCAAATAGCCTTTAATAAATGAAATGTTCTTTAGGTAAAATGTGATTCTCAGCTATTTTAAATATTAGGCTATCAGGCTAAATGAGAACAAAACAAAGAGGTATCTATTAATAAAAATAAATATACACTGCTGACAGCAAAAGCAACAGCATAGCCATTACAGTCAAAAGAGATAGTATCCTTCTGACTTCTGAACCCACCAAAGGGTAAGTTTTATCAAGGAAGTTTTATATGTCTCAAATTTCTGTAGAAGAGCTGAGCAATTTTATCGGATGAGAATGATGAATACTAAAGAATCCAGCAATGAATTTCAAGATCCAGATACTTAAAGTATTCTGTTTGAATAAAAGTTTAATAGAAACTAAGAGGATGTGGAGCAGTGCAGTGCAAAAGAACATCAAATTGCAGGACTTTCATTACGAAGCTGCAGGAGGTCAGTGCCCACTTGTCTAAATCAGCCAGTGCACCTCAAAGTCTCTTGGTGATTCCGCTGAAGTCCAGTTTTGGGTAGATCCAAAACTGTGATGTTTTGAGTATCTGAATCCTGGATACAGGTGAGTATGCACCCATGACTTCAAACAGCTGAGCAGCTCCATTCTTATAGATACAAGTGACCAGGCTCCCCCTGGGCAGCCTGAGACAGTTGTGGGGACAGCACGTGGCAGGGCAGAGGGGCTGCAGAGCTGGAGCACTCTTTGTGTGCAAAGGCAGAGCCAGTGATTTCTGAATGCAGATGTTATCACCTACAGCTGACAACCACAACTGGAACAAAGCATTAGTCAGAACTTAATGTCATGTAATTTGCTTGCTGTAAGCATGAGCAAGAAGATCTTGCCCCAAAATGGCAGATACCTCATCTAAATTAATTCTGAAAAACAAAAGACAGAGAAACTGTAAGAGAAGAGAAAGGATGGACTGGTGCTCCAAAGAAAAGGTGGCTGTGAACTGGTGGCCCACAATTCAGATATTAGGCTCAGAAGATGTTCCAACTTACCATCCTTTCTGCAGCAGCTCTGGAAAAGCCAGGGCACAGCAGCAGGTGGAAACTGGCATCTCCCTGTCCACCTGTGCACGGCAGCCTGAGGAGAGCACCCAGCCAGCCTCCAGCACTGAGAAACTGGGGCCACCAAGGCACATCCACCCCTCACATACTGCAGAGGGTGTCTGAGACAATTTTCTCTCTCCTCACCTCCACAAGCCTCCCCTGAAGGGTGGCACAGAATATCTGAGGTAGACTTCAGGAATTCCCTGCGAGACCCACTTCCACTCTGTGGACTAAGAGGGAGTCATTGGAAACTAAAATCTTAATTTTGTTGACCAAAATTAGTGACCTACAGCTAGGGGAAGTGAAGTCCTTATCCTTTCCTCAAAGCATTTCCCTTGGCAAAGTAGAGAATTTTCTAAGATTTTAAAAGAAAGGTTTCTGATAAATCAATATTTGATATTCAGCCAAATAATTTACATAATTTCAAAAAACATTGAGAAACAATCTTCTATTAATAGGAATGAAAGGCAGAAGCAAGCCCAAACCCCCAAGTTAAACTACAACTTCTGGTCACTTCTGGAGTTTTGTGGTGACACTCTCTCTTCAGTGAACAACTGTCTCTGCTCATGTTAATAAAATGGTTTAAAATTTATTTAAGCTATTCTTTGATATTTGGGTAGTAGATGCTCCATTGTATGTAGATACACGAAAAGGGTATCATGTCTGTTTAAGAGAGGTTGTAAGTCAAATGAAGTTTACTTAAAAAAAACACTAGTGTTTTACTAGTTTTACTAAAAAAAAACCAAAACTGTGATGGTAAGCCAGTTTTAAATACTATCAGTGCTCTAGTATATTACTCTCCACAGGGCATAGAGGCTATAGTGAGACAGCTCTTAAAATCATCTTTGTTTATTGTTAACCAATGAACTTAGCAGGGGGAGGGATTCCTGTCACAAGGCAGGACATAATGAAGGAAGAATAACAGTGTATTTCTGTTGTTGTCTTTATTCTGTAATATTCTGTATAATCCAAGTAGCTGATGATGCTATTTTCTTGGCAGCAGAACAAGGAGCTGTTGCAATTAGGAGAGGCCAGGCCATTTTCACATGAAGCAGCTTTCTGAAACAGTATGGCAACATTCAAGGTTGGGACAGAAGACTGTGGAGAAAGCCCAAACAAGGAAGAACGGAACTAGACACACTGTTATCTCCAGGCTTCTCACGGGCCAGGTCAGGCAATGACACTCACTGGTCCCACACATGGTGTGCTCTGAGGTTGTGATGATGTTACAACTCAGGGAAGGACAGGATGTGAGAGCAGTCACGTCTGATCCTGCCCTCTGCACAAACCCTGTGAGACAAAGGTGATGGCAAGGCTGGGCCATCACTGCCTCTACAACAACTTTTTAATTAACACACAGGGAATAACCTTCCTGAAATATGGCATACTGAGAAATCAATGGGATATATTTATTTCCCAGCAGCCAGACACTGCAGATACACCTCTCTTTTCTCAGTATTGCCTCTCTCCCCTCTCACTTCCAAAATAAAGGCATTAGTCAAATTAGAAAAGGGGAGGGCAGAGAACATCAGTCAATAGGTTCCTCTGTAACTACGGAATTAAAATTGTGACAGAATAAAATACATCAAATGCAGTACTTTTGATGTTCTTTTTTTTTCTAAATGGATTCCCTTTTTTTTTTTTTTTTTTTCTTTTTTTGAGTGTGGAGTTATTTCAATGTTTTTAAGATGGCTGTGCCTTGGTTGTGATCAAGACATGGTATCTAGTCAGCTAGACCCTGCTACAGAGGGACATGAGAGGAACTCCTGCAGGAGCTCCAACCTTTTTAGTCCAGAACATTAGCAAATGTGAGATTAGGAGTCTAGTTCTCAGCACTGAAACCATGTATCTAGAACTGTCTTGAGTAAGTACCTGACTTCAGGATAAAAACTGGTATTACAAGTTCTAGCTTGACTTCCAGATGGTCAATCCTTAAGAAGATAGAATTGTGGTGTTGTTAAGGTTGGAAAAGATTTTTGAGCCCAACCATTAACCCAGCATTGCCAAGGCCACCATTAAACCACGTCCCTCAATGTCACATCTACACATCTTTTACATACCTCTAGGGATGGGGACTCCAGCACTTTCCTGGGCAGCCTATTCCAATGCTTAACAACCCTTCCTGCGAACAAATGTTTCCTCACACCTGATGTAAATCTTCCCTACAAGAAGGACCTATATGGAACACTTCAGTGTCCTTGTAGTGAGGAGCCCAAAACTGAAAGAACACAGGATTTGAGGTGTGGCTTCAGCAGTGCCATAGAGGTGAGGACAATCCCTGCCCTGGTCCTGCTGCCCCATCACTGCTGATTCAGGCCAGGTGCCATTGGCCCTCTTGGCCACCTGGGCACTGTTCAGCTGCTGTAATCAGCACCCTCAGTCCTTTTCCCCAGAGCAGCTTTCCAGCCACTCTGCCCCCAGCCTATAGTTCACAGTACACTCTTTAAGGCAGTGTACAGATAGTAATTTATGGCCCAAATACTCTGAGCTTTTTCAGCAACATGACACCACAGTCATTAAGAGTTTATGGAAAAAATAATATCCAAACCCCTTGAAACCTATGTTTTAACCTGTTATATATCCTCTTTGTGTAATTAGCATTATCATTAACAACCTAGAAATCCAAATTCCAAACTCTGAGTGCAAAAGACCCACAAACAAGCAAGCTTCTTGTAAGGTTGTTAAACAGACTCAGGTAGTTCCCGCAGGAGAATCTTCTCTCCCTGAGCTGGGCTCTGTCCCACTCTTGGTTACAAAGTATTGATTTTTAAGCATTCTTTTATTAAAAGTAATTTCTTTGCTACTCCACCTACAGAAAAAAAACATTGCAGAGACTATGGCAAACATTTCAAACTTCCACAAGAATTTCTAAAACTGTACTTAACTTTTTTTACCTTCTTAAGTAGAAATGAAAGAGAAGGAAAAGTGAAATTAATAGGTATAATTAAGGCTTACACAACCCCTTCTTGCCACTTTGCTGAAACTAAAAGTAATGATGATACCATCAAAACTGAGTTCTAGCCACCCCTTCCCAAGCCCATACAACAATATTTTGGATCTTTATAAATAACTGCAATTCTGTGTCTGTAAACTTTTTTTCTGAATTCGAAGAAAGCTGCAAATACATCATGACATCCTCCATACAGAAATGATCATGGCAAGGAAAAGAACTTTTCCAAGAACTGGATTTGTACTTTGGAAGCCTTTTCTGCAAAAGTGGATGACTAAATCTCATCCCATACCAATGAAATTTCTCACTAAAATCTCATTTCTTTAACTAAGGTTTCCACCAAGGTGTTCTAGACACACACACACAATATACATACAGCTTTTTCTTCACTCTCATAGAGTGAAAAAAGGAAAATGGCATTTGAAGAACTTAAAATCAGCAGGGCAGGCTCTGAGGGAATATGATAGGTACCATGTTACCTGAACAGCACAGCTCAGATTGCTCCCTTCACTTCTAAGCCACAACTGTGGCCTGCCCTTCCATTCAAACCACTGCTCAAAATGTTAACTTTCCTCGAGACTAATGTTTAAATGCATATAGTCTGACAAATTTGCAGATTTTAGCTATTGCAGGATTAATTTTGCATAACCTGGGATTATTTCCCTCCACTTTGTCATCAGTTTTCATAATGCCATTAATGTAAAGCAGGAACTAGAGAATTATTCAACACAGATGGCACAGCAATAAAAACCTGGACATTGTTCATGTGAATGTATTTCTTTGGGTCTATTTTCTGAGCATATGGGATAGAAACCACTACACAATGCAGCATGGTAAACACTCTCAATAGCAATAATTGACTATAATGTTAGGGACCATTTGACATAAAATACATGTCTTAAAACAGGTTATCTACCTTGGCACCATACTTAACACATTCTGCTTCAGCTGGTACAGTAAGAAGTTCATCTGCTGCTTTTAGGTATCTCCAATGTTGAGGCTTGAGGTGGTGATCTCAAGGATCAAATATTTGAATCTCCTTCCAGCTGAAAGGAAGACAGGGTTTTCATCTATGGGAATTGAACAAGATATTAATACAAGATAGGCTTGGACTACAGAAATTTAATACCATCTATAAGAAAAATATGTCTTGCTCTATGAATGAGCATGTATTACTATTATTTTGGAATGAAGGATAAAGGAAAAATAAAAAAAAGAGGATTCAGAAACCCTTTTAGGCCAGTAACTTAGAGCAATTATCACACAAAGAGAACTTAGCTAGAGCAGCACTGTAGAGATTAGCCAAGTTAACCTGAAACTGGCTGGTCAAGTGTGAGAAGTTTATATTAAAGGCCATTCATGGCAGGAAGGAACAGAGTTTTACCCAGCTCACCTGCTGAGAGCCAATTACTCCTATCAAACTCTTGTATTGCCACTTCCATTACTTCAATGGCTAAATTAAAGCTAGTTCAAGTATTGATAACTCCAGCTTATTATTTCTAAATAATTGCTTAACAGTGGCTTTTGAGATGGTAATGTATCTTCACAGAGACAACTCCTACACATTCTCTCTGGTTTCAAAAAGGAAATGGGGATTAGTCCAGACTTAAAAAGGTCCCTCAAATTAGGAGATATCAGTTGCTCCAAATCAAGAGGCATTTGAAATAGACTTCTAAGAAAATCAAATTATCTAGTCTTTTAAGTTGCAAATTACAATTTTGAAGGGGTTGTTATGAAATATCTTGTATGATATTTGCATATATACAGTCTCCTTGTATCTTGAAATTATTTCTGATTGATTCCTGGTGCTATAATAATTTAGTTTATTGTGCAGCTATCAGACAAATTTTTTTAAAAAAAATACCTTTAGGAGAACTCAGAAACATTTTTGCAAATCATGCAGTATCTAAAATTTTTCCAGCTGTTCAGCCCAAATAAAGCTGAACTTTCTTTGACATTGTCACATAGTTATATTTCTACAGTATTAGGCACAACTGTGCTTTAGGAATCTCTGACAGTGAGAGAATTGAGGCAGTGTTACAGAAGAGAAATTATATTATAAACAATTACAACCATCCAAAGCAGATCTCATCAATAACTGGAAAGAAAAAAATTTAAGAAACATAAAACTTTACAGGAAGAGTCTTCTCAGACTCCTTCTATGTACCTGTATGATTTCACCTTTTCTTGGGCAGCGAAAACTGAGCACACAGTTACTGCTGGTTCTCTGTTCTAATACAGGTCATTTAACTTAGCTCACAGAAGGTCAACAGTTTCTGGAACTGATTTTTCCAAGTGCCATTCCTCTGAAACATAAATGGCTGCTATGTGAGATTTCTAAGGAGTGAGCCTGTGACATCTGATACAAATCTTGCTACAGATGCAGAAGTGGTATAACTTTTTTGGTAAAACACTAAACCCTAAATAAGAGTAAGTGGTGGTGGACCCATCCTGGGGAGTCAGGGTGCCTGTAAATGCTCTCAGAGCACTACAGATCAAGCATGAAGACTTGCCGCATCCAACAGAACTTACGTGCTCCCTGAAATAAAAGCTGGCCAGTCCCACAGATCCTCTAGAAAGCCATATTCCCCCACAAGGTGCTTACTGTCAAATTAGTTGCCCCTTAAGGAATAAAATTATAAGCCTCATAATCTATGTTTAAACCCTCGCTGCTACATAATCAGGCTATTAACACCATCCACTCACACATTCTTTGAGATTTGGGACAAGCTACAATTACTCTGCTTTGGCCACTCTTAGGTTTTGGAGTCACTCGCTCTGTATTAATTACATCATGTGAGAGAAAGGTATGAGTAACCTCTTAGTAACTCTACCCTCAGTACATAACAAATGCACAGGGCCTCAGAGACAGATTAGGGGTTTATGCCACAGTCTGACTTAAAGCTAATAGTGCAAGAGTTTAGGGATTTCTGAGCTAGGGAATGAAGCAACACCTCTTTTACAGTTACCACTTTTTTAAGCTTTAAGGAGTACTCAAGATAAAGAGCACTATATAAAATCTTATTATTATTCTGCCTTCTCCTACACTTGAATTTCATCCCTTTTATTATTTATTTCCCTCTGCCTGTGATGTGTCTCCTCTTCTGCAGGTGACCACAAAAACATGAAGAGGGACTAGTGATGACATGTGAATAGTATCTAAAGAGGTGAGCTTAAAAGCATCAGGAATAAAATTGCTCTTTACTTTATCTTTGCTTCTTGTCGTATTTCAAGCAGCAAATGCAAGCACTTAATAATGTTCCTCAGCTCCTGACCAGTAAATTTAATAAGATTTCTAGAGTCTCTTAATTTGATTGGCATAGACAGCATGAACTGGAAAGAACTAAAAAATAGAAAAGTGTGATGAATTTTTTCTCTCTGTGCCACTTTCATACCAACATATGCTTACCTATGTAACAGGTCACAATATTCAGGTCATATTTTAATAACCAAAGGAACTCTTTACACCATCAATGTTTTCTTATTAAGATGCAAATCAAAAACAATCTCTGACCTTCTAGCAGAGCCTGAAAGCAGTTTCTTAATCAGCCAGGCTCCATCTAGCATCTGACAAGACTTTCTTCATCATAGGAAACTGACTTTAAAATTATCTTAGGAATGCAGATTTGTGGTCAGCAATAAAGAGCTAGAACCATATATAGGCAATCAAAATAATATAGTAAATTTTGAGAGTCACTATAAATCAGCATATTTTCTCCTTAACAACAGAAAGGTGTGAATCAAGTTTAGTGGTTTAATCTCTATTTTGTAAACTCGTTCTGACACCTGAATTCCTTTGTTTGCTAAAATGAAATGTCCCATGCTAGACAAGCAGAATGGTATTTCACTGACTCAAGAGTCACTTCTAAGTGCTCACTGGGTGAGTTTTTATTCATGCTTTCTCTCTCACCACTTCCTGGTTTTTGCAGTATCTCTCTTCATCTTTTAAATATAGACCTTTGGAAATGTAAGTCTCTAAAGCATCTCTGGTTGATTAGATGATTACCACATCTCACTTGTTGCTGCCATCATACGGTCCACAATTAACCTTCAAAGTGCTTTGCTGCTATCTCAGCTTGAGTAATAGAATCCTTGAGACAAACACCATGGCTTGCATTCATTTTTAGAGAGCCTGCTCTTTTTTTTTGCCATCAATAACAGATTTATAATAAATTATTAATACCTCTCTCCCTTTCAAACCTTCATTTGTATTGAGCAGAACTTCGCTAAAGCAAACAAATTTCTAAGGTCATGCTGAGACAGAACCACATCCTGTGGCAGCATCTTTACTATTTTCCTCACACATTTTGGCAGGCTGACCAGTCGTGCTGTGGGTACAGACACTCTGGGAAAACCTAAAGAGGGTATAACAGGTTTTCCACCTGTTTTCCACCCACATTCCAAAGAAAAATGTTTTAAAGAAACTGAATATATAGGCTAGTCCTGATTCAATATATTTCCATACCAAATTCTCTATTTCTCCAACTTCAGCAGGACTGCTCACTATCTTAATTTAAAACTTAAGCCTGAGATCTGTTTAAAGAACTAATCGAGCTAAATACACTACCATGAAGAATTTACACAAGCTAGCTCTCTGTATTTGCATCTCCCCGAGGCAGCATTCTAATGGCACCATAGTGAAAAAGAGTGTTATTGCCTCACAAATCTGACATCTTCAACCCTCTAGTTTTTAAAAAAATAATTATAGGTCAGTAAGCACCTGACTAAAGCTGATTATAGGTATTCAGCATGTCTCTTATGAGGAGAGACTGTAGGAGCTGGGCCTGTTTAGTCTGAAGGCCGAGAGGGGAGCTCATGGTTACATACAAACATATCCAAGGCGGGCGGAACCAGGCTTTTTTTCAGTGGTGCTCAGCAACAGGACAAGGAGCAGCGGCTGTAAACTAAAACACAAGAAGAACCACCTCAACATCAGGAAGAACTTTGCACTAAGGGTGGCAGAGCACTGGAACAGCTGCCCAGGGAGTGTGGAGCCTCCCTCTCTGGAGACACTCCAAACCCACTTGGACACCTGTGTCACCCGCTCCAGGTGACCCTCTGCAGGGGGGTTGGGGCGGGTGATCTCCAGAGCTCCCTTTCCAAACCCGAACGATCCTGTGATTCTGTTGTTTGAAGCGCACACCGCTCTCAGCTACCGAGCCCACACCGCCCGTGCGGGGCCCGCAGCGAGGCGGGCCCACCGCCCCCTGCCACACACGGCACCGCGCTGAGGGCGGCACGGCACAACGAGCACAGTAAGCGCGGTGCAGGCAGGAGAAGGACGACTGGAAAAAGGCGGTCCGAGCATAAGGACGACGGGAGAACAGAGGTCCCCGCGGGAGAAGGGCGGTCCGGGCAGGAAAAGGGCGGTCCGGGGAGGAAAGGGGCGGTAGGAAAAGGGCGGTCCCGGCGGGAAAAGGGCGGTCGCGGTGAGGGATTCCCACAGCCCCGGCCCGCGCTGCCACCTCGCGGTGAGGCACTCGCTGGCTGTGGGAAGGAGCCGTGTTTAGGGAAGCACCGCCGGAGGAAATGCAGGGCAGCCGAGTGGACGGGGTCCGGGAGAGCTCCGACACAGCTGCGGGAGCGGCGGGGTGCGGGGGTGCCCTCATGCCCCCTCATGCCCCCTCATGCCCCCTCATGCTCCCTCATGCCCCCTCATGCTCCCTCATGCCGGTCGGGCCAGCAGCATTTAGGATTCGCTGCTGATTCCGCTGAACACATGGCTGGTAATTTCCGGAGACTGCAGTGCTTTCCAGGGGATTGCGAAGACGCCTGAGAGGCGGCTGTGTTTGTAGTCAATTCCGTTAGGTCAATCCACCTACTCCAGAGGTGCAGGAAAGACATACTACGGGTTTAAGGCTTTCATAAGTCAGGTCACGCTCGGATTTAGGGCCATCCTTGCGGGTTGTTAGGGTGAACACGGTCCCATATCAGCTCGTCTGGGGTGACAGCGCCTTGAACACAAGAAAGCCGTGGCTCACCCGTGGCCCTCCGCCGTGTCACGGGGCTGCCGTGACAAAGCCTCCCCACGCCACTGCCTCATCCCAGCTCAGCTCCTGGGGACAAGCCCTGGCAGTACCTGCGTGAGGAAGGCTGAGGAAAAGACAACAAAGACAGAGCTGAACCCTGTTCTTACGGCTGGAGCAGCCATCTGCTTACGGCCGTGCCCGGGTGTGGTGTCACACCACGCGTGGGGAGCAGCTGTCCTGCGTTCAGGATACTCTGTGTGTCCTGCTGTGCCCGGGCAGTGACCTGCAGGAGCTGCCACGAGTCTCACCTGGCCTTTGATCCTCTGGGTCTCACCCCGGCTCTTCCTTCACAAAGCCACGGTTCCCATTGGAGGCAGCATCAGGGACTGAAGACAGCTGAACTTTGGCTTGGCATGGTAAATCCTGAGTAAGTTGGGGTTTCTCCTTGTAAAGACAAATAAAACCTTTAGTTGCAACTTCAGTACTCTTCTCTACTGATATGCAAGCTCAGCGTATACTTACTGATACATGCAGTTTTTCTTTCTTCCATTCTTTCCAGATCCAGTCATTCTCAGAGCTGTTCTCTGAGGCCGTTCCAAATTGTTCAGTATCTTTTCAGAGGCACTTATTTCAGAATTGAACACGGCATTTGACAGTGACCTCACCACTGATGCAGAGAAAACAAAACAAACCACCAAATGGACTCACCCCTCACCTCCTGAGGAATATTTCCTTAGTACAGCAGAGTGGGGCTGCCTTGTCTTGGGACGATTATACTGTCAATATAGCGCTTTCTAGTCAGAAAGAAAATAATTTTAAAAAAGACCTTCATAATGCTAGACCTGTGTGGTTTCAGAAGAGGGCCCTTACTTCTAAAAGAGGGCCCTTACTTAGAGTCTTAGTCCTTTTTGAGACATAGACCTGCAAAAACTGCCCTCCAACTAGTTTCAGGTTTTTATCCCTGATTTACAGTATTACAGACATCTTGCAGATATGTCCAGTCTTTTTGATTAGCTTCTTAATTCTTTTCTACCTTGAGGTGTTAGCAACTACCAGAGGCTACCCTCAGTCTGACAGTGCTATTTTTAATTTTTTTTGAAGTTAAACACTGTGTAGATCTGAGATTAAGAGCTTGCAGAAGACCACTTTTGACTATTTCTTTTACCAACCAAGCCAGTGATGTTCTCAGGAAGTTACATATTGTTTAGATATCCAGATTAAGTTTTCATAGCTAATCTAAGACTACAGTGAGCTTGTGGAGTGTATGAATCTTTTCACTTTTGTCCTCCTTTTTTAGTGTGCAGTGCCTGGACCTGTGTGATGAAACTTGGCAGTCAGTGTAACTCTTGCTGGGACTAACACAGGTCAGCCCTTCACTTTCAGACAAAGGGTTAGTTGTGAAAAGGATCTGGTTCAATATAAACAGAAGAGGAGAGAAGAAATAACCACTTGATACCTAGACTGGTATTAGGTCAAGCTAGAAATATTTATACTTTATTCTGAGAGAAAAACCCCACTCATGCCCAGCTAGTGGGCAGTATCAGGGTATTTGCATAATGCACTGGAAAGGGACCCTGTGGGTTTGTGGATCTTAGACCACTGATAAGGAAGTGTTCACATTAGGAAAACATGCCCATTTTTTGAAGGCCAAAGTCATAACTTACAAGAGTGAGTTTTGACAGGAAAATAGGCTAGCAGATCAGCCTTTTCTTCCTTTCAGTTTAGTGGCAAGAAATTTAGCAGGAAGCCCTTCCAGGCATGATCACAATCATTTACATTGGAAAAGACTTCCAAGGTTATTTAGTCCAGCCTTTGATAGATCTCCAGCCTGAAAACTAGATCATGGCATTGAGTGCTACATCCAGTCATTTCTTGAACAACTCCAGGGATGGTGAATCCACTTTGGGGCAATGTGTTCCAGTGTTTGACAACTTTCCATGAAGAAATTTTTACTGAGAACAATTTTTTCTGAGAAGAATTTACTTTATATTGCTACAAAAGACAGAACCCCAAATGTGTAGGAGGATTCAGGTGTTGCCTTGCTTATTAACAGGACTGATCAAACCTGAGTACTGTTAAAAAAACCCCAACAACCCCAAAACAAACAAAAAAATACAGAAAGGAAGACAGACAAAAGAGGAAGGTAATAATAATAGTAATGAAAAATCTATCCTAGCTGGCATGCATCTTCAGGAATTAGAATTTTTTATTTCTCCTCTGGGTAAGAAATTATACTATGCTATTTTATCTTTGCCATTCTCTTAAGGTCTTTGATAGATGTCATACTTTAGGAAAAATCATCAACAGTGTCAATTATTTATGAATGCTAGAGAAAACTCCATCAAAGAAGACATGGAAGGCAAGGCAGTAAGATGAAGAGCATAGAACTCTAATAATTACAGATGGACCACTTCTTAGAGATATTTTTTTAATGACAGACATTTTTCTTGACAAAATTAAAAAGAATGTCACTTCACAAAGGAGAGGCTAAACTGGCAGATAGCAAATTCCTGATAATAAACATAATCTAAAGCAACTTTATAAAAATCTTCATTTAGCAGCACTTGGATTCAATTTCTTAGTTGCAGAAAAACCCCACGCTGATAGAGCTGAGCCTCTAGTAGAGCTAACTTCTTCTGTGGTGTCTTAAAACTGATTTAATCAGTCTTTTCAGTCATTTGAGAATAAGACAGCTAATGAGGGTGCCATAAAGGGAATCTCCTCGTTTCTGTATTTTAGGTAATGTATTTTACCTTATGGAATGGGGGCTCAAGCTGTGCTGCAGGTGGCACATTCAGGGAAATCTTTAATTTTCCTGACCCCTTCCTCCTTCCACACCTCAAGGCCAACAGAAATTTCACTTCTCAGTACTATTCATTGAAGTATTTGCCTGGTTGATCTCTGACCAATAGATTGAGCTGGCTTGAAACAACCCTTTTCTTATAAAGAGGGTTCTTTTTCTTTTTCAGTTGGGTCATTTCTCAGAACTGATTTAGAGACTGCGTACCTCAGCCTATTCAAAGCGGAAGAAACAAAGGAAACCCAAACCTAGTGGCAGAGGTCTCTGGCCAAGGCAGCAGCTAAAGGTGAGAACCAGCAGCTCTGGGGAGGTGGGAGGTGTTTCTGTCTGGGTGGTGTCAGTAAAATATCGATTTTACAGCTCAGCTGTAACTGGAATAGTATCTCTGACCATACACATGGTGCTTATCTCCTGCTTCATCATGTTGCCCCTATGTGGCGTCTTTAATTGAACTAATATATCTTTTGGGGTGCTTTCCTTGTGTTGATACACAATAGAAGACTTGGAGAGAGAGTCAGCTGTTACATTTGTATTCACCTTCTTGATTCAGGGCTGAAAAATATGGAGTCACGTCTCAGGCAGACATCAAAACAGCTATTATACAAATCTGGGGGAACATCAAAGTGAAAGCTCTTGTGTGCCCTGATTGATTTCCATTGCAAATACAAAGCTAACTCATTTATTTTCCAGTTTGTGTTCATGATTATTTTAATTTAACATGTTTGTCCGGAGGCAGCCGTCATGTTGATGCCATGGTGCTGTGTCACACAAGCTGTGGCCTGAGACACCCCAGCTGGGCATCTCAGTATCAGGGAAATTTATTCATGCCTCATACAAAATGTATTGTACAGGAAAGCTTGCAGTGGTGTTTTGCAAAATAACAAAATCTGTTACTCTGGAATGTTACAGATATTTTAAGAATCCCATATGGGCTTATCTAGTCTACTTTTTTTTTCCCCTGAAGATGGCCAGAATATACCTTAGTGTCAGATAGAAAAGTCTCAAGATGCACTTCCTGGCATCAAGAGCAGATTGTCTGCAGCTCCACTTGTATTCTGTGAGAAAAGCTAAAGAGGAGCTGCTGGGTTAGTGGGACCACCACTGGTGCCAAAGCTGACAGCTAACTGAAATTTTGTTATAAGATCAGTTACAGGTCTGCTGCAGAACAGCAATTTCACGGAGTTTTGAAGAGGAGGTGTCATCTGTAATTGTGAAGAAGCATGCAAATACACCCCGGAGCCACGCAGGAGAAAAAATAATATCAAAACACAAAAACAAAACCAGAAATCCCTTAGCTTTATAACCAGTGAATTTAGATTCAGTTGTAGCTGTTGCAAGCACCTCATGGGCTCAGGGAAATTAGGATTGGAAGGGACCTTAAAAGAGGGTTACAGTTGGGAAATGTTTTCAGTGGTTATCCAGAACTTACCTTTGCTGTGAGTTCAGTAAACTTTTGTCCTGTTTGTCAGGGAACAGTGACAGTGGGGCTGCTCCCAAGGGAGCAGCCGGGGCCAAGGGTAACTCCAGCACAGGCAGTGCCCTCTCCATCTGGGGCTCAGCAGAGCCAGGGGCTTGTGGCAGCATCTGTCAGGAGCCCAAGGACAGGAGAGAGCATGAACCAGGGCCAGGGCTGTCCAGGGGCAGCAGGAATGAGACAGGATTGGAGACAAGGTTCGTGTCATGAACCTGGAATCCACCTGGGAAACCCTGTTAGAGAGCAGGAGTAGGGAAGGTCTGGGAGAGGGAGTGGTTCCAGGGAAGCTGCTCAGGCCAATTCAGTCCTGTTAGTGCTGGCAGTGTCCTGACAGAATTCACAGTGCATGTGGTGATCAATTGTGCTCTTCTGTGGAAGGTGAATCTGTTGGTTTTATCCTTCCCTCTGAAGGTGCATTCCTATACTCATTGAAAGGAAAAAGAACTGTGGAAATGCACATTAAAAAGGTGTATAAAATTGTCCTCTAATCTACTTGATTATTGTGTTTGGCGGTGTTGTGTCTCAATACAAGCCTGTGGAAGGATTTTGTTCCTATATGGTGGTTGTTATTCTGGGTAGGATTTTTTTGTCTCTTGGCAAGAATGAGAAATAAACTTTTTTTTCCTTGAACCACTTGACTCAAAATTCAGATACAGGAACAAGCTTGAAAAGCAGTCCATGAAAATTATAAGTAGTTTGAAGAGCTATTTCTTTTATCAAAGCAATTAGTTTTTTTCCTGGAAGACATTACCAAACAATTTGAATCCTTAATGTGGGAAAATCAGAAAAAGTTCAACAAAATGCACTGCAATTGGCCACAGTTTGAGTTAACATGGTTAAACCCCCTAATCTCTGTCATCTCCTTCCATTCATGCATCCGACTATTGTAGCAAGAGGATCTTCAATGCTGTCTCTGAGCAGGTCATCCTCCATTTCAGGACCTGAAATGACTTTCTATTTTGGTTTGTATAATAATATAATTTATTAAATTTAGTTTATATAATGGTTTTATATTTGCTCAGAACTATCAAATGCTCATGTGGAAACCATGCTCTGATAATTACCTCCCATCATCTTCCCAAGCTACAAGTAGTTCAGCTTTTCTTTGAGGCATTATCTATGGAAGATTTCAGAGAACATAAAAGGGCTCTCTAAAGGCTGAAAATGTGGATACAGTTATGTTGAACTGAATAGCAAAATAAATAATATATGGCTTTTCTATTTCTAAATATATTTCAGCTAAATAAAAGACCTCAGAATTTCCAGTTCACCGTGGTATCTTGAAATTACTCATTCAAAGTGTACACAAAGCTGTACCTATGCCCACTGTGGGATATTTCACACACATTCTCTGAGTAGTGCAAACACTGAGTTATTTAAGAACAAAGTATTTGTAGCTGTGTACAGAGGAAATGCACGTACTTGGGAAACAGATCCATTTACAGTGCTAATGCTTCACATACTTGACTGTTTCCCACATTTTCTGCCGTATGTTTTATTAAACCAGGAACTTTTGAACCTTTGTCCCTGCAGGGAATTTAATTTAATCAAGGCTCATTCACAGGAGCGACAGATACTATATCTTGTCTCAAAGTGCAGTCTAATTCTGCCTTGATGCTGCTGCATAATGGATGCATACTTTACACTCACATTCCAGAGTGTATTTTTCAGCTAATATACTGTTCCAACACTGCAGAAAAATCATCTGAAAATTGAAATATGTGTCAGTCAAATGGTAGAGATTAATAAAAATTGCTGCCTGCATGAAAAACCGAAACTAGATTTCTAGCAAGAAGATATTTTATTAGCAGAAATAAGTTCTTTTCTGAATTCATTCTCACATGATAAATTAACTTCTCTTGCAGTACAGACATTAAATCATTTGAAGTTACCTTACCACAGCTCTCAACATCTGTGCCCTTGCTGAGCTTCCTTCAGTGCCCAGCAGCAGGAGCACACAGCTAGCTGGAGATGGAAAGCAGTTGTTTGTATAAAAATAATGAGCTGCCTCTGAACTGATTAAATCCCCCCCTGTACACTGCCTACATAAAGGGTTGTCTGAGATTATCACTTTTGTAAACCACTCACCTCCTCTAGTTTGTATCTCATAGGTTTTAAAACTGAAAACATTTTGCAGTGACGCTTTCCCAGCCCAAATTCCTTACCTATGCATTTCTTTTTTTATATTACAAAGCATTTATATTTTGCCCAGAGCACTCATACTGTAGAAGTTTTCCACATCCCTGTAACTGGGGAAAATAAGAGGACAGAAAATAAGTTGATTAAATTCATTTTACCTGCTGCAGAAATTTGATTTTCTTCAGCTGGTGGGGACAGGGAGGGGCAAGAATGGGGGTGGATGGATGGAGGGGACAGGATGTGTTTCCTTGTTTGTTACCAGAGACTGAACTTTGGGGTTGCTTCCTTTGTCAGCAAGTGATCTTAAAACATTATGATTCTGGTTTCTGTATAATATATTTGAGGAATTGAACGATTGATGATGTGTCTTCAGAAAACCATTCATAAGGCACTCATTTTCTTTACATATTGCAAGCAGTTGATGTACATTATGAGCTAATAATCTGTCAGAATTGCCTGATACATGATTTTTTTTCCTCATTACATGTACTTCATCTTGGCCAAACTGCATTATTTCTTAATAATACTACTGCACTATGTCAGGACCATGTTGTATATGAAGACTGGAATGCGATTCAATGAAAAATAACCAAAAGTAGAAAAGCATTTCTTTGCCTTTAGTATTAAAAAAGGATAAATGTTTATGAACTGTCAAACTAGGAAGAGGAGAGTGAGCATGAAGCTGGTCAGCATGATTGCCAATGATCTAATGATTCTGACCTGACAGATTTGGCTGTCTACAATGCACAAAGCTCCTGCTTCTACCTCGTAAAAACCAGAGGAAATTTTCCTGTGACCATAACCTTTATAAGTTCTCTCAGCAGGGGCTTCAAATCAACAGTGTAAGAGCTGGCATGGGAAAATCTTCCATATTGCTCTAGGTTCTACCTCTAATAGTTGGGAATAATCCAGCTCTGCTTTAGAAGCACATGAAATACGGATGGGACACCCCAGAAAGCAAGTCCTGCCAGCAGAAAGTATAGAAACGTGTTCAAACCATTCAATATTTTCTGCACTTCATTTGAGCAACTGAAATACATTAGTTCATGTAAAGTTTTGTGTGCTTTATGTATTTTCTGAGTTTTTGGGTTTACTGGAATATATATATATATAAAAATCACTCTTGCATACTAGATCAGATACCTAAAGAATCTGCAAAAGTTAAAGTGAAGAAGGTCCTGGCAACAGCCTCTCCTGTTCTTGAGGAGAAAGTGGGATGCAATAGGAATGATGAGAGGCACACAGACATCCCCATTAGTCAGTTGTCCTGGTTTAAAATGTAGATGTCTGGCAAGGAACATGGGAAACTTCCTGGATGGAAGGATGAACCCCTCCCTCCAAACTGTTATAACTTTGAAATGACAGAGCTTCCAGGCAAAGATATGGAAAAGGAATGACAGTTCTTTACTAGAATATATATATATATATATATATATATATATATATATATAAAACAAGACTAACAACAACAAAAAAGAGCTTTATTTCAATGTCACACGACCATAGAGAGAAGAGATTTAGATTTTGTTATTACCAAAGTTTTTATATTCTGCTTACAACCCTGTGCTCTCAAGTCCCTAAAAAGCATCTTGCTTTAAGAGTTGAATTACTGAATTAAATTTGATGACTGAAAACAAACAAGAACTAATTCAGCAGCAGAGTTTTGATGGCAAACTGAGGTCCATAAATATAAAACCCACTGTTTTTAAAATTTATGTCAGTCACATATCAAAATATACAACTCTGTGAAGCAAGGATTCCATCCCACAGCTTGCTCACTCTTGTGGAAACCTCTGTCACCGTGTAACAAGCAGTCCCAAAGCACCAAATGCAGACTTCACTTTATGCTGCAATCTAATTTACCTTCTTTTTAGCGATCAAGTCTTCAGAGGATCCATAGGAAAAGCCCTCAAAGTCTCTTAGAAGCACAGCACAATCAGGCTTCAAAAAACTCCAAGTACATTTTCTACAAATTTATTCAAAGTATTTTAGATTCTTATTTTTTCTTCTCTGTCCCCATAGCTTGGGTGTGCCTTCCATTCCTAATGAAGTATTAAGCTGGTCATAAGCTTAGCATATTAAGGTAATGATGGGGCAATGAAGAATTGCTGTTACTCCTGCTTTGAATGGGGAGATGAGGCCTGCTAAAGTGAATTTAGTAGTTTTGGAAATGCTCGAGACCCAGAAAACTCATGAGCTGAAAACTCAGTGAGAAGCCATGGGAATGGCAGTGCACTTTTTTGCCAGTTCAAATTTACTTGAGAAATCTCATGTAATTTAAGGTAGGTTTCAATTTTCTTACTGGATGAAATTAACCCTAATGATGATTTTCATGACAGCAAATGAGACTGAACAGAGGTTACTGCCAGAGTCCTGTGTCTCTGCACATACACCCAGAGATGCCATCTGCTAGAATATCAGAAAGAAGAAAAGGATGCAAAATACTGGGAATACAGTTGAAGAAAAATAATGTAAAGACTGTGTTTATAATGGGGTTTTTAATGTTATTTATTAATCATTGAACTTAGAAGAAAAATTCTGGTTTTACACTCATTTTGTCTTTGCATTTTCAGATTTTCCAAGACTTCTGCCCAGGAGAGCAATTTCATACAGCTGCCATGGAAGGAAATGAAAGGGGAGATAGCACAGGTACAATATGAGAAAGCAAATGTGCAGGAGTACTGCTGAAGATTAGGCTTCCCAGCACTTCAGCATCTGAGGTAAGGAGGAAAAAAATATACTGTGAGAATTACATGTTCCTACTCTCTTTTTCTGGCCAAACTGTGCCCTCCAACCACTAGAACATCCTCTGCTCTGCAATTCACTGTTAGTTTACTCACAAAGCATTTGGATGTAATGAATAAGGAGAGACATTTTAGTTAGCGTGATTGACGCACACAGACAGATCTTGCTGTCTGCCAAATTCACTTTGTGCCCTGCAACTCAGAAGTGGCCAGAGCTGTGTGGTGGAGAATAAAGTCTCCACATGAGAAATTATCACAGGCACAGAACTGGCAGCTCCAGACAGTCGGAAATCACAGCTCGAGCCTCCGAGCAGTGCTAGAGGGCTTTAAAAAGTATGAAACAGACTAATATATTCTGTATTTTTGCTTTTAAGCTCTAGATTTGGGGACTTCAATTTGGTTATTTTCCTTTTTTTTTTTTTACTTTCACCCTTCTTTCCTCAAATAAAAGCTGACATTGTTTTGAAATTTTGTGGTCTGGCAGCTAGTCTCTGCAAATACTTCCAGGAATTGAGAGTCTTGGGATAAATTTGCAAGAGTTGTCAATGCATTTGGTACAATAAAGGCTGCACCCTGCACAGAAAATTCCCTATCTGGTGTAAGATAGATAGAAGACTGGTAACAGGAATATCAGACTAAGATGAAATATATCAGAGAAAAAAAGAGAATATGAACTGAACTGCCTTGGTTTCTCTTCTTGACACGAGCACAGGTTCTGTCTCCTAAACCCTGTAACTCACAGAGGTCTTTCGCAGAGGAGAGCCTTTCTCCACCAGATCAGGCTTTTGCCATCTGTCGTGGTCTCTCTTTTCCTCACCTCTGTGCAGTCCAAACAGGAAGGGACAATGTAAAAGCCACTGACACGTTATTAAATGAAAAATGTTCAGGAGAGGTCAGGAAAGAAATCTCAGGGCTGTTTATAGTTGCTTGATTGCTGCCTGTGTAGCAAATAAGGCAAGCATACAAAGGTCACCGTGTCTCATCCTATTACATCAGTGCCCTTTCAAAGTACATTGTGTCCCTTCAAGTTGTGTCACATCGAGAGCTGGTTGAGTGCTTCATTGTGATTGATATTCATTGCTAATTTAACTTTCTGCTACTGGTACATTACTTGTGAACCGATTCTTGTTCCTGGAAGCATATTTGCTATTTGCAAGAGTGTTTGAGCAATTTGCTGACGCTCCATTTGATCGTTCATGTTGTTGGGAGAGTCACATAAAACAAGCGATTCCTTCCTCTTCTTTATCAGATAACACTTCTTTTGTAATAGCAGAAAAAATAAAATTACTAGTGTGTGTATATTTGTTGATTTCTCATACAGCTGTAATCTCCTTAAAACAAAACCAAAACAAGTAAAACAAGGAAAGAACAAAAAGAAAAACCCCGAGTAAAACGAATTTTGGCAAAGAAGCTGACAGTGGGCATGAACTCGTAGGATTTAAAATGTTGACTGTACCTTCAGTACGGGCTTGTAAGCTGGGGTATGTTTTTCTGCATTACAAACCCAGTTAAAAGTTAAATCCCTCAAATGCTATGTGGAGAGTAAAACTCGGAATTCTCCGCTAGAGGACTCTCTTTTCTTTGAAATGACACGCTCAGCTCTCACAAAAAGACTTTGGGACCTGTCCTTCGGTCCTTGTCAGAGTGGTTACTTTATAAAATGTGTGAATGAGGTCAATGCTGAGGGACTCGTGTGAAGTCTCAAATGTTCCGTCTTTAGCTTTACATGGGGAGCAGATTTTTAAAGCAGCATCCAAATCAATTAACCAAGCTGTGAGATTGAACTGAAGTGCATGGAAAATCTCACTGTGTTTTGACACATGTGTAATATTTTATACATACTGTTGCACTCTAGAACATATCTTCACCTTTTTCTGTCATTCTGCCCTGGTGTTGACACATTCACACTCCAAAGTTTACCAAACATGATTCTTACCTGTGACCACATTGTTTTATTTTAACTTTAGTGAGCGTGGGAATTTGTCACTGCTTTATATAGATTATTGAAACACCAGGGAAATGAGGTGTTGCTTTTTCTTAGCATCCGTTTTCATGTTAGCCTGCCCCATTTAATGGGGAAATGCTAATGAAAGGGCCAATGTCCCCCATCAATGTGCTTGTGCGTGGCTGTGTGTCCCCTCTGCCTTTCCTCCAGCAGATACAAGGGTTATGTGGCTGCAAGGTGAGCTGGAATAATCACCTGGCTCGACGCGAACAAAACCCGCTGCAGCTGGTGCCAGGGCACTGGGTTCTCTGCCAGGGACCTGGGGGTACCATGGGGCTGGCTGGGAGGGCAGGGCAGGATCAGGACATGCTGTCAGCTGCAGATTAGATGCAACATGATATGGCAGGTTTTTCAGGCCACTAAAAATGTCATGCAAACACCACTTTGGTTTTTTATTTGTTTTGTTTCTGAAACTGGAGTTAGGTCACATCCAGGCTCCTGATCTGCAGTGTTGGATTGATGCACTTTCCTGGAGTTCACTGGGTTCACAGCTGTTTGGTTTTATGCAGCTAGAGAACAGGTGGCCTGAGAGAATCAGACCAATAAAAGATGTGTTAGCAAACTTAGGTTTGCTTTTTTTTTTATTCCTCCTCATGAACATTATAGTCACATGGCTGCTCCCTATGACACTACAAATGATGGTACTTAAGGGGTGCAGTCATTGAAAATTATGAAGACAATATATTGTGAATCCATCAGTTTGTGCAAACAATCTCTAAGCACTTGCTAAATAGCACAGACTTGATTGAGCAATGTCTACTGTATATATTCAAGTTATACCACGTTCTTACATCTCTGGTACATATATGTTAAAGCCACATCCTGTCACACTAATATTTACTGCTAAACATGATTTTCTGTTTGGTGTTTTTTTTGTTTGTGTTTTTTGTTTGTTTGTTTGTTTTTGGTTTGGTTTGGTTTGGTTTGGTTTTGTTTGTTGCTTTTTTTTTTTTTTCTTGTAATTGCTTTTGAAAAATACTGATAAAAAGCAAAGAGAACTTCAAAAGGCAGACCTAAGCTTAGAGAAAGCAAGTTATTACCCAGACCTTACAATACTAATTAAGTAACTTGCCTTTCTTCTTGATGAACTTAAGAAGAGGATATTTTTCATTGTCAAAAGGCAAGGCTGATCACCTTAGTATTAATTACCTGATGCTGGATGACATAGATGGTCTGTATGGGCCAATGGCACAGCTTAGAAAAGGATTCTTTCCAATTCACAGCTTAGAAAGGGATTCTCCTATGTATAAATTCAAGGAAGTCACAGGATAAAAGAGTGCACATTTCCAGAGAGCAACACAATCCAGTTGCAAGGCCCTTTGAGTTAGGTTCAAACTTAAGAACTAAACTCTATTATCTGCCTACTTGCATATGAGCAAATATAATTTTAGCTGAATATAGCCAAGTTCCTGAGTGTTAATTTAAAGCAGCAATAATCAGAACAAATTAATATAAAGCAAACAAAAAAGACACAATAAGCCATTCAGTGTTGTCAAAATACAGTTTTAAACTAGCTAGTGAGCATGTTTGCAGTATTGCAGAGTCTTCTCAGGCAATGTCTGCCAAGCATGGATGATAATTTTATTATGGAATAAAAACCAAATGATTCAGGAAGTATAACGACATTACTGAAGTCAGAGAGGCAGGAAGAACTACCAGTGGTTAAATAGGGACCTAAAAAGCTAGATACAGTCACAAAAAATATAAGTAGAGTTTAATGGCAGTATTTTGGAGAAAAGTATGTGTTTCTCTAGACAAATTGATGAAGTTGAATAAAATGGAATTGCTTTTGGACTTGTCATCCCTCAAGGCCAAATCCAAAAGCATAATTTCCAGAGCATTGTCTGACTTAATAAATGTTGCATCCTCTCCCTTTCCACACTTATATCCTTAGATCATAGTTGTAACCAAAATGGCAAAATATTATACAGTAGAACAAAGATGTCTTCTACAGTGATAGGTATCAGAATGAAAATGAGGATACACAGTCTTGCAGAAAACAGTTCAGTCATGGAGATTTTAATTCATTATCTGTGATTCCTTTCCTCTTCTTGCAAAAAAGGCATCTTTATTTCTGCCAAGCACATGCATATGTAGCAAATTAAGTCCTTTGCTGATCATGGTAAATGGAAAGATCCTGTGTTCTAGGCAAAAATGTCAAATCTTCATTTTCCTTTGGAAACAAAATTCAGTGTCTAACCTCACCTGCCTTAAGGTGTACAAAAGTTAAACCAAAACCAACGCAGAAGCACAATTATGTCATCTAACAGTAGTTACCCACACAGGGTCAGCTTGCTGCTGTTGGTATGTTGCCATACCACTGGTGGTATTTTGGGTGTCAGATTCAGAGTCTTGATCTTACTCCAGTATACCAGGACAGTTACTGGCACTTTTAACGCACTTTTAAGAACACTGTGGCACAGCAGTGTTCAGATCAGGGCTTTCCACAGGAGTCCACCAACCCTGTAGGTTCAAATGCCCTGGAGACTGTGAACCATCATATTCTTTCGTAACTTTCTGCTCCAAGTACATTTTTTGACCACCACCCCTGCCTCATATAAATTTGCAACAACATATGCGCTAATAAAGTCTTCATAAGCAATCCTCCTTCCCTATCTTGCTCTCATAAAAAAGAACTCCCTTTACCAATGGTTTTATTCTGCACAGGTTCTCTTCCCAGGGGCAGGGTGAGAGGAGAAGGATGTGCCAGATGTTGGGTGCAGTGGTTGCTGCACTATCAGAAAGCACTCAGGCACTCTGGTGGTAGGCACTGCAAGTCAGAAGGGAAGAGAGGAGGTGCATCCACAGAACACCAGAAGCACAGTCAGAGTGACAAGTGAGTTCAGCTCCTTTGCTGAAGCCTCTTGTCCCCCGCCAAGCCACACCATTTGTCCTGGCCGGCTGTTGGCAGCAGGACAGGGAAACACACGGGGTGAGCGCTCTTTCACAGAATGTGCACTCTGTCTTGCGTGTCCTAGAGCACTCAAGGGATTAAACAATAGGAATCACAGGCAGAATTAGCATTTTAATGGGGAACAATGAGTTTGAAAATTCCCATTATTTGGCCTTTGAGCACCATCTAAAAAAACTGCAGGCACAGGGGGAAGGAGACAGAGAGATGGAGAATGTTCTCTGCCCAGACTTATGAGAAATCCAGGCTGTGTTTTAATGAGGGATGGGCTGAAGTAAGTCAATGTAGCTGACCTTGCTGGAGACACATTTTCCTTGTGCTAAATCCTGACATTTCAGACCTGCTTTCACACATTCCATGAATAGATGTCATTACTCATTATCACATTTATCACTACAAGTCTAAAACAATGAGGTGTCACCGAAGGGAAGGACTAAAATAGTCTCTAAAACTTTCTCCTCCTCACCCTCCTAGGAAGTACCTGGCACAGGTCATCATATGGCCATGTGTTCTAAGAGGGGAAACAGAAGCCAGGCTTCTGATCTGAAAAACTGTTCCTCAGAGATGTTATTTTGCTAAATCCAAAACTTTCCATCATCCTGTTCCTTTCCAGACATTGAGAACTGCATGGAGAGATAATAGCCAGTTCTATCCCTTACTGGGGGTTTATTCTCTACTTCACTGCAGGTAACATCTAGTACACAGTGCAGATCTTTCCTACTTTTTTGTAGTTTTCATCAGTGGCAATAAAATATGTTACAAAGAATAACTTGACCAATCAAATGCTGAACCTACTGGTGGCAAACTGTCATGCCATAGCGAGAGTGAGGAGAAAATCGCCCAGTTATTGAAGTGCAGAGAGGGTGAATACCTGTCATGGAAAACTAGAGAGGCTGAAATTGTCTCCTTACATAAGTCACTCACAAAGCCTGAAGACAGTCCAGACACCTTCTTTCCAGACAGAGGTGATGATTGGAGCAGATCAAAGGAGTATCAAAGCCCCGTGTGTAACCTTCCTCTGCTCTGCCAGAATGGCTCTATCCATTGCCTCATGAGCTCCAGATCCTGGAAGATAAGTTTTGAAAACACAGAGTGGTGTCAGCATACAGGGAGGAGGAACAGAAATAAGCAGGAAGCAAGAGAAAAGAAAAGGTGGTTATGAAAATATGGGGAGGTATTGCTGTTCACATACCTCGAGTTGTGACTCCAAAATCCTAAATCTTGTGATTAACTGTGTACTAGGAACAGGAATCATGCCTTAAGAACAGTTTTCATTAATTTCTCTTTGTTTTTTTAATAGAAAGAGAACTGGCCTCTCACAAATAGTAAATCCTGCTATTTGAAAATGAACTTTAAAAAAAATGCATCAGTTAATAGAATTCTCTGTCATTTAGCCAAATGCAAACTCAGGTGAATAAGATTGCCAATTATCAGTATAATTTTGAAAGAAAGGTGTTCAGAACTAATTGTATGCTTCACTTGGATAGGCAGTCTATCAATTTGTGTTTGCAGTGCTATCTTCTGTCCAACTGACAGTATTATGGCTTCTTTTCTTTAATGGAATTTTTCTCATTTGAAAAAAATCTGAGCCTTAGTAGAGGAAAATCCAACCTCTCCAAACTAAATCTGTCAGTTTTTGATGCCACTCCATCATGACCAACAGAAGAGTCAGGAGGACAGGTGAACTTAATTTTGTTGACAGTGGTTGGACAATTGGTAGTTCTTTACTCATGTACAGTCATACAATCATAGAACCATAGAATGGCCTGGGTTGGAAAGGACCTTAAACATCATCTTGTCCCCACTGCTGCGCTGTGGGCTGGTACAACTTCCACTAGATTGGGGTGCTCAGAGCCCCATCCAGCCTTTCTGAATACTGTGGGGAAATTGCTTCTAATTTATTTTGGTCATGCAAAGAGCCTGATCATACATCAGAGTGAGAGAAGAGAAAGTAAGAAGAGGGAGGGGAGAGAGAGAGAATAACCTTGCCTTTGCTCGTGTACTCCTCAAGTGCAAACCTAAAATCCACAAAGCACTGACGGATCTATTTTGCTTCCTCTCGCAGTTTCATTACTCAAGTGATAAAGTGCTGTCTGCCTTACTGACAGCAGAAGGGGACCTAAAACAGGTCGTGTGATACAGTCTGGGATGCAAAAAGCTTTCTGGGAGAATGGATAATGCCCACACGCATGCGGAATAGTGTAACAGCGTATTCACTGCTGTATGATTTTATGGCATAAAATGTCAAGTGCAGATGCCACTGTGTAGACCAAACCAAAAGAGACATCGCCTGATTTTGCAAACAGTTTGATTTCCATCTACTGATCACAAGTTCCTCGATTTAAAAGGCCAGAGGGACCATCATGATCTCTCTGTCTAACCTCTTGTATCACACAGTCCAGAGAATCTCACCCATTAATTTCTGCCCCAAGATCATAACCCATGCTTGCTTGAATATAATTCTTTTAGAGACAGATATCTTTTTCAGTGCCCAAAACCATAGCTCCAAGTTAAAAAGAATTGGGAAAATTTGTGTAAATCCTGCAACTGTCTGCTGATTGTTTGTTTATTTTCTGGGCTTTTTTAAAACTTTTGAATGCTTTTTCCATTTTCTCTGACAAATCAAGTTCTGCCCTTAGTCTGTCAGCAGTTAAAAGTGCAGCAATACTTGTGTTGCCAACACTCCCCCTAACCCTTGATCTCTCCCAATGAATGTGCCAGGTTTGGTGGCAGGTTCTGGAATACAGAGAATTTTCAGCTCCAAACTGGACAGACAAGTTAATTCCCTTCACAATGGTCCACTGAACAGCCATCAGGTGGTGATAAATTTCATCTGCTGTTCACCTGCACCAGGTTCACTTTTGTAATTGTAACTGAAATATTGTAATGTTCTGCTCTGAGCTTTATTATTGGTACTTTAGAGCAATTCGTTTCCCTCTTTTAAATTTTAAGCAAAATTTACCATGTGATGTATTTGATAAAATAGAATGAAGCTGTAATTTAGCATAAGACATGGTATACTTATGGTTTTTTCACAGAAGTGTCAAGAGTAGTTAGCCCCTGCCTTTAGAAGTTTAAAATCAAAACTGCACAGAGTATGCCATGATAAGGTCTTGTGGTAAATTATTCAAAATAACTCTAAAGATAACTCGTATCACTACACTTTGCTACCTTCCTTGCATTTCCTGTAAATTAATCTTTAGTTTCCAACTGTTAATCTATGGAACTGCAATGTACAATATAAATGGGACCTTTTAAAAATAGCACGGTAATATAATGAATTAAAATGACAGTAAAGAAAAAAAATCTTACCATTGTGCCAGAAATCAGTTCAATATGCTGGCTTAGTCTTTTTTAAATGAAATTGAATTGATGAAGTTAAATGCAGTTCTTGCACAGAAAAAAATAAAAAAAAAAGTGTATGATAAATATTTATGTGGTCAGCACTTTAGAAGTAACATACATTCACCATATATCCTTATGATTGGAACTTGGGGTATCTTTATTATTTTTATTAAGGATACAAACAAGCATAAGATTGCAGTGAATGAGCAGTAGAAAAATTGTATATAAAAGCTGTATTTATGATAAGAGTTTGGTCTTATCCTGTGCGTGGAAGTTTACTTAATTTTCAAGGATGTGACTTAATTAGAAATAGAAGTGATCTGCAGTTTTATTATCTTCTCTGCTTTTTGAGTGTGTGTGTGTATTTTGCACAAAACATGTACCACAGCCATTTATTTGCACATGAGAGAATTCAAACTGGTGTCTTTTTAGTATATTCTCAGGCCTCTGCTACTCAGCTCTCAGCCAAGAATTTTGTCTGAGGACTTCTCTCAAGGCTGATATTCTAGTGCTTATTTAAACTGTCTCTGTATGATCTACTGCTTCTTTTTCAGTTTCCCTTCCTCTCCTTAACTAAAATGTTACTCAGAAAACCTTCCTGATCACTGCTGTTTTTGTTTTGAGGAGCAACAGGCCATAGTATTTTGCTTAACTATCTTCTTATGCAGCGTTTATTTCCATGCTGGAAAGCAAACATTTTTTCAACCACTTTTTTCAGTGTTACACCTGAACATTTTCATTGAAGCATGAGAGACTCTGTATTTTTAACCTTTGTACACCACTTTTCTATTTAGCTTGTGAAAGGCACTAGAGAAAAGAGAAATGAGAAGGCTCTGGAAAGCATGGCACAGAACAAATACCACACAAGGATCTAACCCAGCACTTTTTTCCCATATCTACCAATGGTTTCACTTTCCCAATTAAATGTTATCTGGACATTAGCAAAAAGATAATTGCTCAGTGCCATCTAACACCAATGTTCACAGGCATGGATATGAGCCCTAACAAATCCTAATGATCTCTTGTCAGGTCATCGAGCCTTTGACTGTGGGTGGTGTTTATGTGCCTAGATGGGTTTCTTTGTTATTGGAATTCTCTGAGGGATTTTGTTTCATTCACATCACACCTGTCCAGCCCAGGTGCAGGTATTGCAGTTGTGCTCTGATACTGCAGTGAGTTCAAGTCCCCAAACTTTGACAGAATCAGGGAATAGTTCTCAGAAAAAAAAAAAAAAAAAAAAAAAAAAGGTATTTGAGGACCTTCCTCTTGTGAACAGGTTCAGAGATCTGTGGTGGACAGAGGAAAACTTTTCCTAGTAATTAGGGAGATACTGTAAATTGCTGTCCAAGTATGGTGTTACTTACTTCAATCAACTAAAATTGAGTCTTCAGTCTTCCATACTTGCAAGGGTCTCATTTTGGATCACTGACGCAGTAGTAACTAAATAACTGCTTCTCCTAAAAGTCAGTGTTGGATGGAATTAATCTAAATTTAACTTCCTAAATACCATTTATCTATTCTCTACCTGGTCTCAGCAGAAGAGAAAGCTTCCTCAGCAAGGATTTGCTGTAGTGCCTTTAACACTCCGTTATAGCCTAGATGATTCCAATCTGGATTCCTCTGTACAGGTTGATGAGTTGTACCTCAGTGTTGGTGTGTATTTCCATGACAGTCACAGGAGCCAATTTGACTGGGTGCCATGAGCAGCTTGCCAGTGGTCTACATGTGATGCACATTTATGGTGTCCTGAATTGGGACACGAAATTCTACTTATCTTGGATCTGAGGCTTTGCACAGGAGCATGGTGGCTTGCACCACTCCGGTTTGTTGCAATGCAGGGAATGATTCTGCAATCCGTATTGATCTGAGCACATTGCTTTTGATTTTCATTGCTACTTGCTTTATCTGAGGTAACAACTAGCTTAGGAATGGAAGTCAGCTGTGAGCAAAAGCTAGGAGGAATACTTCACAGTATTTGTTCATACCGCTTCATGTGACTGATTGTGATTTTGCTGATATTTTTGCTGATACTTATTAGTATTGAAATGCTTCATCTGCCAGAACACTTTTCTCCATGTTCTCCATGTTCCTACAACAGCTCTGAAGTTATTTGTTTGTAATCATAAGAATTGGTAAAAGAAGGAGGGCAGCAGGCTTCAGGGCTGATGTGAGAAGTGTCAGTCATCTTTTGGATCATCATTTGCTACGACAGCAGTGAGAAAGAAGAAGAATGGCAGTCGCAAATTTATTTTAATGTGTCCTGCAACCTTGTGATTGATTAGAGGAAAAACAGATTGTTTCATCCTTTTTCCACAATTGGATTTTCTGGTTAAATCCAGAACTGCTGAAGTGCAATAAAACACTCTCATGAAAGCAGTAATCTCCCTAAATCTTCAAATTTCCCCCACCCCGCCTCCCCACCTCATTTCATACACAAACACGGAACAAAATGATGCATAAAAGCAGCAAAACTGATTACCATCAGCAGAGTTTCCTTTTTAATGTATTAGACCTTTAATCTTTTCTTAAGTATTGGCCATTAAAATTATTAAACTACTTCCCCTCCTCCTGCCAATGTATATTTTTTGAATGAATTGATTGAGGTATTTAAAAAATGTTACTGCATTTTTTCCACAGCTCTCCTGGTGTGTTTCGTAGTGTAATTTTTGCATTGTTTAATGAAGACATCTTACTGCTTTCTGCAGAGCCAGTGGCTCCTGTAAGCTGCTGGAACTGCTTCTCCCCTCAGTCCTTGCCAGGAGGCCTGGGGTCAGGGAGGTTCCCTGGGCAGCAGAGAGCAGGTAGAAAGGCTGCTCTCTCTGCTGGAATCTGCTGGGAATGGGTTTGCAGGTGTTTCAGAGCTACCTTTTATTTCTTCAGGCTCATGGTTTGAATGAGCATTGTTCTTAAGGCTGCCCACTACCGGTGGCTGAACTACTGACTAAATAAACATTATGACAGGGAATAATGTCATTATTTACCCACGTCTAAAAGCACTGCAGGCTCCATAGGAGTGGAAGCAAGCAGCAGCAGGTTAGATGGCATTTTCTCTGCAGGATAACTAAAATAAGTGGCAAAGTGGTGTAGGGTCTTAGGGAGAGACCTTCTGACACATCTCAGGGAGCCACTGGCTTTTCAGAAGGGTGGAGGACCTCCTTTTTGAGTATCACACTGCCTGAAGGAAACTCTGTGACAGAGCTACCCCAAGTCATTTCTGTCTTTTGAAAATACTGATCATTGATAATCTTAATACTTAATATTGATCCCAAGTTAAGCGTTACCCTGTATTTGTGTGAGGTCGCTGTTCTCACACTAGGCATTAGAACAAATGACAAGCTTTTCTGCAGCTCTTGATTTAGTAAAAATCTAGTCTGACAGAAATTATTAATGCAGTCTTGAAACATGAATCATGGAAAAGGAGCAAGATAAGTTGTTTTACTAAATAAGCCACATACTGACCACAATGACTTCTGCTCTACACTGTCTGCTCTCCCTGGAGAGTGGTGACTAAGAGCTGGGTGCTGTGGGAAAAATGTTTGGGTGTAGCAGTTGTGTTTCTGGATGTTGTGATCTGATCTTGTGAACACTTCAGCAAGTGAGTAACTACTCACATTGGAGCAGTCCCACTGAACAGAAGCTGCTTCTTCCTTATGTGTTTGCAAATAAGTGCTCAGCTTTCTCTACAAACAAAATTTAGTCATTTACTTTACATTTCTGACTGTCAGTTTAACTTTCATTTCACTCAAAACAAGTAATGTTCTTATTTAAACAGGAGCTTAGTGCCACAAGAGTAGGCTGACAAGAAGCCAGCCTTGCTAGCAATGTCTGAGTTTCAGTAAGCACACATGGAAAGTTGCATTGGTCATTTATTTTGAGCAAGTTCACCAACTTGGCCCATGTTTCTGAATAGTTCACTTGTTTGAAGTGAAAGTAATGAAAGACATTCCACTTATCTTAATTGCTTTACTTGTGTCTTCCATATTCCTGTAATGGTTCCTGATTGTTCAGCCTTAGAAATTAAATGTATTGTCTGCTGTTATTTCCAGTTACCCAGTATGGGCAGCTAGGTAGTAACACTGATGGATAGATGCTTGCCTTTCACTTTTAAAAGTCTGAAATTCAGTTTTTGCATTAGATTAAAAGTACAAGTAATGTTTAGCTGGATTAATCTAGCTCCTGACTGGCTTTTGAAACAAAGCAACCAAACCAATTGGACAGTGTAGTGGGTTGTCATACCTGATACATTGATAACTGCAGTTCTTGTGCTTAACTTGCATGTAGATAACCTTGTGTGTAATCAGAGAAAGTTTGCTTTTGGTTAAAGCAGTTGCCTTCTCTTCACATGAACAACTTTGATTTAGATATTTCTGTAACAGACGTGCACAGCCAATGAAGTTATGTGAAGACAAAAAGACTGACTGTGATCTGGTTCCCTCCAGCAGCCCACAGGATAGTAGATAATTCTTGTTCAGGCAAGCATCGGAAAAATAGGAAATACCAAAATTAATGCTGCCCATTAACCTTAATAGGGCTGTCTATATATGCCTCAATTCCTTGGTAACTGTGTGGGATGTGAATCAGGGTTCTGTAAGACAGGGGAATTTTGAATTTGAAACCTCCCCCAAATAAAGGCTGCAAGAACAATTTTATAGGGTTAAAAAAAAGCATCCCTTATGGCCTTGTGTTTGGAAACACCTGACTTACTGTAGATGAATAATTTTCCACAGATTCCTCCTTCCAGTGTCTGCAGTTCTGGTCTGCTTGGAGGAAGCATAATGATCTTGAAAAACAACATGATATTGGGTTTTATAAAGGAAAGCATGTGGGACCCATGGTGATCTGGAGGAATTTCTGGTGGGAGCTGTGGTCATTTGAGTGTTTTTGTGCCAGATTGCTCTAAGAATGACGCACAGAAGTGTTTTACAGCTGTTTGCCCTGTTCCTCTGCCACTGCACCACGGTTCTGTAAGTGCTCAGTGTGCTCCATATGTGGCCACACTTGAAATAGTTCCTTTTTCTTTTTCTAATTTGTTTTAAAAAAATGGATGATTTCACTGTCTGGGTTCAAGGAACATCTCCACAAAGAGCTGCAGCAGCTTGGCTGGCGGGCTGGGAAATTGTGGTGGTCATTGCCTTGATTGAGGTGAGACAAGGGAGAGATCAGGAACCTGCTAAGCAGGCTTTTCTGCTGGAAAAAATTATGATGTGGAACACACCATTCATTTTTATTTGTGCTCTCACCTGTAACTTTAATTTACATCTCTGAAGACATAGTGCTGTGCTGGTGCTCAAATAGCAGCTTCTCATCCAGCTCATGAACACATTTTACCCAAACCTCACCTTATCTGCAGGCAACCCGGGAGTTCCTCCCATTACCCTGCTCCCTCAGAAAGGGGCTGCAAATAGTGAAGGCAGAGCAGAATCAGTGCTTTGCTTCCTGCTGATCAAATCTCAGTAAGAATTAACAGACCTTAGAAGAATTTCCCAGCAGACCTCAGTAGAAATTAATTAAGTACCCCTTCTCTACTGGATTAACCAAAACATTCTGTTTCATTTAGTAGTATTAACTTCTTTGATATGCAGACTGGGTGCTGCAGCCCTGGCTCTGCCTGGCCCTGGGCCCCACTGAGCCAGCACTGCCCTAATCACATCCCCATCCCATCCCACCCCACAGGATCCTTTCCTGGCTGAGCCCCAGGGTGCCTACAGATGGCTGGCCTCTGGCTGATCCTGGTCACCGTCCCAGACCAGCCTGGCCCATCTTGCTGGTGTCTGCAGGACAGGGCTGGTCAAGGAGGTGCCCTGGTGCTGCCTCCTGGTCCAAATCCACACTCCCACAGCAAAGCCCTCCATGGATAGAACCTGCCTATGTCTGATTTAATTATCTAATCAATTTTGCCTTAGGGCCAAGCGGCAGATCTGAGAAGCACACACATTAGCTTCTCAAAAACCTCTTCTATGTACAACTAATATTGCCTCTGGATGATGTTTTCTCTAAAAATATTTTGGGCGCAGAGATCAAAGAGTCTGACTCCCAGACCTGTGAATCTCATGCTGAAAAGAGAACAGGTGTCAGTACTGTAGGTGAGACTTGCAAGTCCTTGAAAGGCAGGAAAAAATTAAAGCATTTGTCTGTAGGACCTTATGGAACCATGTGGACTTCCTAGCAGCTGTATGGGTACCCTGACTTGGTGCCCTCATGTTCTTGAGGCCGCAGACATCAACCTTGTTTCCCAGTGCCATGACTGCACCTTCATCTTTCCCAATTCTCCCTCTGGACACAAGCCAGAGTAGAAAGCAAACTAGAACATCATCACTGTTGTCTCCCTTTTCTACTGGGTTTCTAATGCGGAACCATGCATTGCAAAATGTTTCCTTCTTAAACTCAGCTGACCCCTTCTAGCCAGGTCTGAAGCCCACAGTATCACTACCAGGAGACTTCCATGAGAAGGTGAAAAGAGGGCAGATGGCTTCTCTCTAGGTTTTGCCTTTCCTTTTGGCTCCTGCTCATCCTCATCTGTCTTACAGCATAAGGGAATGAATGCAGAGGTCTCCAAACAGGCCACCTATAAAATTCACTGTTGTGCGCTGCAAACTGGGGGAAAGGATTCCTGATCCATCAACCTGCTGCTGCCAAGCCGAGGGCAATGTAGCACCATGGAAATCAGCTGGCATGAAGCTGGAATAGAGCTACAGTGCATCAACACAGAGAATAAACAGTCACATCATTGTATTTATACCTGAGGCCCTTGTGCCTCTGAAGTGCTCCTTGCACTGCAAAGCAGCAGCATGGCACTTGGAAGTAGGAATAAAACCACCTCTTGGCACAGCCTCCCCTGCCTGGAACAAAGAAACACAGCAATCAGTGTGTACAAACAGCCTGGTTTTCCTTTTCCCAGCTGCAGGCTTGCAACGTATCACTGCTGACTGTCTCTATTCAACAAGAATAATGTCAAATGCTTTTCTGGCAGAAAAAAAATGCAGACTTTGACCACACATTAACCCCATTAGTATGGTGTTAACTTTTGACTTTAATTTTGGCACAGTGTTAGGGATACTTAAAAGCAGAACGAAATGAAAGGAAATGTTAAGCACAATCCTCTTTCTCTTGAAAACGGGAACGATAATTTAAGGGTAATGTCACGAGATGGCTGAAAGGGTTTCACATCTCTCTATCTTCCATGAAGTGTTACCAGAGGTAACCTGGGCAACTTGCAAAGAGCTAAAAAAAGAAATGTGTAGCATAGCTTTTAAAAGTTTACCCCATGAAGTAATTTCAAATGTGGGTCTTAAGAGAAATAAAGCTATTACTACAATAATACATTCTCTAATTGATAAAAATACAATGGTAAAAAACCCCACATAATTAAAAATACCATTAACTATTAAATTTGCTATATTACAATTTATGCCAGCACTTTACATACAGAGAAATAATTCTTAAGAAACATTTCTTAGGGGGGTATAACTCCTAAGGAGTTATCATTTTGGTCTGTGAAAGGCTGAATATGCTGCATCCAGAGGTTTAATATTTGGCAGGATGTTATTTGCAGCTTCACTTGCAAAAAAGTGTCTGAGAAAATTAGGAGCCATAAATTACTAATTACATAAAATTTCCAATAGCCAAACGATGGCTGCTTCCAGCAGTGAGATTACTATAACAAAAGCCAATACTGATTTCCCAAGATTGCAAGATGGATAAACATGAGGCACACAAAGAAGGATGTGCTCAGCACTCTTTTAAGGTAAACCTGAATTTTACTTTTCAGTGGTTGCATATATTTACTGAAGGAGAAATGTGGAGTCAGCGGCAATTTCATGGAGAAGCCACTACATCCTATGGCTAGTAAACTCCAAATGTGCCACAGGGGACTGATTGGAAGTTACCTACAGCTCTCTCATTATCACAGCACTTTGCGTCTCTGGTGACTTTTGTCGTGGTAAGCAGATTGCAGAGGAGTGAGTGCAGGATGAAATGAATCCAAGTACATGAGCATATTGTACAAGAGACCCACACTTCACCTACTCCATCGAAGCACAGGGACACTCTTAACTCTTCCATAGCTCTCATTTGTTTTTCCTGCATTGGTGATAGCTAGCTTTGTCAGGATTACTCCACTGTGTCTATTTGTATGTACTATAAAGATGATCCACATGGAGGACTTTCTAATTTCCCTTAATAATTGAATGGAGAGAGGGTGAGCTTGAATTCTTCAAACAATGTGAACATGGTCAACACATCCAGTGGAGGGACAGAGAGGTCATCCAGGTCCCCAGGACCTTTGCTGAGGTGTGAGAATGTTCCCATTGACTGGCCACACTTGTCTCACCTGCTACTCCATGCTGGGAGCTGTGCATGTGCAAAGGGTACTGAGACAGCTTGTCCCTTTGCTTGTCCCTTTGCAGCTCTACTGTTTCCAGAGGAAGCAGAGGAGGTGCAAATGGTCACCAGAGACACACTGACACCAAAGGCTTTTAGGTCAGTAGGCCTTCATTAATGGTAAATAAGAAGATCTAGCCACTTTGGGGTTCTTTTCTTGTATAAAGAGGAGCACTTATTTGAGCTTTATATGCACTAGGAGCAGATTATGTTATTTGGATGTTCAAATTGATGCAGAGTTTTTTGTTGTGTTGGTTTTTTGATTATTTTTTTTGTTATCAGTCAATGTAAAATGCATGGCTTGGGATTTCTGTGAAGTTTCACATCACATTTGTTGTAAATTGCTTTAAATAACAGGGATGAGAAATGTGGTATAATGCAGCACAAGAATTTTAGCTGAGATAACATGGAAATAATGGATGTTCCTTTATAGTCCCAAAATTTGTTAGAGTGGTATAATTTATACTGTAGTAAATGAAGTATTAGGCTATATTCAGAATATTGTTGTATTAGACATTGTAAAGATATACCATAACTGATTGTTTGTGTCTCAGAGCTATGCTCTAAGAGCCTTAACAGAACAAAAAAGCAGCAGAAGGGAGAAAAGGGTGACAAAAACAACTCAACATCTTAAGTGTGATTCATAGCCAAGCATTAAAAACAAGTATCTCACCACTTCTGATGTCCTCTCTACATGGGCAGCAGAGCAAACGATGTGATGAGCAAGGTGTCACTCTGTTTCTGGCCAGAACTGCACCAGGCACTTCCAGCTTGAGGAAGGCTGTGGCCTTCTCTTCACTCAGCTGCAAGGGTGCCTGAAAGCTGAGAGTCCTTGGTACCTGACAAACAGCAAGTTTCAGTATTGTTTGTTTTTCTTTCCTGTCAATGACTTCTGCTGCAGTCACTTTCAAAGACAGAACAGCAAAATCTTTCACTTAATATTCCAAACATTACAAAAGAAATTTAGATGCTAAACTCAATTTGTATGCTTTTTGTTGTTGTTGTTGCTTTAGAAATGCAGCTAGGACAGTGTGGTGGGTTGTCCCTGGCTTGACACCAGGTGCCAGTGACTAAAGTCACTCTGTTGCTCATCTTGTCAGCTGGACAGGGGAGAGAAAAATATAATGAAAGGCTCATGGATCTGCTGGGTGTCTGCAGAGTAGAACCTCTCACTTACCCTCACTCCTCTCTTCTTTGGCAGCAACTGACTGCCAGATGACTGTATTAGTTGGATATGGTAAAACCAGTAAACGTGGTTAAAGTTGCAGCTACCTTTCCTGAAATCATGGGTTTTCAGCATATTTTTTCTGTCTTTCCTGTTACTTCCTTGCATTTAGAGGAAGAACAAGTAAATGTTATTTAGGATTCACATGTCAAATAAAAGCACTGCAGTTTAAACCTCTAGATAAACATGTGTTCTTGAAGTAAGCTTCTACAGAGAACCAGATGAGTTTGTAGCTATCTTTCATATGGTTGTTTCAGCCTAATATTTTTTCTCTATAAGGTTAATATTTTATTTCATTTTAGCTCCCATAAATTCTTCAGAAGCACACCATAAAAGGTGACAAGAGGTATCCAATTTCATACTAGGAAGTCGTGGAAGTCATTGCAGGTCCATTGAGTTAGCTCCCAAGCATTGGTTTTCTAATCATACTTGGAAGCATATCTTCCTTCTCTTCATTAGTGTGAGTAATTAGTAATTAATAGGAATAAGCAGCCTCAAAGAAGGCAATGCAGAGGCTTTCAAGCCTGGATCTCCCTCAGTGCAAACAGAAATACTGATTAATGCAATTTCTCTTCTGAGTCTCCTCTGCCCTCTTTCCACCAGCATTTCTCTGAGTCCACATTTTCACTGTCTGCTCTGAGCCACCAAAAGCTATTCATGACATCAATGCCTTGGCGCCAAGGGTGTCACAGGCTGCTGCTGGTAGTCCTGTGTGCCCTGCCAGAGCTTGTCCTAAAGGAGGCTCTAAAGGAGCCCCAGGCTGTGGCAGGGTGACATCAGCTTGCTTAGGCCCTCACAGTGGAGATGCTGCTGAATCTTCAGCTCAATGTGCTCTCAATCACAACACATAGGTCTGTTCTCCTCCATAGCACCAATGTAAGAACATAAACTGTAAATAAACGCAGTAAGTGGAAAACAGCATTTATTTTCTGAAGGGCTTTTTGTCTCTTTCCTGCTCTCTAATAATTTCTCACCATTTTCCTCGGATGCCCATTTTATGTGAAATACTACCATAAAAAGAGTTATCCCTTAAAACTAACTTAGGGGAGTTTGCTCCTTTTTTGTGGATCAGTTTCTAGGGAGCAAATGCCGATAAGAAATCAACCTATCAAAATGAAAAAGAGGCTGGCAGCCACCAAAGTCTAAGAAGCCAGTTTGGAGAGATGAAGCAGAAATAATAGGTTGGTTTCCCAAAGAGAGCAGATTCCAGAGACTGGCAGAGAGGCACATGTAAGAGAGAGAGAAGAAAGGAAAGAACTTGGAAATTTCCGCTTCAGCCTAAAGAATTGTCCAGAAACTGAGGAAATGAAGGCATGGGGATGCATAGAGGACCTGCACTATTGTATCTAGATTTATTGTCTGTCATGTTAGCAAAAGAAAGAACAATTAGTCCAGAATCTCTTTTGAAAGGCCTTTGTGTTGTAGGTGCTACCTAGCCACGGACAGGCTAAAGCAAACTCCCTCATTTGGCTGAGTTTTGGAAGGAAGAAGTCCTCTGTTTGGGCTCGCCAGGTTCTACTCCCATAGGATGCCTATACCAAGAAGCTGCACATTGAGGAAGGCAAAGAAAGAGTGGGTTCACTTCACCTAAATCAAAGACAGCTTTGGAGTGCATCAGCCTTAACACGAGTAACTAAACCACTGACAACTGGCTACACAGTCTCTCCTTAATTCTTTCTGCCCTTCCATGAACTGGCCATGCCCAGCTTAAGAAATGAGTCACTTATTCGCCTTTTCCTGGGTGGATCTCATGTATCTCATGTATTCACAGGCTGCATGTGGATGACCCTGTCATTGAGCTGCTTTGCCCCTTTGCTCACTGGAGCCCAGAGTGAAATTCAGTGGAAGTTCAGAGAAGCTGAGATGCACTCAGATCCGCTCTGCTGGCCTCAACACAGGCAGGAATTAGGCAGCAAAACCAGCCCAGGACCTACAGATCACTCAGTACTGTACAAATGGTACTCAAAGCCTGAAACTTGCTATGGGCTCACTTACATCTTGAATGAGCTTCCAATTCGCAATGATTAAAACCTTTAAGCCTGCTGAAAGAAGTGCTAAAAAAAGCCTTTTCCCCACATTGTTCTTCCCAGATCTCTCTCTCAGAGAGTTGCTTTCTAAGAATCTCCAATCACAAAAGCTTTTTTTCCTGCACAACTGATGTCAGACGCCCTCAGATGTGTCTGTGTACAGGATGGAAAGCCAAACTCTAACCTCAAGAGTGGATAGCATGAGTTGAGGGTTGTGCTTTGGACTTTTACTTCATTACTGGTAGGCCAAGTTGATCCAGCTGATGAAAACTGTCAGCTCCTTCTCTCAGAATCTTTAGGATTTTACTTATGTACCACCTAAAGTGTCTTCTGACAGATTTGTCTCCATATGGTCACGCTTCATGCCAACATGAGATACACTTCTTTAAGAATTTTTAAGTATTGCAGCCAATACATGCCAAAATCCAGCCATACTCTTTCAGGAATACTTGTCTATTTAATATCCACTGGTGTACTCCATGTTTGTATCAAAGCTCACTCTTGCCAACAATGTTACCTTGATAATTAGATTATTAATATTCTATGACCATTAATTAGTATGATTTTCTTTAGTATAATTTCTCTCTTGCCTCTATAAATTGTCTGTTTTCAGATGCTTGCCATAAATTATTTGCATCACTGATTAAAGTCTGGCCTGCTTTTTTGGCATATAAACCTGGGAGAATCCTTTTTCATACTCATAGAAATGGGAACCTTAGTTGCATCAGCGCCAGTTCTGGGGTTTGGTCATAAAGCAGTGGCTAAAACCAGTTGATGTGGGTAATATGAGACTGACTTGGTGTCTGTTGGAATCTCAAGGGAAGAAGGTCAAGTTCTAAGTAACATTGATATCAATTGTAACAACTAAATATTTTCTTATTTGGAGTAACAAGCAGGTTTTCTCACCATTCTTGCATATCATGTTTCAAAATGAAGATATCCTTCTTACATTGCATTTGGCTGATAATACCTGAGACATCCTGATCTTTTTTATTCAGTGGTCATCATTTTATTGTCACTCTGACAATATTTATTTTTCACTGCTGGAATATAGCCATGCTCAAAATTTATTGCACAGATTTGTTGCTGCCTTTAATTCTTAAATACTTTGGTGTCTTAGTATTTTCCAAGGTACACAACAAACCTGATTATCAAGTACATTACGACCTTTTTTTTTTTTTTTTTGAGCCACTCTTCTATCTAAAAGGATCTTCAACATTATGGAAAGTGTCTCTTGAGAATAAGTCCTGCATGAAAAGCCCTGTAAGCAGCACAAGAGCTCTGTGGCCCTGCCTGTCAGGAAGGAAATACAAAGACAGGAATTTGTTGTGCTATACAAGTTCTTTACTTTGCATGACTGTTAGTAGGTCATGGGAATCAGAGCCTCGAGTGCCTCAAATTCATGGCACAAGCATATCCAGCTGAGTGCAGAAAGTGCAGTTGTTTCACACTGAGAAAAAGCATGTGTTGCTGTTGGGTCCCAAGTTAGCTACCACAGACATTCAATATTATTGCTGTTATTGTTATTATTATTATTATTATTATTATTATTAATAATAATAATAACAACAATAACAACAACAATATCCCCCCCCTTTTTTTTTTTTTTTTTTTCTTTTTAAGAGATGTCATTTTGGGGTAATTTTCATACTCCCAACACTATCAACACAAAGGTACCTGGCTTTGGTATTCTGAAAATAAGACAAGGCCTTCATTTCCCTCTCACACGGCCTGGCTTGGTGGGTGCAATGTGTCCCAGCCATTCAGAATGCATTCAGTACACCATTAGTCTCTAACAATCACCTATAGTCCTTAGTGTCTAATGAGAAATTAAAGACTTGTGCTTTAGGGTATACCCAGGTTAGCTTCTGCTACTGCAAATGTTTTAAGGATCTGAATGTGATCTACAATCATCATTTCTTGATTTCAAGCTCTTTAATTTGGAAGCACTTTTGCTAGGCTTTACAATTTGTATGGCTATCATGCATTTTGCCAGTAAGCCTGATTTAAAAGGTCTTCACCCTAACAAAAAAAATCTACAAAAGTAATAAAGATGTTGATTTTTTTCTTGGCTACTCCATCATATTCTCTTTGGTCCTATCTGGATTCTTTTCTAGCTGAGAATAGTACTGTCATGCATCCAAATACCATGATCGTAGGTGCATAGAAATGTTCTAAATGAAAATAACCAATACTTGTTATTGGTTATTCCACTTAATAGTGGAAAAGTATGGAATAAAGATGGTATGCTTTGGCCAATGATCACAGGAAAATTTCTCATGAAATGTTATGCAGTTTCTAAGATTGGTGGAAAAGAGGGCTGAGAGGTTTGTATTTGAGGGTTTTTTTGATTTAAAATGCTTCTTTAAAGGGTATTGATGCAGCTGTCAAGGGAGAGCTTATGGTCTGTGGGCAGACAAGTCACTATGGCTGAGATTGGAGCCTGTTGGTCCATAGCACTGACATGTTTGGTAGCAATATTATTCTATCCCCCAGCACAGTAATTAATACCACCTATAAAACAAGCAAACAAAAATTCAAAGCCTATTTCTCTTAATCTAGGACCCTCCCTAGTCCTACAGAACTAGACTTGAAGACCATGAGATGAGAGAATCACTATTCCTCTTTTGGTCTGTGAGCTCTGTGGTGCAAGGGATCCTGGTGTCAAAAGAAAGATCAGCAATTTCAAATAGATTTTTTTCAAATAGCAGCAGAATTCATATTGACTAGAGACCACCTGTGATTACACATCCAACCTTGACTGTGTCATTTTCCAACTTTTTAGTACTTTATTTTGCAGCTTCAATTGTAGTTGCTATGGTTTAACCCCAGCCAGCCTCCAGGTCCCAGATAGACCCCCACCAGTGGGATCAGGGAGAGAATCAGAAGAGTAAAAGCCACAAAACTTGTATGTTGAGAAAATACAAGTTTAATACAAAACAGTTTAATAGGGAAAACTAAAGGCACACATGTAAGCAGAGTAATAGTTACTTGGGAAGACAAAATGCCAGCACTCCAAACATCCCTCCTCCTCTCTTTTTCCGCCACTTACGTACTGAGTGTCATGCCATGTTGTCTGGAATATCCCTTAGTCAATTTGGGCCACTTGTCCCAGCTGTGTCTTCTCCCAGCTTCTCATTTAGCCAAAGTCTCCTCTCCAGTGTGGCAGCACAAAAATCAGAAAAGACTTTGGCTCTATGTAAGCCCTGCTCAGCAATAACAGAAACATCTCTAGGTTATCAGCTCAGTGTTCAGCACAAATCCAAAACACAGCCCCACACTACCCACAATTAAGAAAATTAACTCTAATCCAGACAGACAAAATGAGCATGACAGTGAAATTACATAATTTGGATGTCTTATTTCTTAGGAATATTTCATGTAAGGTTAAAATTATAATTTGTATATATGATGTACATGTTCAGGAGAAGGAAATGTGTAAACTACTTTAACATGTAGCTCAACTGTAGCAGAAGAGAGCTTTTGAGAGAAAAAAAAAGACACTTCTGGTGCTTAAGGGTGTTTCTTTTTGCTGGATATCAAAGCATTACAAGAAACAGTAAAGCTGTGAGAGATTTGCAATGAAAAAATCTGAGGAGTCTTTTACCATGGAGGGTATTAACTAATCTGGCTACCAGGGAGGATAGAATTTCTCTGTCTTAGTCCTGTGAAAGTTACCTGCATCACTGGAATAAAGAATAGCAGCCTAGTACACGTATCACAGTAATGAAAAATTAGTGACAGCTTCAAAAAGTCAGGGTGCAAGTTCTGCTGGGAGGAGAAGCCCCTGGAAGCTCTTGCAGCAGCCCTTACCAGCCATGATTCAGGTATCAGAGCTGTCACTGGCTGGATCACCAGGCAAAGCAGATCTAAGCCAATTCAGAAATGAGCACGAGGAGAGATAGCCAAATTAGCAAAAGCATGCAGTGGTGATTTTCTGCCAGCACGTGTCACTGGTATTCTAGACAGCTCCCTGCTTGTCTGCCCTGTGCATACCAGGCCACCAGCCCTGCCTCATGGCAGGAATATTTTGGGGCAGTTCGCTTAGACAGGGCCAGCACTCCTTTTCCAAGGTCAACTGGTGACTGAGGAAATAGCTTTGTAAGAAGTGCCATGCCACAGGCAGGCCAAAATGCCCCAGGAATCTTGGCATTACAAGTTCCATGTGCTATTTTTGCCTCTCTCTTGAGCAACAGAAATAGCAGCAGCAGCAGCCGTGTGTGTCCGTGCCTGGCAGGGCTGGGAGAAGGATATGGCTACACGGAGGCTTGGCATCAGCTCCCTGCCCACTGTGGGCCACATGGGGAAAGCAAGCAGGGACCAAAACACACTGGTGTGTTCTGCAAGAGCTCCAAGGTGAGGAAGGGAGATGTCAAGCTTTTCCCTGCAGGGCTGATGTGTATGGGTGCCCCATACAGCCAGGTTTGGCCTGAGGCTTGGTTCTGGCTAGACTGCAATGGCATCTGCTGTAACTGCTGCGTGTAGACATAATTGCCAAGGCCTGATGTCAGTGTCCAGAGAGAAAGATGCTACAGGGCTCTTGAGGGTAGGCAAGAATTTTAGGTGAAAATGGGCAAAATGAAGGGGTGAAAAACTCTCAGCCTTGTGTCCATGCAGATAGAGAAAGGTAGTCTGTCTCTTTTCAGCACACCAGTCCTGTCAGGATGTATTTGAACCAGAGAAGTCCTTTCTTTTATGGCATTTTTTGATATGGAAAACAGAAAACTGACTTTCCAGCTTAGGGGAGCACTACCTAGCTGCCATTGAGCTGTCAGTGCTCAACACTGCTTGACTCCTGCATGTTTGACTGTGAACTGCTGCCAGTGAAGAACCTGCAAATATTTTCTGTTTCTGCTAGTAATAAGCTGTTTGCACCTGGGCTGCTGTGTCTCAGACCACTGTAGCTAGACCTGGCAGAGGTCACCTGTATGACTCCTTCTCAAGCAATACAGATTTTTAAGGAATCTCTCAGTGCATTTGTTCCCAAAAATATAAAAACATAGGAAAGAAGAGAAATAAGAAGTGCTCCCAATAAACTGCTCCCACTGAAGCATAATCAGCTCACCAGTCCTGACCATAGGAACAAAGATACACGTGTAAACTATTAATAGCAGAATAAGCATATAGATGCTGCTGAAAACAAGCAGAGACTTTTTCTCCCAGATTTACAAAACAGGACAGCTTAATTCTCAACTTTCCGAAGCCTAAGTGTCTGGGAATTCCAAAATTAGAGATGTGAAAGTGGTGTGTAAAAAAATTGAGAAGCGTTTTATGAATACCAGTGTTGGCATGTCTTACTTCTGATCTAAATAGTATTTAACTAGAAATCATAGCAACACCAAGAAGGACTAATGAGAAGGTCATTCTGAGGCCATGTATTTTGTCCATGTAATACTGGTGGTTAGGAGACAATGTGAAACACTTATGTCTGCTTTATATTTTATGCCTTATAGAAGGGCCAGAATGTTATGAAAGAGCTAGTGACCTGGCAAAAGCTTTTAGAAAGAGTTAAGAGCTGTTTTCATATGCCATGTATCCAGGAAGGAACTTCAAGGAGGGACTTAAATGCAAATATTTTAGTTGTATTTCTGATGATGTCACAGAAAAAACCCACCCAAACCTTACGAAACAAACCAAATAAGAAAAAATCCAAACACAAAACTGAAAACAAAGGAAGAATTCTATTAAAAAAAATTAGAGGAAACAGTGGTGATCATTGTAACTACTCACAATAGTTAAAATAAGGATGTATTTCAAACCATGTATATTTCAAACCATGCAATTAAGGTTGTTTGCAATCAAGAGATGATGCAGGTTTGGATTTTTTTTGCCATCAGGTAGTATAACTAGGATCTTGTTCTGTACAGGAGTTCCTGAGGACTTAGTGTGGGTTTCTTTAGTCTTTACTGTCCAAACTATTTTATTTCATGTGCAAAACGTAGACGATTTTTGATAAAGTTACTAATTCTTTCTCTTGATTTTTATGTTACTCATATGGGATCGCACATGGAAATTTTCACCCACCACGGCTGAATCTCCACAAACACTACTTGTCCAGACTTGGGACAAGTGAGCAAGCCTAATGCTCATAGCCCTTCCATGCAGCTTCTGGAGTTTCCTTCCTGTGGGCATCAGGCCATAGAGGCAGAGATGGGAAGCAAAACTTCACGCTCTGCACTCAGTAACATGGCTGTGATGTCTGCCTGGAGCTGGGAAGTGTTTCTGAGCCTCACCAAGCTCTCACAGCCCATTCCTGCACCTAATCCTGTAGACAGTAGAGGCTGATAGGCTGATAGCACCATTCCAAGGGCTAGCACTACCTGATCCATGCAGGAGAACTGATCCCTGGATCTTCTCCTGCGGAGTCTAGGCCTCTCTTGCCTCCTCGCTGGGCTCACAGAAGGACCACATGGACCTGGAGGCAGGCAAACCCCATTCCCAGTGCTGACATGGGGATGGGCAGGCAGAATGCATGAAGAAGGGGGATGGCAGGGAGAGAAGGAGGTCACATCCCCCTTGGCTGTCCTGCTAAATCCACACCTGAGTTTCATTACGTTATTGCATTACAGCTGACATCTCATTATGGAAGCTCACATAAGGCCTGGACTTCTGAACCCAAGAGCAAAGGTCAATTTTTGCCACTAAATCAAGGTGGCAGAGGAAACATATGGTCCATGGTTGATCCCTCCTCCCTGTCCTGATTTATTTGAAACCAAGAATTGATTTTTTAGGAACAACTGTCTCTGCATTTATTTTCTCTGTTTTTGGTATTTGCGATCAGTTTGATCTCTCTTAAAAAAAAAAAAAAAAAACAAAACCACAAAAACAAAAACAAAAACAAACAAAACAACCAACAAAATCAAGCCAAAAAAACCCCAGTATAAAATTCCCTGTAAACCTTTTTACACAAGTTTCTATTTAGGTACCTGATATTCTGAACTTTTGATTTCAGAGATCATTTTAAGGTGTCATCCCTGACATTGCCTTCTTTTGAAATCTTTTACAGTCCTTTCTTGCCATCTCACTATGTTTTAGTAAGTTTTCATCCTCTATCCATATTCCATTGTGACTGCTTTTGGCTCAGATCCTGCACTTACATGGTCAAGAAATGCAAACACGATAGGAAAAAACCCCCATAGGTGAGCTAAAAGTCGTTCTCTGTGTAATTTGTATGCTCTTCCCAGCTGACTGTAATAGCATCAAATCAAAGTGATAAGGATACTGCTAAAATTGCTTTAATTAACGTAATTTTTGCAGCCATAAATCATTATTAATTCCCATGTTAAATTTTGGAAATGGCCTAGATTTTTTTGGCGATTGCCACCGTTTGTCTGGAACTTTTCCCACTCGCAGACCTTCGCTTGCTCTTCCTACTCTTGCCCTGATGTTTCCCCTGTCAAGTGGAGCTTCCATCTGGCCTGAAGGTGTGCACAAAGTTACTCTCACTCCTTCAACCGTGACCTAGCTCCACTTTCTGTCAGTGCCTGGCCTTTTTCTAATTCCAGAGGTAGATGAGATGCTGGAAGTCGTTGCTGCCCTGCCTTTCAAGAGACAAAATCATTGATCGGAGATTGTCTTCCCATATTAGTATGTTACTGCAATTTAACAATACTTCAGATGTCTACATAGAGAGGCTGAGCACATCACTGATACATCTACATACATTAAGCTTTTCCTTTTAAATGGAATACAGCCACTTCTTTCACTGGGAGTTCTTGCTTCCAGACATATTAATGAAGGTGAATAAAATATTTAAATAACTTTGCAGCTCATATATTTTACTAGATGTTGACTTTCCAGTGACTATTTATCAGGCCTTTCTTTTATTCCATTTGGGAGCTTGGACTAGTTTGTCTTTGCTGTTTCGTACGTGTTGATAAAATTCAGTTCTGCTGGAGGGAATCCATTCTTTAGGAAGGCTGTGATTCTCCTATGTTTCAATTTTGATTTCTATTTACACACTTCTCTTACTTAGCAGTATTCAGCTGCCCTGTTTGCTGTGTCATTTGTATGCAGACGATATTTGGATATCCTCTCAGTCCCTTCAAAGCCTACAAAGAAGTTTGATGTTTTGTGTGATTGCCTCTGTGATATTTAATCACGAGTAACTTCAAATTTTGTTAAACTTAACACAGACAAAACTGAGTTGCTATTGATTAGTTCACTGACGCAGAGGTCTCAGGTGTCATCTGTGGTAGTTTCCATTTGTGGTATTTCTTTTATCCTTCAGATAATGCTTGTGACCTTGGGGTCATTGTGGATTTGGTGCCTGCTTTTGAAGCCCACATCAATCATGTAATTAAAGTGTCTTACTACTGTCTTTGGAATCTAACTGGGCTGAGACCTATGCTCTTTCTAGCCCACTTGCTAAAACTTTAATCCATAATTTTTTTTGTCTGACTTGACTACTGCAGCTCTTCCATGTGCCCTCCACTGTTTGCATTAGGGACACAGTCTAGCTATTTAGGAATATACAGTGAATTAACCATGTTCATTGAATTCCATTCTCAGTAGCCAATGTATTTTTAAAATGTGGCTAGACCCTAGGTATCATTTGGCTACTTCTTAGCAGAGGCCTTTTAATGATATTTCATTTAACAGAATGCTCTTTCCAGACCAGGAGAATTTTACATGAATCATATCAATTCATGCTGTTATTTTTCAACCTGTTTCTGAATGTGGATGGCTTTAAATTATTAGAATTTCAAGATTGCTGTCACTTAATGTTATTAAATGTTATCTTTTTGGCAAATTACAGAAGCATCGGTTATGATTCCATTACAATCCCGTCTTTACTTGCTTGTCACTTTGGGGGTAAAGATTTCCAGACCAGTATCTACTGAAAAATGACTGGTTTCAGTTTTTATTTTCATTTTTATTCAGAATTTATTTGCAACAATCCTTTTCTTTTTGCCAATACCATGTCACAAGCCACATTCTTCTCTCTCTTGTGTCTACAGAGTTCATTAGGATAGTACAGGATTAACAAAAGCCTTGACCATGATGCAGTTTTAAACAATTCAGATAAACATATACAAGTATGTGTATAAACACTTATCTAAGTTTAAAATTTGTTCAACTTTATTTAATTCAGGCTGATGGCAAGTACTGTTAAGTCACACTGGAACAAAGTGTGCCTTAATGAAGATAAAAAGTAATGCAGCCTATTTTCCTGTTATAAAATCCTGTTATGTTTTTGTATTTTTGAAAAGTTAATGTGTAAATGTATCTTGAACAGCAGGCTATTGCCACATACACCTAATTATGGCTCATATCTCTCCATAAGAAGCAAGTGAGGTGAAGTATGCTCTGACACACAGTGAGTAGAGACAAAAGCTAGAAAAGTTAATCCGTGAAGAAACAGGACAACAGCTGCATGTATCTGAAGTGATTCCCCTTAAAATCTCTTGAAAGGAAGAGTAACATGGAGCACGAGTGGATTATCAAATATGCATGCCATGGTGACAAAGCAATCCTCCTCTGCCTCTATTGCTTGACACACAGAATCACTGCTGAGACAGCAGGAGACAGGAAGCTGTCTGGCATTCAAATACAACAAAACCAGCGAGTGTACAGACATTTTGTTTGTTTTTTCTTTCTGTTAGGTTCTGTAAATAAGTGCCTGAAACTATTCATTTGCATTACTACATGCAGTCTCAGTGTTTATACGGCAGCCAAATGGGTGAATTTCACTGCAGCAAACTGCTACAGGAAAGATTAATTTGCACTGAATTAAGTGGAGTAGTCTATTGTCTACCTTTGCTGTGATGCTTTTTGTCTGCATGCCCAACTCTAACCCAAGGCTGTTCACTTAGATGTGAAAATCAGATGTATGGGATAAACTGAATGTTTTATTTATAGCAAGAACATTAATATATGGCGTGCTGTGCACTATGAGCAAGGATGGTCTAATGGCACTCTGGAGTGGCTTGTTCCTCACTGAAATGTGGACTTTCATCTCTGACAAAGAAATACAGGAACATTCTCTGAAGTTGGATGCTCTTCCTGAATCATTACAAAATTGTCTGGCAGTCACTGCAAGTGTTAATTGCTGCAATGAGAAGATAACTTAACCTACTTCTCTAATTAGAGAAAGCACACCAGCCCAAGGAAGGGAAATGGCTGAAGCTTTGCCTAGTTGTCTAAAAGGGATTGGATGTCCAAAAGTGATTAGATTAATTTTTCAGTACCTGAACAGCACTGCCTGCTTTCCTGATGGCCATCTGCAGCCTCTGTCCTGCAGGCTTCTGGATTTGGAGAAAAGGCAAGGTGTCCTCAACCTGCGAGGAATGAAAGAAACCTGAAATTAAGTAAGAAATTTTCCAGATGAGAACTTCCACACAAAGGTTATCCCAAAGTCTCTAGAGAAGTCCAGGTTTTGTATCAAAGATGCAAAGTCTTATTTAAAGCTTGTGTGAGCAACTGATTTTTTTTTTTATAATTCGCCCACAATGTTGCTAATTGATTTTAATTTTGCACACATTTGCTCCAGGGTGTATAACAAAGGAGGAAGAATTATTCCAAAATATTCTGCTAAAGGTATTACTCACTTCAAAAAATCTTGCAAAATCACTTTCTTCCCCTTCCACTTGGGCTCACAAAGTTTGCAGGAACCATCCCAAAAATCAGGAGAAGCTGTCAACTTTTTCCTACCTTTTCCCAAGCAAGGGCCAAACACAAAAATAAAGAGGGTGTAACATGAAGAAGTATTTATTCTGCAGTATGATGTGCTGAATTTTTGGCAGCAGTGCGATTTCAAAGAGAATTACTTTATCTCTAATATGGACATGAGTAATAGATGGCAGAATGTACTGAGACTTATATAGGCAGATTTATGAGGCGTGCCAGAAAACAGTGGCCTGCTCAGTTTATTTAAAGCCATACATTCTGAGCGAGTCTGCAGCAAGGACTGGAGCAGTTGTTGTCCTTCTTGCAGTAAAATTGTCTCAGACTGGCCAAGGTGACTGTAGCACCACTGACTCCTGCCCAGAAGAACAGTCTCAAAGACTCCAACAGCTATATGGAAGTTCTTGAGTGAGAAGGCAGCCTTCGATTTTCAGAAGCAAAAATCTCTCTGTGTAAGACTTGGGTGACTGTACAGTGAAACAGAGCTCTACACAGCTATAAACTTCATTGCAAGAGGTTTTGAAGATGGTTTGCTCACTTTGGTCAAATTTAAACACTTGGCCTCAAGGACTGTTGGCACACTGATATTTATATCCTCTAGTTAGTAAAAAAATAACTCTGTGACTCCAGAAAAACATGCCCTAGAAAAGCATGAGGACAATGCAGCATCTCTGAGGAGGAATGTAATGTTCAACTGCTGTATAATGAAGAGAGGTGGAACACATAGTGGAGTAACTGTGCAGTAAAATATTCGGAACTCATAATGTTTCATGGGGCCAGTGCCCCTGGGAAGAGAAATAAACTCTTTTCTATGGCAGAGCAATAAATATTTATATATTGTATTGCCCAAAGACCTCCATCAGAAGGGAGTGAGAGGGAGCTGAGTTTGCAGAAAAGAAAGAGGTGCAATCCTTCTTTTGCCTTTACAAGCTGAAGATACAGACAGGCAGAGAGGAAAAGCTTGTTCCTAACTCATTAAAAGAAATTAGAGAGTTAGAGAAGTTGCAGGGAATTTGGTAACTAACTACTACAGGACTCCTGCTTTTCCCGTTTCTTTGTCTCCTGTTCAGAAGTGAATCACATCTTTGACTGGATGCAGAGGACAAATTTTACTTTTTGATGGAGAGAAATTTGATTGTAATTGAGGACTTTTCCTGTGTTATCCCAGTAACTGCTTAGCCCTTACAGACAGAAAGGAAGGAATCACATCTCTTTTGAGCCCAGAACATGAAATTTCCCAACTTGCAATAATATCCATTGATACAGTCTCATCTTAGAAGACCATTATTGGTTGAGAAAAATAGGAGAAGCAAAGATTGCAGGGAAATCATTCTCACCCACACGGACTGTGTAAAGGTATTTTCCAAAAGTACAAGTCTCCTGTACTTACACCTAACACCCACAGCACCTATTCATAAGACACTACATGAAAAAAAGAAAGTTTTGACTTCATTTTCTGCTTTGGGGAGTTTGAGTTATGTGCCTAAGACATCATAACCTCCCAACTACAATCTGAAGTCAGTTGAGTGAGGTCTAGAGGTTCACAGAGTGTCACAAACAAGGTATCTACTATCACAGGCATGAGAAGAGACATTCTTTGCACATCCAGTGATGCTGGAGAGCTCTTCAGATGTTAATGAGGTTGAGAGGTCCAATGTTCATCTAAATTGTTCACAATTTATAGATAGGCAAACTGAAGCATCATTATTCTGAGGAATATTTCAAAAGTTGGTCTCTGATAGTGCAGACACTCATGGTTCTTTTATACCCAGGCTACATATATATATATATATATATATATGTATGTATATATATATATATATATATAAATCAGGTCTGGTTTATTTTTCTATTAAATATGTAAAACTGTTAATAGCAGCATGTTTTTCAGAAATATGTGAATTTAGATGAAGCTCTATTAGAAAAAGGTGTTCACTGGAAACTGCTTTGCTTGCTGCCTACAGGAACCAGATTTCTACTACTAAGGAATCAGATTTCTAGGGTCAATATTTCCAGGATGATCCTTCCATATAGACTACCACAGACTTAGGAGACCACAAAGTTTTAAGGGTTTTGCAACATGGCTGAGAGCCCAGAAGCCCAGGCTGTAGCAGAAGTTTTTCAATAGCTCTATTCTCCATTTTCCAGGACCTGAGAGAAGTCTCACTAAAATCAAGAAAAATGAAAAGGTACAGCCTAAGGATTGGAAATGCATTTTCTACAGGGAAATTTAGTTATGTGTAGATAGTTTTGTTTTTTTTATCAGGGATGGACAAAAAAATCTGAAATACTGGAATTGCTCTGCAGGACAGAATTATTTAATTTCAGCCTTCTCCTCCCTGTTCCTCCTCAGTCTTTAGGGAAATTTTGGTTCCCTGTTTTGTTCTCTATACAGTAACTAGCTTTGGAAAATACAGGACACTGAAAGTTCTGGATACAAAAAATACCAACCAAAATCACTAAGCTTGCCTCTTTCACCTCTCAGACATGTGCATGACACCAGTGTGAGAGGCAAGGCTGCCAGACCAGTGAGGACCCTGGGCTGCACTGGAAATAAAAGTACTGGGACTGGGAGAACTGCAGGCAAAAGCAGGAAAACTCCATTACCCTCCCTAGACGCAATCAGCCTTCCCAATTTTGAGGAGAGCCACTCAAAATGGAGTAATAATCCTCATATTTGGGCAGGAAAAAATGGGCACACAGCAGGGATTGTTTTTGAAGATGACTGAAGTTCAGAAATGCCGAGAGGAACAGCCAGATGTACCCTGGCTCCAGGGACACAGTGGCTGGCAGGACTGCTGGAGGAGGGGCTGGCCATCACCTTGGGTGGCCCAGGGAGAGCCCATCCGTGCAACTGGGGCTTTATTGTATGTGTGGGATATTTATCACTCTGAGGGAAACATTATCCACATCTCTTCCTGGCAGGATGCTATCCTGTCCTGAGGTGTATGAGAGAGCCTTTCAGCTGGGAGGCTTTAATGATAAGCAAGTGCAATTCAAAGGAGAATTGTAAATTGAAGTCGGCTCCAAAACACTTCTTAAAGCCCTGAGTCATTAGCAGCTGAATCACATTATTCCTGTCAGCAAGATCTCTTCTCTAACATCATCCTCTATTTACTGTACATTACCTCATGGGCCTGGTCAAACTGTGTGGCTTTTACACGGACATGAAGGGTCCCAGTCATTAGGATGAGTTTGACATAATGCAAGCTTTATTTTCTCATGCCAGTTAGAAAGCAACAACCCCAATCCAAGGATTTTCTTAGTCCACACACAAAAAGCTTTTCCTAACAAGCAGATCAAATAGTAAGCCTTGTTTTCTGTTTTTCACATTTCACTTATTTGCTGAAGCTCATGGCTCTCTGCTACAAGGGCAGTTCTGAAAGTCAAAAGGTCACAGAATAAAGCGTCCCCCTTAAAAATTCATCATTTATCTGTCGAAGAGTGACCTCATGGTGACTCTTTCTCAGCTTCAAAGCCATTGATTGCATGGCCCTTCATTCTCCTTCTGGAAATCCTATAAACAAGTCCCTCTGAGATGACAGAAATTTAACATGGAACTCTCATCACATATGAAAATAATGATTCAATATTAGATATTAGACTTATTGCTACATATTTAGATCTTTCCAACAGTTTGTCATATAAGATTAGGTGATTAATTATCAAAAAAATTTTCAAACATTTAAAATAGTCAATTTTCAAATGTTTTAAAATTTGTTTATAGAATGTATACTTCTTCAAATGTATGTATCTTTAGGCTTACCAATATGGCAAGTAGTGTGTTAAAGAGATAAACTTCTCTGATCCAGATATGTCTATGAATTGCAGCTCCTTTAGGCATAGAGCTCTTGATGTTGGAAAGGCACAGGATTAGGAAGTTTAAGCAAGCTGAAAGATAAGGATCGAAGTTAAATTGAAAGTTACTTTGGTTCATTTGTTTCAGTGATTAGAGAGACCATATTATTAAAATAGGGAGTGAATTGTTTAGTTCTGTAGTTGACACAAATGCTCAAAGGGCAGAATTAAGGATAAAAAGTCTAAGAATTAGAACTGAAGTCTGAAAAGAAAACACTTAAACCTGCAATCAAACACCTATATTTACAGTCTAGATGATGCCAAACTTCACTGACAAGACATATCTCTTCAGCAGTGCTCCTGAGGGACCTGAAAACCCGGCTGGGCTCTTTTCTCTCAGACACCACATTCTGCAGAGGAAGTTCTATAAGCAGAACAGATCTCTGCATGACAGAGGCGCAGTGTTGTCATCATTACTGCATCCCCTTTTTTCCCCTTCCCACCTGTTATTTCTGGGCCTGCTGGATGAATGGAAGGGCTGGGGACTGAATTCCAAACCCTGACACAAATTCATGGAGTGTTTGCTAACAATGGCACACAGGTCATAGTGAGACAAAGCCTGTATCTCCAGCCAACCAGTTTGCAGCCACATTGCAGACAGACCCTTGCTCTGGCCAGCCTCTAAGCCAAGAAAGTTATTGTTGGGATTGAGCTTTTCCCTGACAGCAGTTAAAGCACTCCTGGGGTGCCTGAGAGATGTGGAGAGGAGTCTTGCCGGATCTACAGCTTGCAAATTACAGTGCTGGAGCTACTCTATCAATTCAGACAGCAGCTGGCCTCTGGCAATATTATTTTTTCCTTCAGATTAATTAACATTTTCCCCTCAGCCCCCCTGGTTATAGGCATGATCATAAAATCTGTGCATGTTAGCAGAAGTTGTTCAGATACTATTCACCTAGCCAACTGTGTAGCAGTGATTTTCTACCTCTGCAAAATCTCTTTTGATGTTTCTGAGCGGTGGGACACAAATGCTGAAAATGAAAATGGTCAGATTTCAAGTGGCTGGTCTGAAATACCACCCAATCTTGCAATTCCCCTAAAATTTTTCTCTCTGGGCTAATTATGCTTTCATAAAAGACATTGTTCTATCCAGAATCAAGTTGCTCTCTGTTGTTCTATACAGAGTCAGGTTTGCATTTCCAGAAGTCAGGAGCAGCCTCCTATCAACAACACCAAGTCAGGATTTCACAGCTTCCTTTTCCAGGGAAAGCTCACTTTCTGTTTCTCCACCCCATGGACTACATACACCTCAGCTCCTCAGGCTGACAGCAAATTTCTTTTAGGAAATCTCCTTGCTTCAGTAAGGCCTTATTGGACAATGGTTTCATTATTCTTCAAGATTAATTATTCTTATTAAAAAACCCTGATCCCTGTATTACAGAAAAATATTTGCTTTCAACACAGTGTAAAATCATGATTCAAATGTATAAACTATGGTGTAATTTTCGGCATATCTTTTAACCACCAGCTTGATAATATTAAGTAGTTCCAGTAGGACTGCTCATGAGCAAAGCTTTCTGTGACTGAGGTCTGCAAATAACAAAACTGCTGCAAAAGCAGGCTTAACTAGTCAAATTTCCACAGAATTACTTCTCTTGACACTGCTTTAACTCATTCTTATCCTATACTGAATCTTAGAAAATTGTAATTAAACAACACAGATTGTTCACTATTTGCATTTTAAGCCATTGTATTGATTGAAACTGCTGAGAACTTTGAAAACATAAACTATTTCTAGCACAGGAGGGGCTAGATATTGACCATAATGACTACATGCATTGCCTCAAATATATGGTGATGTTCAGACTGCCCCTAGCATTATACAACTGCCAGTACTTTGTTCTCTAGTTCAAGGTAACATCCTTTCTTTCTGTTACTTTCCTGGGGCTTCTGAATGCATTAAATTAGTAGAAAAAACTGCAGAGTAAACTTAGGGTGTGAAATCTGGTACACAAGTATTGTGTATCACCTGCAGAGATATCTACATCAGTCCTTAGCAAATCTTTTGAAGACCTTTGGTAAACATCAGCCAGGGGGTTTGTTGGACAAGATGTCCTGAGACAATGCCTGTCTCATACATTAATTAAATGCATTCACTATTTGGCTGCATTAAAAAATCCCCAGAACACTAAGGGCAACTAAACCCCTATATTCATGGTATAGGTCAATATCAAAGATCATCTGTAGACCAAAACCTGGAAAATGCAAAATGTTCAGATTAGTATGCAAAATAAAACATCAATGTGCAGAGTGGATTTATATGATTATCTATGAATAATTCATCAGCACAAGAAATACAATTAGCTTTTAAAAATGATCTAACTACTACACTCATGTTTAGCAAATCTAACATATAGTAACATTAGGAGGAAATGTCCATAATGTAAAAGAAATTAAAACAAATTCCTTAAGGAGTCCAGCTGCCTTATTACTAAGGGGGAAAAGGGCAGTGGATTAGATGGGTTAGATCATGCCCAGAGAGGTTAACTTGCCTGTAGTCAATACCCTTGCATTTGCAGGTGTGCCCTCAATTGACCCTATTAATATGTGCAACCCTTGCTGGAAGCCTTACTTGAGAAACACAAAGCTCTGGTCATTTGAAGTGACTCTGACTATGGCAAAGCATTCCTTAAATTCAGAGGAGGATTATTTGGTGGGAGGATGCAGAAATGATTTTCACAAGAGAGGGTTTTCTGCTCTTCCAGTGGATAGAAATCCAAGGGCTGAATCAGGCAGATGATAATCGATGCTATAGCTGGCATACTAAATCAATACATTACTGGCAACTGGAGCTAGTTTTAGCTGAACCTCTGCTTCCCAGAGCAATCACTCCAAGTCCTGACTTAGTCATTTTCAAGATGAAATTGCATCAGGCTCTTAATCTGTAGGGTACCAGTTTGATGTTAGCCAGCCTGATAGTGGCAGTGATTTCCTTGGAGCTGCCTTGTGTTGACTTCTCCTGCTCAAGGAGTGAGCAGAGCAAGTGGAAATGGACAGGAGCTTGCCCTGGAGAAGCCTTCTAGCTGGTGGGTTTTGCTTTTCCCTGTGCCCTGTTTCTGCAGACAGTTTATGCAAGGGAACACAGACAGTGCTCACCTACCCTTTGGTGTTTTAAAAGTATTGTGCATTTGTAATAGTTGTTCTTTCAAGAACGAAGAGTGCCATGGCTAAGTGACATTATGAGCAAGAAGCCAAAAGCTGATACAACAATTCAAAAGCGTACAAATTAAAGTCGATTGTCAAATGGATTTTCCATTCCATTAAAAATGTCAGGATTGAAAAATTTTGACATATAAAAGATCATATTAAGTATCCACATTAAATTAAGTGGGGACAAACCTAAAATACAGTCCAAACATTGGGAAAAAATAAGTACTGAAAATAATTACTTTGCCCAAAATGTTTAAATCCAAATATGTTGCCATTTGGTCCTTCCTTGGATCCTTTTATTTTCTATTTCTACTACTGGCTGTTTTTTTTAAAAAATAAATGTTACACAAAACGTTTTGTTTTGTATAATATTTCAAAAGCAAGGCATTGTTTGGCTGTGGTGTCCTTTTGCTTTTCAATTGCAACTGTTACAATTATGTTATTATTATTTATTCAAATAACGTAATTCATTTCTCATTATCTATTCAAATAATTTGTCATAATTAGATTTGCCAGGGAGGAATGGCTTTAATGAAAACTTTCAGCCTACATCACTGTAAATTAACCATCACAGTTCTCCTGGCTGGATTAGGAATAGGCATAGCTATCATAACATAATCATTAAGTTCTCTTTGAGAATGTTCTTGCTATCAGGTGAATGCCTGACCCCAGATGTACTCATTTAACACAGCCTTTCTTGCTGGATAGATGTGGACTTTTGAGTTTGGCCTTTGGACAGTTTGGATGATTCTGCACAACCAAGCAAAGGAGAGCCAGGGGACAGTACCTGGCACAAAGGGTGGAGTGGCACTGACTGGCTCACTCCTGAGCTCACTGTGGGCTGTTGGCCCACCACAGCAGACTGGCTGTTCCATCACTTCACGGTGCTTGCTCCTCTGTCCCCAGCCCTGTGAGGTGCTTCTCGTGCTGTTTGGGACAGAACCACTGGTTCAAAGCATTTGCAGCACTGCCACACACCACCCAAGGGTTGAAGCAGGGCTTTACCACAGGGTTATTGTACTGGAGACTGCAAAGGTGCAGCAGAGGACTGTGTGGGCTGGAGGAAGTGAGACTCAGTGCAGTGAGGTCATTGTTAGCCAAGATCACCGGGGTGAGCAACCTCCCAAAGAGAATCCAAACTGTGCCTGGGCAGAGTTCCTCGGAGAGGTGCCAGACAGAGACTGATGTGAATGATCAGTTCAGCAGTGTCCCCAGTCTGGAGCCTGTGCTTAGCAGCTCCCTGGCCCTCTTTTACTCAGCAATATAAATCTTGCCCTCTGGGCAAGGCCCAGGTCGTTGAAGTGCAACAGCTTGACTAATAGGAAGAAGTGTCTAAATTTCTTCCTTTTAAAGAGAAGAGGTGAGAGCAGCAGTATCATTACATGTACATCACTCTGTGCCTTTGTTGCCCAAATTTTCTCCCTTCTGTATTAGAAAGCTCTGTCAACAGAAGTGCAGCCAGCACAGTGTTAGGGCAGTATTTGGGTGGCATGCAATGTTCACCGTTGCTTATTTGTGTTGATGTTTTTGTTCTCACTCAGCCATGGGAAGGTGTCTCAATGTTTGTTGCAGTTCTGACCCATACTGACATTCAGCGCTGTAAACATCTTTCTCTGAATCCTTTTCCCAAAGAACATTGCAAACGGCATTTCTGAGCCACATTTGCAATAGTTCCATCTTTGTCATCCCAGAGGCTACCTCTGTTCACACCATTTTCAGACTGTTGCAAGCATGTATACAGCACTATTCCACAATTGCCCATCTGTCCAGTTGAAAGAATGCTGCAAACCAAGATACATGATTAAAAAATCAAGTCAAACTCCAGAATCAGAAAACCTTTTGTAATTCTACACCCACTTCAGTATGTGTGACCCATAACTGCACACAACAGCTGTGACTTTGGCTTCCATGGGCACATCCCAGCAACCCATTTGCTGAAGGAGTTGTAGGTGCCTGTGAACTCACCTGAAATGCCCTTTATTTTAAGATAATAAAGGCTTATCCATGACAAGTTTTTACTAGAGTTGCTGATGTAGCAGTTTTGGAAGAATAGCTGAAGAACATGGAATGGAGTTATCCTTAAACACTGCATAGTAACTTCAAGATTGGAAGACACAGAGTGCTGTGACCCACATTTTGCATGTGATGACATAAAGACAGCTGGGTAACATAGATTAATAAAGAGAAAGCACAGCAGAGGGATTTTAAGCAACTTGATAATTCTCAATCACCCACACAAGCAAGAGATTTCTGATGGCAGAAGCTTTTATTTAGTAGGAAAAAAATCGTCAAGACATGCAATCACTGGAAGCTGAAGCTCAGTAAACATGGGCTGTAAGTAAAAGGCTGTGTTGGTTTTTTTTTTTGTTTGTTTGTTTTATTTCTGGGTTGGTTTGTTTTTTTTGTGGTTTTTTTGGGGTTTTTTGGGTTTTTTTTTTTTTTTTTTTTTTTTGGTATTGTAACAGATAATGAATCACTGCAGAGTTTGCACAGGGACATTGTGGATTGTTTGGTGAGTCTGTCCTGGCAGTGACTCATACCATGGTCCTTTCCTCCTGACACAGTTTTTCCACATCCAGGCTCCTGCCTTCACTGCACTCTGATATGTAAACAATAACTCAACATTTATCCAGTAACTGTGCTGCACATTTATGAATTTTAATCAACCATTGACACACTTATATGAAGTGAAACAAATGAGCAGAGTTGACAAATGATGTCCTTGCTTAGAAAGGATTTTAGATTCATATTAATATTCAGTTCCTTTCTAGGATTCTTGATGTTAACTCTGTTTCAGCACTGCATGGCTGCCTTGAGCCTACAGGATTGTTTTCTACAGCCCAAATAGGGGCCCCAGTGTGCTAAGTGTATAAAAAAAAGAGACAGCCACTGCTTCTGAGAGCTCAGGGTCTGAGGCAGAGAGAACAAATGGCTGGTAGATGAGGATAATGTAAGTTTGGACTGCATTCAGTGAAGTAAGAAGCACTGTTGGTATACCAGTTAACCAACTGCTGGAGCCATGTAATTTGATCACTTTCCAAAGATGTGGAAGATTTCTATACATAACGCAGTCCTTGCAATTTGGATCAGATTTTTTAAAAAGCTGTGCCTGATTTGTCAGTTAATGCAGTTTTCTCTTTTTTCCCTCTGCTGTCCTGAATCACTCCCTGACTGAGCTCCCCTCAGGTAAAGTGCTCAGTGCCTTTGATTATTTTATGGCATTTGCTGCAGCCCAGTTTTCATCAGAGGTCCTTCCCAGCAGACTAACAGCCCCATGAATGAAATCAGCAGGGAGGCTCTTCATTATCACAATTCTGGCAGTGAAGTCTCTGTACTTTTATCACTGTATTGGTATCAATTATTTGGAGCCACATTAAATAAATGAAGTCAGTAACATGAATATGTCATGCCCAATTCATACAGAGGCTCCTGAACTCTCTTTAAAAAAAACAAACCAACCCTCTTTTTTGCCTGCTGCTTCCCTTATGAATTTTTTGTAAGCTCTGACCTTAGACATAGCTCAATCATTGCAAACATGCTTAGTCCAAGATTGAATACACATCCATTTTATATGGGTTGAAGGGGGGAAAAAATCATGAGAAAAGCAGATGACATTAGAAAAAAAAACTTTTCAAAGAAGGTTCAATGACCTCCATATAGATATGACATGTTGAAGTCATTGACTTCCTTTTAACTCAGCACTAGCGTATATATATATTTAGTATTATACAGTGTACTTGTAAGGGCAAAGCCTCTTCAGCATTGGATCTACAATATTTATTGTAGAGTTCTGACTCACCTTCCTTGGGTGTTGCCCAGAGTCACCATAATACCAGTAATGACAATGAAATGGACTGCATTGGCTGGTGCCCTTTGCTTGTTCCATAGGTCATGGCAGCACACTGATTGCAGTTTTCTGCAACCTAAAGAAAATCTTATTTACTGATTGATTCTGCTGAATCAGAATTCAGGAGTGGGAAAGCCTATTCTCAAACAAAAAAAAAAAATTAAGAGCCCTTTGGGATGTGGACAGTATTTTTCTCAAATATTTCTAACCAAAATTAACTTATTTTGGTCTTAAGTAATAGAAAGAAAAGTAAATCTCTGATGCACGGACTATTAACTTCAAACACCATAAAGGCAGTTCATTTTGCTTGTGAATTAACTGGTCTGTTTAAACAAAGTAGGAAAGGCACAGAACCGTGGTAGGAAAGGAGATTTCTTGGATACTACTTTGCACTCAGAATAAAAAAGCCCTAGAACCTTTGAGCTTACTGAGAGTAGAATTATACATAGATGTAAGGAGTAATGGGTAAATGCTTTGTGGGAGTGTTTGCAAACTCTGAAACTCCAATTCAGCCACATGTGAACATGTTACAGCCTCTTCTCCGTTAACATTATTCAGAGTAGCTTTTGTTTAGAGAAATGTTGGAGAAAGTGTATTCTAACCTCAAATACTCTTGCAAATACATTTCTTTCAAACCTGCCTGAGAAGTGTTTTCTCTAATTCAGTCAACCTGGCTGCTGAAGGAATGCCATGTTTCTTAGGTGGCCAGTTACACACCCAAAATAAGGAAGAGTTAGGAGATAGAAAACATAATTAAAATAAATGCAGCCTGTAAATAAGTCCAGTCAGAATAGAGTCTGATGAAATGACTGTTCAGTCTGTTGGAATTTGCATAGTTACCTCATTCTTATGCATTCCTGCTGAAATTTGGAGGGAAAATCCCTTAAATTTCCTGTTACAGACAGAGACCAAAGCACTGAAGTCCAGATTTTGGAAGGTTTGCATTGAGTTATATTTGTGGCTTTCCTAGGACTATTAGTGGTGTGCAAATATGAGCAGGTGTTGGCATCTTTACAAAACTAAGTCTGACCTCATTAAAAAACCCAAAAACCTACAAACAGACAAAGAAATAAACAAAACAGGTTTTGGAAAATTATCAAAAAAAAAAAAAAAAAAAGAGGGAGGTGAGTGCTGTGATTCAGATGAGAAACTGCAACCAATGATGAGTGTAAAGAACAAAACTGGAACCCTTGAGCTGGGATGCTTTCTTGTTTTATTTTTAAACAATTTCTTTAATATAAAGTGAATAGAGAAACCAACTATTCACCTCAATTACTGAAACTCTGAAGAAAAACTTGACTGCCAAGTCAGCAAGAGGAATAATGTGAAAGTTAGTATCACCTGAGAATTTCCAAACAGATGTCAGTGTTCTTTGATCAGGAAGCAGTACTGAAGCAGAGAGAGGGTCTTTATCTCAGTCTTATGTCATAAAATAACCAACTGAAGGAATTTGAAATAAAAGGCAGCGATCGTATATTCCAGTTTACCATTCTCCTCTCTCTTACTTTTCTGTAATTTATTGTAAATATACAATATTTCACAATGGGCATCTCAAAATGAGTTAGTTCATTTTGAAGGCTTTTGTCCTGCAAAGTTGCCCTGCCACAGTGAAGATATCAATGCAAAATGTTCCTGATTTGGTGAGGGATTTTTTTTGAGAGTCTCTTTGCTTGTGTTGTCCAGGAGGATAGGCATGGGAGATGCAGAAATCCTTCATCTGATGTGCATTCCTGGCACCATAATGTTATTTCATGAAGACTGTCAGGTTTATACCCACAATGACAAGAGAAAATGGTATTGTGCTGCTGTTCAGCAACAGAGAAAGGAAAAGACTGATGAGTCAAGTGTGCAGCTCACTCATCAGAAATTGTCTCTCAGTTTGGACATATTTCCACACATTCCTGAGCTATTCACTGCTGTTTTCCCTGTATGATTACCCTGCAAGTGCTTGTCACCACTGCAGGGGCAAACCTGAAATCAACCTTTTGTGAAACCCATGAATTAAAACAATCAGATAAATGCAATGCAATGAATTAAACATGAAATGACACATCTGACTGTTGGTAAAGGCAGAAAGAATTTCCAGAAGACCTTTCTGCAAGGCAGGCTGCCACCTCCATTTGTTTCTGATTGCTATCACACTGCACAGATGCAATGATTGAGAATCAAACTAGAATTTGGTGCTAGAAGTCCACTGTAACATCAATCACATGAAATAAAAATGTCATGCTTATGAATCTTTGGAAAATGCTGCACTTAACTTCCAAACTGTTGCTTTCAGAAAAGGCTAATTCAGGGCTGGGTACATTAATGTCAATGTCCTATAAAAGTGCCAGCTAAAAAAAAAATGTCAGCAAAGACATTTTTTAAGCCTGTGTCAGCACAAAAGGGTGCCTCAGTTGTTTCATCTCACAACAGCTGCATGCTTTCATTGACATTTGTTGCCCTTTCTTTGTGCACTCATCCTAACCTCATAGGTTATTTCCTGGCCTCCCTTCCATGACCTATGACCGATGATGACCTTTAGCTGGAGAATGTGACATTTTGTTCTCCTCTGGCTGACATGTGATGCCCTCATTATTCAAAGGTATGTGAAAATAATGACCTGCAGTGACCTCTGAGTTTCCTTTCGTTTATTGGTCTACACTAGGTGCTTGTTCAGCAGATTGCTATGACTAGGTGGTGGGGTGTACAATTTCTTTTGAAGAAGGAAGCTCATGAATTGCACCAATATTTTAGCTCTTTGTGTCTGTCGTTCCATTTGAAGAGCAGGAGATGAGGTGGTGCAGCTGGGGGAAGACGGTTCAGGGTTCACAGTTCAGTTCAGTGTGGATTGCTGGAAGCATCCTGCAAAGCTGGCAGATCTGGCTGAGGACTGGGGGTCTTATGGAGTGGCACTTGAATCCCAGGCTGGATATCCACCCTAGGGCATCTCAGATAGTACAGGATGCCAGTGCTGGTTCAAGTCCTCAGTTCTCAGTCACCAGAGAAAATTACTGGAGAGGATTACTGAGAAACCTCAGGAGTTCAAAACAGGATTTGGATGTAGCTTTCCCATCACCAGGATTTCTACACCTTCCCTATTGTGACCCCGGTGGCAACACATTTACAGTTACAAGAAATACAAAATTAGCCTAACATGCTAGCAGTGCCGTCTTGGGTATGTCTCATTTTGCATCTCAAGTGGTGGAAGTTTCAGTGCTCTTCAGAAACACAAGCCTGAACACATGAAATTTTTTTCAAGAAGTAGATTTTATCTCCTGTGAGGCAAGATGTGTCCTCATTGATTATAGTAAATATTTCAAATGCTGAGAGCCTAAAGGAGGAATAACTACTTCTGTGTGGGAGATTGTGATACCAATTAAGAGTTTCTTCAAGACCTAGCCAGCATGAATATTTAAACCTCCTTTGCTTGAAGAAAGGATGGTTACTTCAGGTCAGGGATGAGGGCATGTATGGAGCAGCATAAGGAACAGATGGCTGCTAAAGACAATTTCAGACTTTAAATAGTCCTTATTAAGAATATAGAAATAATCAATTAGGGAATAAGCTCTGCTTCCTGTTGCACAGGAGCAGAGCAGCAGCAGAAACATGTTAACTTCTCTGTCAGTGTTTGTTGGTGGCTGGGAAAAGAGATATCAGTCCTTTCCCACTGAAAGGTGGGAAGCTGCACTGGGTCTGTAGGTTAAGATAGAAGATTATCAACAGCTCTCTGGAAAAGGTTTATGTATGTGGTATGCAGACCAGGAAATGAAAATCAGGATCCAAATTTTGACCTTGTCTCAGCACTCTGTGCAAACTAATCCAGAAACCAGGGGAAAGGTCCTTTTTGGTAAAGAGAGAGTATTCTCTACCACCGAAAGGCTGTAAAGAACTTATTATTGGAAGATGATCACTAAAGGAATAAAAGGTACTGATAACTGATGCCCAGATGTCAGCTTGCAGACTTGGAGGTTCTACCTTGGTCTGGTCTACCTGGGCCAGACATTCATCCTGCATTATAATCCAGCTAAATAACCCATTGAGAGTTCAGGCTGACAACTGGAAAACTGCAGTGCAGTGGGACACCAGATTAGAGATAGCCTGGCTTAGGGTTGAACTAGAAGCATTAGTAAAACCTGATGAAGAAAAGTATTTTATCTATCTTGGTGGAAAATGCTACATAAATGATCTCACCACAGAGGTGACTTACCAGTCATAGGTATGTCTTCATCTGAGGAAAAAAGCTGAAAAGTTTTTAGAGTACTGCCCTCTGTTTACCATAATCATCTTTGTCCTTCGTGAACTGAGTTTTGCTGCATCAGTCCCAGCAGCAGGTCTGGGCAGAAGCTCGAAACTCAAGAATGGCGGGAAGAAATGGCATCTGTGGTAAATGATCAAATCTCTTCTCTCAGTCATTTCACAAATGCCCCTGGTATTATATTTCTGAGGGCCAGTTACTGATGGATTAATTGAAGGAAAAACAAGAGCATATAAGTGGATACTAGCTGGTGCCTGGCAGTCCTCCTGTGACAGTGCTCACTACCCTGTCACCAAGCATGGCTGTTACATGAATCCTGCTGTTTCCCCTTTGGCTGGCAGTAATTTTCATACAACTCAGACATGGAATGCTTTTAAAGGATTCAGCTAAAGAATGGACACGCTTTTACATGTGACACAAGCTCAGATCAGATGTCAGATTCCTTCTGACCAATCATATAAATAAATTAATCCACCACAGCAACATAACTCTGGAAGGTCTTGCAGGAACCTTGTAGAAATATATTTACCATGTGCCCAAAAGATAGTGAAATCATGAGTTGCTTTTGACTGCTTTGCTCAAAAAGGCAATGTTTATGTATAGCACAAGCATGAGTGTAAGACGATAGTATAAAGGTAAATTTTTAAACCAAGAGCATGTTTAGACTTTGCTGTCTTTGCTTTTCCCCAGAAGTAAAGTCTCAGAAATATTCCATTTTTCTTCCCCTCTGTATCATTTGCCTCTCATTGTTCAGGAGTTCATAGGGTTTCACTCCTCCCAAGATCCATAAATCAGATGATTAACTTTCAGTCCAAGCCTGTTTTATATGAGCAGAAGAAACCTAATTGGAATACAATCACCCTCCTACTGCTTTTCACAGCTTTCTTTGCATCTCAATGTGATCTGAATTTCAGATATCTCTTTCTGTGAGATATTTATTTTTCCCCATCATGCACTGAACCCAATTGTGCTGCTATCTTTTTCTGCCCTTTTAAGCTCTGGCTGTAAATTAACCATTATCCAACTGAAATAAGTTCCTTTGGAGTTCATAAACAGTAGTTCAGCATGACAGCTTCCAGGCTAGTTGCACAGGAATAAACTGTCCATTCCCCTGAATATGAGGGTTTAATATCAGTTTCATTTCCCTCTGCCTCAACATGGGTGCATAGAGGTAAAGATCTTTTGTAAGGTGAGATACTGGATGGATACTAAAAGAAGAGGGAGTCTGGAAATGCAGACCTCTATTTGAAGATGCTGGATGAACTCCAGTTTGGGGAATCTTCACATTACAACTATGATTAGTTGTTTTGACTTATGCTCATAGACATTTAGTACAACTGAAAAATCCTGCTGATTATGGATCAGTTCTTACCCTGAAACTTTCTGGCTTTTATTTTTCTTAAAAAGAACAAACCGGAGGTAAAACCTTTTCTTTTTCACTAAGTGTTTAGGAAGCCTGGCAGCCTGAGTTCTGAATACTAAGATGTTTCCTTTAACCACACAACCCACAAGTAACACAAACTTTTCTTTAGTTTCTCTCCTCCTGCACTCCAAGCCTTCTCCAGACCAAACAGGGCATGTCTATGGGAAAAATTAATACTCATAATTCATTAAATGCTTGCTTGTCTTCTCAGCCTGCTGCAGTGCTGCAGTGACTTGTTTGTGTATGAGTGTGTTACAGACACCAGCCATCTGAGAGAAAATAAATTTCAGGTCTAATCGCTTTTACATATTCAGATTTCAAATGAAAGCTACTTAATTATTACCACATGATCATGAATGAACACAAAAGCTCAGTCTACAACTCGACAAAACCTGTAAGATGATGCATTTTTCTGCCCACATCCTGAGTGCTTTATGGTGGGGGCCTGTCAGAAAGGCATCCCAGTTTCCCACTTCTCCTCTTCCAACAGGCAGCAGGGTGCTGTTCAGACTGACCTAGAAAGTTGCATGCCTGGATTTCATCCCAGTGTGGAGTCCAGGCAGAGCAGACACCAGCTCCTCATTCCACAGTTTAGACATAGCCTTTCAATCCATTAAGCAACTGAGTGTCATTTGAATAACTGTACAAAGCCCAGCTTTGCTTCTCCTATTTTCAGCAGTCCCACCTGCCTCAACAGAGCTACTTGTAGAAACATCTCAGGGCTCTGACCTGTCAAGTGTGACAACAAAACCTTGGACCAGTTACTTCTGAGTCTGAAGTGTGACATAGACATTGAATTGAATTTCTAATCTAAAGTAAAATGAATCACTAAAATGATTAAGCCATTAAATAAATACATCTCCATTCACTGTGGGCTGTGAATCACTGACACTCCAATTATTCAAAATGAAATGGACATTTAATTTTCTGGGTGTTCATGTGCATTGTTTTACAGTGAGGTAATTTTCTCACTTAAGTTATCATCAGTCTGAGGGAAAAAGAAGGATCTGATTTAGGATAAAAATCCTACTGACATGACTTTTTCTTTTTTCAGAGCAGCTTCATTGCCTCTGAATTTTTCTGTAGTTATATTCCAGCATAGCAGAAGATATACAGAGGGGAATTAAGTATTTATGACACCTTACTTTAGGTATCTCCAGCTGAAATGCTTAAATCTGAACCAATCTGTAAAGAATCCCCTTATAATTGTCTTCAACAGGAAATGCATCTGGCAAAATGAACTCATGTGTTTCCCACTGCTAAATGGAGCCAAAGTCGATTAGCTCAGAGGTGGAAACCTACGTTTAATCAGACTAATCCCATCCACAGGTCTTTCCTCAAACCTTTGTTCCCAGCAGTGCTGTGTGACAATGTCCACACTGGTGCTCCGCTAGCTATACTGGAAGGGACATTTTGTTCAATAGTCTCCTGGTTCTTAGTAATTCATTAAGTGGGGTTGTCATGGGGATACAGTCCCAGGGTAGCCTTGCCTCCTTTCTTTCATCCACTCATGCACAGTGTGCGCTGTACAATACTTCATGCAAATAAGTTCCAAGCAGAGTTGCTTGTCATTAGCACAGACAGCTCTAGAGGCAAAAACAAACAGAATTTGTCAGTGAGAACTCTGTCATTAAGGAATTTTGTTTGCACCCCTGCAGTGATTCATAGTGCACTTGACTGTTTTCTGCCTACCTCTTCACATCTCTTATTTGTTTACAAAGTGAAAAAATGCCCTTTATAGGTACCTTTTCTCAATCACAGATTTTACTGATATCATACCAGGAAGCTGGTTTCAGCTCCTGGCAAACTAGTTGCAAAAAGAAGGTTTTCTTGGATGTCATCTTCATTCAAGCACTGATAAAGTGCTGCCAAAACAGGGAAGACAGACGAAATATTTCATGAATTGTTGCAGAAGTCAAAAACTAGACAAGAAACCACAGCCTGGTTTTAAAGAAGAAATAAATCTAGAAAAGTATCAGCACTTAAACCTTGGTTTTGAAGTGAAAACATATATACATACATGTAGCCTGACATTGCTGAGCATGTCGTGTTTGAACCTGAGGATACCTTTATGTGACTGTAAAGTCCCATTATCTTTGTTGCAATTGATATCTGTGTAATAATTAACTGATTCAAGTACTGACTACCCAGCCACCAATAAAGTACCTATTAAGCCCAGCCCCTGGCACATCTGCTTCCTGAAATGGCCAAATTTTAACTGGGAGCAGCACAAAATCTTTGGTTTATTTTCAAATGCTGAAGGAAAGAAAAAAACCCTACCATCCATGAAATACCGAAACACAGCTTTGAAGACATTAGCCACACAGCAATACTTGTGTTATATAAAATGTTCCTCATGACACGGTGGGAGATCTGTCTGAAATTAGCAAGAATTACAAAACCTCCCACTCTGAAGGTGAAAGGATGAAGCAAGGTTATAATTATATAAATTACTATGGGGGAAACAGTTGCTCAGTATAGAGTGTGGGATCCAAGCAGTGTCAAACACTACATAGAGACAGCTTTCCCAAAGCCACGAATTTGTTCTCTTTTTTTTTAACCCTTTTTGCCTCTTAAAGCTCCATTCTCTTCCCCGGGGAGATTTCCACTGCGGGGTGTGCCCTGCCTGTACTCAGAGGAAGGGATCTCAGATGCTGTCTAGTCTGAACCTGATTCAGTGGCATCACTGTTTCACCCCACTCTTTATATCCTTACTTCATTGCTGGGCTTCTGAGTATGGATCTGTAAGACCTGGAGAAGCACTGGACCAAAGGGTTTAGATAGTTTTAAGTTCCACAACTGTTTACCCAGGGTAAACTAGGATTACAGTCCGTTCTTCCTGGACATGTGGCAACAGAAACAAACAGAAATATGACCTTTGAAGGGTTCTAAACTCCAGTTGTATCTTACATCAGCTTACCTCAAGAAACATCCAAACACATAAAAAATATGGCACTTGTGCACTTTATCGATTACATTTCCTAACCTTTTTGAAGTAATCCCTGAATTTGAACCAACAGAAGGTTAAGGTCTTTCTCTCACACATGCCTTCCTCTACAGATCAAACAGTATCTGTTCCCTTGGCTTTCTCTTCTACAGTCTGTGCATTTACAGCTTGCTTCAATTTTCACAGCAGTCCCCTGAAAGGGAGTCTCAGTCACAGAATTTCCCTATTTTACTTCTCTCCCTGTTTGCACACATCCCTTTCCCTAATCAGTCTGCAGTCAGGACAGCTGACCAAACTCATTTTGCAGCCAAAGCATTCCTAGAGCCACGTGAACTGTGAGGACATGGGGCCTGGGCTGAGACAAGCCAACTCCTCCTCTTTCTGCATGGCTCATTCCAGCCTGACCTGAACAGAAAACCCCACCAAAGCTGTGTGAGATTTGGCTTCCCACTATATGCCAGCACACCTCTGCTATAGACTCATTCACAGTGGCAATATATGGTTGTTATTGGGGGAAAAAAAAAAAAAAAAAAACAACCACAATCGGACAGACAAACAAACAAGCAAACAGAAACTGGAAAGAATCCAACACCCTATAAGCCAAACCAAAGTTTTGGGGTTTTTTCCTGTTTTTTCCACTTCATATTTGTGCATTTAAAATTTCAACAGAGTGATGTTAGCAAACACGACTGCTGCACATCTAACAGAAACACTCAGGTGCCTGCAGTCTCAGACCTCAATAAACCATTCAAAGGGTAGGATAGAGCAGAAGTATCCTTATTGTAAGGAAAAAGAAGTACAGGTCCTTAGTACTGCTGCTGTAATGGTTGACAAAAGCTGACATTTAAACAGCAACCAAAACAAGACCTGACCTTGCAGTGTCCCCACAAGTATCACTAGTCACCTACTCAAACCCACTAAAATCAAATGGCATTGCTCTCCCATGACTGCAGATTTTAGGATCAAGTTCTTACTCTGAAAAAGATCTTTCTTGAAGAAGCATCCTGCTCCACTCATGCTAATGGGCATATTCAATTGTAGCATGACAGAGCTTGTAGTATAAACATGAGGTCTGTAATTTTAAGGCACTAAACTGTTATTAAGCCAAATATCTAAGGTATTTTAATTTAAAACTTCAAAGAATAGCTAGCTGGGCAGTAGGCATTCTTGCCATTAATTAAAATTCGGTTGATGAGCATAGCACAGTCCATGAAACCATGCAACTGAAGACCCAGGAGTTGTGACCCAGCACTCCAGTACAGTGGGATCAGGGGAGAACAAAAAAGGTGTATAGCCACATCTTTCAATCTGACAAATTCTTAAAGGTAAATCTGTGTCACACCCTGCCTGCCTCACTATTCAAGAACTTGTCAAAAGTGCTTATCATCAGAGATGACTTGTCAGCAGCTCAGTGAAGTCTGGTGGCATGAATTTCTTTGGGTTTTAAGGGATTTAAATAAAGCAAAAACTTTCATAGAAATGCACAGAACTGTGAGTAGATGCTCTTAACAGTTTTGAAGGAGTTATTAAGCTATCTGATGTAAATATGCATTAACTGATCTTTTCTATAATGTGGATTACATAAATCTGAATTAAGTGACTTTTAGGTACATTGACTATTGATCTGATAAACTATAATGGCCATCAGAAATATTGGGTAAATAACCATTTAAAAATTGTTATGTTATAAAAATTCTTATGGAAAGTACTTATGATGCTTTATATGCTGAGTAACCACTTTTTAACATGAAGTACCTCAGCCAAGGATACATTCTTTAATTAAGCAGCTTTTAATTTATATATGATTTTAAAAGAATGTTTTTAAACCACTCAGCATGTAACTTTCTGTACTTGTGTAATTTTAAAATAGCCATGTCAAATTTTTTTTTAACTTCTTGAGAATGAAGATAATAGTAAAATAAGTGATCAAGTAGCTGTGTGAGGCTTATCAATGGCTCTTTGTGATCATACAGCTTTTGTGACAATATTGACTGACAAAACATGCATAGGCCCAAACAGGAGCCTTTCAGCTCAAATCTCATTAAGAACTTCCTTTGAGAATTTGTTTGTGCCAGTTATTTCCAGCAAAGATGGAGATACCAGTTATCTATGCTCAGATCTAGAAAGGCCTTGTTGAACTGGCTTTATGCCATGTAGTAATAGAAACAGAGGAGTTCTCCTCCAATGCAAGTGACCTGCCATGTAGTACTGGGATGGGAGAAAAAAGAAAAAAAAAAAAACCAAAAAAAACCAACCAAACACCAAAAAAAGGGAAACAAACCAGAAACTGAAAAGGTGGAGTGCTTTGGGATAAAAGGCACTGACACAGAAGAGTGTGCATGAATTGAAGTTGTTAAAGGCAAGCAGAAAGTGAGAACCCCTAGAAATGATGCTAAAATACAGCAGCTGCATTCAAGCAAGCAGGTCTGCAGTGAGGAGGGGTGATGCCCACAGCAGGAATCCTGTCCCCATTTTGTCATGCTGACTCTCCCTAACAGCCTGGCTTAAGTGCCAGAAAGTGTTTACAGTACCAGTTATGTCCAGCTGTATCAGTTGTCCAAATCAATGTCCAAATGACCAAAAAAAATTGGTCAGAGGGGATACTTTTGGATGTGTTTTGGATGCCGTTGGTCTAACTGGGGCCTTTCAGCTGCATGGACTCGTGTACCTCCCTCAGCACCAACATTTGTGAGGGCAAGAGTCCAGATTGTGACCCAAAGCTACCTCAGGTTTCAGTGGAGACCTCTGTCCTTTGGCACTGGGATGTCCCTGTACTTGTATATGTGTGCAGAGGTGGAATGCCCCCACTCCTCCCTGCAGTGGAATGGCATGAAGCTCTCTCACACTGAGGCTCTGCACCACAGCACTGCAGGAACTCTGCTGAGTATGGCTCCAAGGCAGAGCTCAGATGATCAGGAGAGATCCCTGGGAACTGGAACTTATCCCAGGCTTACCTGTGTTCCTCTCTGGCTTTACACAGAGCTGGCTTGACCCTCAGCTAGCACAAGCAAGAATAACAAGGAGGGATAATTGCACTGTAAATGCCCTGCAAATCACTACAGGGAGGAGTTTCATCAGGATAACAAACTACAGTCAGTGGAAAGCTGTTTGTTGCAGGGGCGAGCACATACAGAATTAAAAGCCAATTCAAGCAGAAGCAGCAGTGTTTTAACTGTCTGCTTTCATTCCTGCTCTATCAACAGGTATTTCATGTTGCTTCTCTCCATGTTGCCACCCATTACCAGGCACATCTTCCACATGGAGCCAGAAGATTTATATCTGCAAAGAGAATATACTTCAGGGTAGCTTCATACCGCCTCTCGCCACACTTTGTTTTTTTTTTTTTTTACTCTCTGGCAGACTGGGAACATGTGCCAAGCAGTGTGTGTGCTGTTCTGAGGCAACCTGGAGCCAAGGTGTCCCACAAAGATTCTCCAGCACCAGCAACATGAGCTCCAGCCTCACATGGCCCCTTCCTGTTTGCCCACGCTAGGGCCTCGTGTTCCCACAGCAGATGCCAGTGCCTTGTGTTTGCTGGCTACACAGATACTCTGAGGGAGTATTTAGGTATGCAAATACACACACACTTGCTTTTGCTCAGCTGTTGGGTTCTTTGTTGGACTTTTTACCTTTTTGGTTGGTTGGTTTTGGTTTTATTGTGGTTGTGTGTGTGTGTGCACGTGCATGAGTGTGCATGAAATAATGGAACTTCCATTTGTCATTGTGGTGGGAGTTGAAAGTTTGGGGCATTTCTCCCAATGTGCAACACCATGCTGTTTATAATAAAGAAATAAAATGTTGAATGTCTGATTAAAGAGAGGTGGATGTGTCAGGAACAGCTCTTGGGTATTTGGAAAAAAAATCAGTGTTCCATCTATCTTGATCCATCCTCTATCTATCTGTGCTCTTTCTGGTTTTGATTTCCCTGTGTGTTCTAAGAAACAGCTTTGTGAGACCTGATGTTGATTTTTTTTTTTTTTTTTACTAAAACATTCTAATACAGCATGGAGGAACAGTAGAGTGAACCTACTTTCTCATTGGTAGCAGGATTCAAAAGAGTTGCAGTAGCCACTGAGGAAGCAAAACCCAGGCCCCTGGGCATTCTGCCTAGCAGGTTTAAATGCCACACACCCATGAGAGATGTCTGGACAAAAATCTAATAACCAATACTTATTTGCAGCAAGCAAATGCATGATTTCAAGTGGGGAATAAATTTTTTTAAAAGTCCTTGGATCACTGAAATAAAAGCTCCTGTTAGTCAAACAAATTGTTCCCTATGAACTATTCAGTCATTTGTCATAACAGCATAGCTTTTTTCTATGCATCCTAATAACTGTTCAGGAATATTATTCAATTTTTTAAATGAATTTCTGGTGGGTAAAAAGTCCTGTACAGTAAAAAGCATGTTTGATGTCAGCAGGGGTTCATGAGGAACTTAGGGAAAGGTCATCTTGATGTCAAAGGCTACAAGAAATGTCACATGCCTTCCCTTAATTAATGCAGGCTAGGAGAGAACCCTCAGGGAGGACACAAGATCAGAAGGAGGAAACAGACATTGTTGTACCAATTATCACTGCCTATTTGAGCGTCTCCCTCTTTGTGATTACCCCAATTTAACCAAACATGTAATTTCTAGACTGCATCAGCTTATCATAAGTGAATCCACTTGGATGAGTGCTCGTTCCATATTTAAATATAGACCCATCCTTGCCAGGTGCTGAGCTTGCTCAACTCCTACTGAAATTAGCAGGGGCTCAGCATTTTGCAAGAATCACTTAGCAGTGCCCAGAACTGGGTTCTTTATGTGTCTTATACATCAAACCAAAATCTGTGCTCCTCTAATGTCCATTTGCACAGTGACCCATATTTCTTTTCCTTCATTTATTAACAAACAGACAACCACTTGGTGTTTGCCCTAAACAAATGTTAGTGGCTGTCACTACTAGATACTTAGGCAAATTGAATGTATTCCTATTCCCTTTTGCACCATAGCAATATTAGGCAGTGTACTTAGCTTTCAGCTTTTCCTTATGTACAGAATATTTATGGTCCATTTTAGAGTTGTCATCCAAACACTTGGGGTCATTTTCTTATTAAACAGTACAATGTTAAAGCAATGGGGCACAGCAGGTGGTGTGTTTCTGACTATTTTGTCATGCCTCAGGCTGAGTTGCCATCTTCCACTCAAAATAATGTCATATTGAATACTAGCACATACACACACACGTACAGAGATTAAAAAAAAAAAAAAATCCCAGTAAAAACATATCATTAAAAATGTAGTGTTGTAAGTTCCAAACTTACATGGGGGAATTTTTCATGTGGGAGCTCTTCAGAGAGACAAAGTGATTGATTTTTATAAAAGTTGGCATGCATGACCAAGGGCAGATGGTACATAAATTTGGGCCCCGGTCTTACATTCTGCTCCGTGTAGGTGGACCACTGAACTGCTGTGACTGAGAGAAAATAATACAACCGTGAACAGATGCAAGACTCCTGGGTGCGATGATCAGGCTGCAGGACCAGGACACAAACTTGCACTGCTATAATAATTTTAATGACAGCTTTTGGCCGTACTTTCATGCAAATAATTTATAATTTGTATGCTGCTGATTGATTGTGTCAAATGTGTGAGGTGTCTCTGATTAAGATGCACTTTGTGCTGTTATGGATTGTGTGATGGATGCTTGCTCGCACACCCTGCTCAAGAGTAGGTGCCAGGCATCATCACAACTAAGAAGAAGATATGAAATACTCTCCCTAGATAAAATTATTGCAGTGATGAGTAGAGGGGTGACAGGAAGGTGAGGAGATGGAGAGGAGGACCGTAGCAACACAAAGGGCACTGTCAAAGGACAACCCCAGTGGCTCGCTGTGTCAGATGGCTGTTAGATGATCTCATGTCCTCTCTTTTCCACATTTGTTGTGTTCAGCTGATTTTCTATCACTGTAATAATCTAAAAGTTCAGTTCACTGTTGTTCCATTCCTGATGAAACTCAAAATATATAATTCTCCCAAAATATATGCCTTCAAACTGATGAATCACATGAGCCATGTGATCCTATCACCATTTCTTTCTCATTTTGCTACACGCTTGCATGCATGAAGCGTAAGGTCTCTCTGTAGGGCAACAAGCCTATAAGGCTCCAGTTTGTTTAGCATTTTCCACAATGGAAAATGCCCAACATTCATATATTTTTCCCTATAAGCCTCCAGAAAAGTGTGCAAGGTTGAAGAATTAACACAAGATGTCCACAGAAAAGGGGAAAATACATGGGTAAAGCTCAAAGGAAAAGTGCAGTGTCCCTAGAGAAAGCATATCAAGGAATGTTAAAGAATTCAATCAGCAGTCTTGGCAAACGAGGGGCAATATATACTACAGATTTGTGCTCTATTTACAAGCTTTTTCTAATACCTGTGGTTACCAATCTACTGTTCCAAACTCTAACAGCAGATACATTTCTTTCCTGCCCTAATCATCTCCGGATTATCACAGTGCCTCTCTCACAGAGAGGGAATTCTCCACTGAATAATGGGGAACAGCAGTAGCACACAAAATCAGACAGTGATGTACTGCTTCTGTTTTTATAGTGTTGCCCATAACTTGGGAGTTTTTCAATTCATTGTGCCATGGACAGGCTCACAAAGCAGCCTCAATCCATATTTCAGTTTCACATATCCTTCAGTACTTCCAGAACTGCTGGGAACCTGGACCATGCTCGTGAGCTGGGATGGCAAAGAAATCCTCAACATTTCATAGCTCAGAAATGAATGGATGTGGCTTCTGGTCCTAGAGCAGCTGGACTGTGCAACTGCACTGAGTAAAGGAAACACCTGATGGAAAGTCCATATATTCTTATTTGCTTCTTTGTTTTACCTGGCTTATGAATATTTCAATTAACAGATTTTGACTCACAGTGGGAGACTTCCTTTTGTGTAAATATCTACGGTAACATAGCAACAAGGGAATTGTTCACAAAACTGCTTTTCTAACTAATTTTTTCTTGATTTATAAGATGGTAAGTCTGGTGGGAAAAAAAAATTAAGTGGTTAGTTTGACTTTGGAATCCAAGCTCACCATCTCTTGAGCATTTTCAACTGGGTTCAGCACAATATTTACTAAAGCTCTATTCTTCAGTTACAGATACCTTGAGCATGTTTTACAAATGGGTTTTTATTGAAGAAGTACTGTTGCTAAGTGTTCTTTAGGTGGCCATTCTACAGCAAGTCTTTTTCTAGAATTTGTACTTTAAAATTAATCATTACAGGATTCCATCCTATATTGAATAGGTGAGATAAAGTGTAAAAACAAGGGCTGTACCTGATACTTGAAAGCTGCTATTCCTGACAGCACTTCATCTTTTTCATACTCACATTGGCTTTTATCCCGGCCCATCTATTCCTTAATGTAAGTGTTATAAATTGTTGTAAAGTGCCATAAAATATAATAAACATGAATCAATATTTCTTGGTTAAAAAACTTAGAAATGCTGATGAAGCTTGAGTTTATTATAGATGTCCTGAACCCACAATGTCCCTTTATTTTTTTTTACCTTCCTCATTTTTTCAGGTCTTGACTTCATGTGTGCACACACATTCATTCTTCACAATCAAAGAGGCACTGAAAATTAAAATTACTAATGCAGAGCTAATAAAGCATCTAAGGTTTTAACCAATTCTTTTGGGCCAGATATCTTCTATATACAGAGCTATTATATTTTCTGTGAATGACCCACTTCAAGCAAATTCCTTATGGATCTACAGAATATTAAGCACATGCATGGCACCAGAAAGTTTGGGGAGTACTCAGATATTTAAATTTAAGCATATGTTTAATTGCTTTGCTGAATCAGGGCTTTAATGAAGAAGCATGGCGCAGTAGTGCCATTTGCCATAAAAATCCATCTTTGCCAAGCATCTCTGCCCATTAAAGAAGATGCTATGATTTGTGTTTAAAATATGAAAGAAATACGATGCCTGCATGGTGCATTAAATACCCAAGCATACACATGCATTTAAATCCTTTCTATCTTTTTAAGGATATTGTTGTGAATTATGTTCTTGTATATCCAAAAGCATCCTTCATAGTGAAGTGACAGTTCCTCTCCACATCCAGTTGATGCTCTTTACATATTATTAGTATTATTTATTCTCGATCCAAAGCTAATGATGGATTTCTTTCTCCTCGGCTGGGTTTGTGGTTTGTCCACAGGAACCACCTTGGTGTTTCCAGGGGCATTGGAAGGCTTGCCTCAGGCAGGTTCCTGGCCAGGGATGGTGCCATCCCTGGTCAGGAAATCTGGTCCAGCTCAGTTGGGAGATGTGTGATGAGGCTGTGAGTGAAGGAAGGGCACCACACCACCTGTGACCCCACAGCCCCCTCTGCTCTGGACTGTGCTCTAACCAGAGAGAAATCCTGACAGACATCTATGGGGAAAAAAACCCACATCCTGGAAAAGTAATGCTGTGGCCACAAATATGACCGGGTTTTCCTAGGGCAGGGAAGGCTGTCAGGGACTGGCACAATGACTACAGCCACACACTGTGACTTGCCTGTGCTGCCTGGACATTCCAACTGAACATCCCTGCCTGGAAATGAGGCCACTACAGTGGAAGAAAGATAACATGTCTCTAAACTATGTGTTGTTGTGTGATGGGTTTGTTTTTTCTTTCATATCAGCTATTTATAAATGTGATAGACCTCTGTTTCTCCTGCCTCTTTCAGCACCCCACTGAAGAATGTGTGAAAAGCTCTAATTTCCCTTGAGGAAAAGAGTATCTTGTGATTTCAGTGAAAAGCTGTGTTCTCATTGTGGTCAATAAATTCCTATAGACGATTTTTCCCCCCTTGGAATTCTCCTATCTTGTTATTTTGTTAATGCTTGAGATGAATATTCCAGTTCAGCAAAGACGTGGTGGAAAGCCAACCCAATTTTTTTTCCGATCAGCTTCAGAAGGAGAATGTCAGAGCTTTAACAGACTTTCCTGGCATCAGGTTTTGCTTTTCTTTCATAAAAACTTGAACACTTTTGTTTTCCTTCTGACTTGGAGCAAGATCAAATTTCAAAATATCCAAATCCTCCATGAAACAGCATTACATCTTTCTCTAGAGCCCCAGTTGTTCCTTCTTACCATGATAACTCCCACTTGCATCATAAAAAGAGATTTTTTTTCTTGAGAAAAAGGTTGAGACGTCTCCCCAGACTAAATCCATAATTTCCTTTTTTGTAGGAAAAAAAATTATAATTTGAAATATTTGAGCTGAACAGTTCCTGCCTCAGTGGTTAAACTGCTTTTGCATTCACACACACACACACACCCTCACCCCCTCCATCTCAGTGAATTCCCTGATGAAAGGAGGCAGACTTCAGGAATAACTACAAAGGAAGGCATAACTCCAAACCAAGAGTGTCCTGGACCCCTGTGCCAGACTGCTGTGTGGTAATTCCAAAGCAATGGGAAGACCCTGCACCCTTTAAGTCTAGGAGTCACTTTTACTTTAACCCCATCAAACAACCTTAGTGAAAAGCTGCATGCAAAATCTTAATTATTGTCTTCAGATATTCTATTCTTCTAATATTAGGTCTGAATAATGTATTCTTTCTAAAAAGGCCAGCAAAGAAAGGGTTTGACAATACCATTATCTCTGATAATACTATTTTTCTTCATGTTTTGGAGAACATTGTATAAATGCATCTCTCTCTTTTTTTTTTGTTTTTGTTTTTGTTTTTGTTTTTGGTTTTGGTTTTGGTTTTGTTTTGTTTTGTTTTGTTTCCTTTAAATGTAGGATTTGTCCTGTTAGTTAAGGGGTGTGTGTCGTTTTACACTGTTAGAAATCTTATTTTCCAATACTTATCATGGTTTCCATAAGGACTGTCAACACTATCTCCCTGTACAGAACACCACAGCAGTACTGCTGATCCAAACGACAGCTCACAAGGTGGAAAGAAAGGCAGAAGAAAAGTGGCCTAGCCTGATGAAAAGCTGCACTCAGGTCTTAGCAGAAAATTCAGAGCAGGAACTGCAGATGGAGTGATTAACAAGGAGTTTCCAGAAGTTAATATACCGGGCAAAAGGTTTGCTCCTTTGGAAGCTGAGAACCGGAGAGTGGAAGTCAGAATGACTTGTGCACCATTGAGCTGGAACATGCTGCTCCTGGGTCATTGGTCTGCTCTGCTCTGCCAGGGCACCACTTTGGTATTGTTAATTTTCAATGACATAGAGACTTGTATTAGTACAGGAAGCAGAATTGAAAGGCCTGAGACTTAAGGGAAGAAAAAAAAGAGAGGCCAGCGGTTAACATGAAGGGTACCAAAGACTGTGATGCAAACCCAGAAACAGAGCCTAAACAATAAGAAATTCATTACTTGATCAAATGGACCAGGCCTGATCCTCAGCAATTGTAGGATTGCATTTTTTTATTTCTCATCAGGGAAACTAGCATCACATGAACTGGAAGGGTAGGTGACCCATAGTCTACACAGGCAGTGAAGCTGTATATAAGGATGACATTTTTTCCCCTAAAAGGTGAGTGCACACAAAATTATACAATGCATTTTTTTAATAAATATTTAACATCTAAAGCACACTGCCACCACAATCCCTTTTTATGACCCCTACTGTAATGATGAGTATGAAAAGGTGCATAAACCTCAAAGACCTATTCATTTATCAGGAAGAGAGATGCTCATTCTAAAAACTGGGGGTAATAATTTATTGTTTGGATCTTCCGTAATAAACTTGAAATAATGCTCTTAAATTTCAGAATTTTACTGTCAGTGAGACAGTCATTAGTTCTTATGACTGAATTTCCACTCCATAACATTCATCAGCATCTCCAAACAGTCCTCCTGTACTTTTCCCCAAGCCTTACATTGCAGTCAGTACACAGCCTGGGGTGTGGTGGGCAGTGTTGTCTCTGGACCTTGTCTGGACGTGATATAAAGTAAAAATTATATAAAAAATTACATAAAACTATTAAATAAAACTTAATATAAAGTAATGTTTATATAAAATATCAACAATCTTCAATTAAATAGGCCGGATGAAGAAAAGACAGTCCAATGGCAGCATGAGAACAGGCACAAAGGAAGGAAGCAAGAATTGTTTCCTGCATGAACTCAGTGGCTCTAGTGGTATGTCTGATTACATCAGTTCATTAAGACCAAAAGCAAAACTGCATGTTTAGAAGGACACAACTCTTAGCATTTAAACATAAATACCAGATTTTATACCCAAGGAGAATATCTAATTCAAAATTTCCTGGACTTTACAAAGTTACTTTTCCCCTCTTATTTTCATTCAGCCCTTCCTAACACAAAAGTTGATTCGATGCCAAAAATTATTTAAACATTAAGGCATTGATCCTTTTTGTTTATTTTTGTTGTTTCAGTAGTTTAATAAATTGCATCGTATCAGGAACAGTATAAATCATTAACATCAGTCCAATTCAACAATAACCTAGCAATGCACAGCATATCTCAATTCTAATATATATGAAGGAAGCATCTTAGTCTTCAACACCATCTATAAAATGTCTCATATCTTAAATACATTCCTCTCCTAGGCTTGAGGGCAATTTTTACTTGCTCTACAGTGAATGAGGACTCAGTGGTGCATAATGAAAAAATAAAAAGATTTTACATTAGGAAATGACAGCTTTTCTTTATAGATTTGTATGTAAAGCATATGCACTAGCTGAAATACAGCCAGTTTTACTGGGATTCTTTTTTCTTCCTTAGTATTACTGTAGCAAGAAAAGAAGTGCTGGATTTCCGTGCATGAAAATCACAAAGCATGACCGATGTGCTTTTTATTCTATTGAGAAGTTATACCAGTACTGTGTTGTGGATTTAAAATGCTTGATTTTTATTTCTTTTTAAACACATGCAGAACTCCCCCTAGGTGTAATTTGATTCACTGATTTTCTTTGACTGTATCTAGGTTAGTAATTTAAGTATTGCAACTCAATCGCTTATGAAGTTAAATAGATTGTATGTGGCTTGATGTTGTTCTGGGCCACCTTGCACTGTCACAGAGAATTCCCTCGCAGATCCTGAGGGTTGGTGTGGGACCATTTGTATTACTGACTGCCATACCTCACTCACCAAAATGCAGCCATCCTGTTTTGAAGGCCATGAGAGAATTATACTATAGACAGACCCATTCTATGCTAGTTGGTGTCAAGTGCCAAAAAATGTGGTAGAACATTCCAGATCTTTCTGGACATAGGGTTGCTGGAGTTGTGAGGCTTCACTGGAAAATCATTGTAGGCTTCGGTCTTCACTGATCTTTTCTATTTAAACAATTCTCTCTCATTCTTTCTCATGTTCTACCTCCATAAATGTGAAAGCCTAAGTTTCAGGTAATCAATTGGAAAAGGGCACTCTTGTGAGTATATTCTCCAGATAATAGAGGGAAATCCTCACTAATTCTCATAACACTCTATTTTTTAACCTTTTCTTTTCTATGTCATGAGTACCATTCTTAAAGTTCTTCAAGACCAAAACTGAGATATTAAATCAAATATTCTTAAACTCTATATTAGGAAATTAGTCTAATAGCAGCTTTACAAAACAACTTATTGCAGTATTTTCTTTAGAAAGCCAAAAGAGCAAAGCCAGTCACCTCAAATTCTTGGTCTTTCACAGATGTGTAGAGTCAAAGACAAGATCAATAACAAATTGTGATCTCAAAAGAAAATTAAAATCCACTGCTCTCCAGCATTTCCTATGGTTGAGGGTTGCCTGGTGTTATCCTTCTTGGCTTCCAGCTATCACTCCGTAAGGAAGGAAGGAGGGAAGTAGGGAAGGAAGGAAGGAAGGAAGGAAGGAAGGAAGGAAGGAAGGAAGGAAGGAAGGAAGGAAGGAAGGAAGGAAGGAAGGAAGGAAGGAAGGAAGGAAGGAAGGAAGGAAGGAAGGAAGGAGCATTAGATGTTTATTTCTCTTTTTCAGTGAGATGGTTAATATCAACGTCAGTCAGTGGAGTGGGACCAGGAGTCAGCTCCCTAGCTGAGATCAGTTCCCAGGTGTTCAAGAACATTTGAATTATCCACTCATCTGAGTGCAAAATCCTTGGGATGCAGACTATTTTACTACACTTTTTCAGTGGCAGGGAAAAGATTGTCAGTGCTCAACTTACAATGAGTAATTCCTCAAATGCTGCATTCAGAGCTGGTGTAACTCCTGGGAGCTGACATCTCCATAAGGTGCAGCTTTCCATTGCATCAAAGGAAATATAATGTAGTCTGGATGCAAAGATAGTAATTTTATCTGTGTGCCTGGTGACAGGAAACCATTGCCAAATTAGGTCATATTCAACTCTCTTCTCAGACCCTTTGTATGGTAAAAAAATAGGTTCCATGGTAACACAGTCCTACTGATTTACACTAGATGGGAGTTTAGTTAAATTATAGATTAAGACCGCCTGTGACTGTTCTATTCTGTAAAGTTCAAAAAACCAGCAACTTGGTCACAGTTCAAAAGGCTGTGTAAAGCACATTACCATAAAAAAAAAAAAAAAAAAAAAAAAAAAAAAAAAAAAAAAAAAAAAAAAAAAAAAGGGAGAGAAAGAAGGAAAACAAAATAAACAAGATGCACACAAAAAATTAAAAATGCTGAGTGTCGAAAACATATATAAATAGTATTGTCTACATAGTTTGAAAGTCATAAGATTACTCAAACAACTTCTTTATTTATTTCTCATATTCCTTTTACTAAGTTTTCTTTTTTGTGCTTTCAACTTCACCTAGGAAGAATCCCAGACAGATATTATCTAGCAATTCATAACTACATTTGTATTCTTTTGTTATCAGGGGAGAGGGTCTACTCAAAGACATTAGTTTCTTTTTTGGAATTTCCAAGCACATAAAAGAGTTGGAGATTCTGATAAGGCCCTATTGTAGTTATCATGTGGTATAACTACAGCTAAGGTCATGTCGACCTGCTCTTGTTAGAGTACATCATCTACTTAGCAGAAAAGAAAACAAATTGTGTCACATTTTATTCCATCAATGGCTGTAAATGAAGAGGATATTTTGAGAAACTGAATTAATAATATGTTATAATAACTAGAAAGAAGGGATGATAATTAAACGCGCTCTGGAATTCAATCCCAGCAGTGAATCTACTCTTTTGGTAGCAGTTCTTTTTAATTATAGAAGTGACAATTCTGAATGACTCAAACTTGTGTAATGTTGCACACAGGCAGAGGCAATTAAGGTGAGACCAAAGCAAAAATATAACTCATTAATTTTGCACCAGGTTTACCCAATAACTACACTTCTCTTTAAATAATGTAGAAAGTAAGCAAGACCCAAATCTGGTATACATGGGATGGGTTTGTTGGTTTATTTTCAGATTTAATTTTTTTTAAAAGGTGAGGGATGGCTTTCCATCAGCAGCATGCCTTTCCAACTGTGATACAGAATGGTCAGCATGGTCCTTCAAATCACTGCATTTTATCTTGGGGTAACAAACTACACAGGCAAGGCAGGCAAAGTAAGCTTGAATGATAGCAATGCTAACTTATCAGAAGCAATTAAAGCTTCAGCTATTCCAGGTTAATTTAACACAGAAACATTGGGAGACTAAAAAATATTTTGAGATATTCGATCGTTGTATCCTAGAGACAAACAACATTTTCTAAAAGGATTTTCTGTTGCAAGTTTCTAGCAAAATTTTGGTCAGAAGATCAAGATAATCCCGTTCTTTGTCTCTAGAAGCTATTGAAATAAAACATGATTCTCAGTGCCACTCAATTTTGATAATTTGATGTTGATGATGTTATATGAAATTACAGTGCCAGCAGTTATGGCTTGGAGCATATCAGGGAGAGAAAAACAAGAAGAGCATCCTCACTAGTAGCACTAGTGACACTGCTAGCAATTTGCACCCACATGCATGGTCACATTTGGATCACCATTCTGCTTCTCAGCCTATTAAAGCAGATTCAAAACAAGATTTGACAATGAATTCCAAATTCTTAAAATCCTTTTGCAAGGACTGTGCTTCTTCACTGCTGTCTTACTGTCTGGCCAAAGGACATTCCTTCTTTTCCTTTGCAGCAAAAGGGTGGAACCAAGCTGGAGAAGGGACAGAGATGTTGCGAAGCTGTGCCAAGTCTATAGTGCATCTTTCTCCCTTGTATTGTTCAGGTAGGCCGACTCTGAATAAAATCTTGCTGTAGAACATGCCTAAACTTGACTGTCACCATTAGATTTAAAGACTGACACCTCAAAGAGATGAATAGAATACATTAAACTGACTGTCTGAGATAAGCTGCATCATTATCATATCACATGATTGTCTCCTGTAAAGGGTGGCATATTCCCTGGGAAAGCAGCAGCAATTGCTTCTTTTTTAGTCTATCTTGTATGCCTTGCTAAAGCACTTTTCACAGAGCTGGGTGAAGGCTGTTTCTTGGGTGGATTATAGAAATGAATGCAGATGAAAGCCTGCTCTTCCTACAGTGCTCAGGAAAAGTGTCATTTCTAGCTTGTGAATAATGTGACTTGTCTTGCCAAATTATATCTTCAGCACAGTTGTGCAAATAATTTTGGTTTGGAGGGGAAAGAAACAATTACACACACTTTTGGTTTGGTTCTGGGTTTTTTCCTTTCAATGGAAAGAGAAAATTTAGAATGTAATATCCCTTCCCATCTATTTTCAAAGTCTGATCTTACTGTATTGGTCAGGGACCAGTCCTGTGTTCTAAGAACTTGCAGAATACTTGCTGTTTGGTTTTTACACTGTGAACATCACATAAGATTAAATGACAAGGAAAATTCCACATTTCTTCCAGGTAGATTGGCACAAATGTTAATTAAATAATGAAGGCTTTTAAAACTCAGAAGATGGATTGTCTCAGGTTTAGTAGAGGAAAGTGCCACTGTAATAAACAGCTATTTGACATAGGCCATGTGAAGTAGATATTTTATTGCCAGGGAGCAGAAGGGCACTCACACCTTTGGAATACAGACATTATGCTTTACTAGGAAGCTGCACTGAGCCATATCCTTCCAGAAACTCTTCATGACCTACTAATTGATCCCAAACCACAATTTTGGAACTAGATTGTAGCAATAACCATTCCTTGCTATACACATATTCCTGATATAAAGAAAATCAATCGAGCTTTTAAGAAAGGTCAGGATTAATCCATTCCAGCTATGGTTTGGAGGTACAATTCAAGTCCAACAAAGAGGAAGAACCTGTCTATCAGCATCATGAATTTCCTGCTGAAACTCTCCGTACTCCCTACCCTGCCTTGCCCTTAAGAAGGCTCATGCTACTGCACCCTGCAAGACATTTCATTTACTAAGATCAAGTGAAGCTTTTTAAGATGCTGAAAGTTAGTATCCCTCTCTAAGGAAAGGCAGGATTCACTGCACACATGGTACCATCATGTCCAGAGAGTGAAGGACTGCCACAATCACCCATTTTTTCTTTAAGACTTCCACTTTCTTTAAGACTTAAGAAATCTGGCCAGGAAATTTACCAAAGGTCATATTCTTTAGGGATAGATAAATGCCTATTAATATCCACAGTGTTGAAAGGAGAGTCAGTGATCTGTGGGATCATCAGGACCTAGTTCTGCTCTCCTCTTAAGATTCAGTGGGTGATGATGTTGCTTGCTATAATTATCCACATTGAATCAAAAAGTCTAAATTCAACAATAAGTTTGCTGTTTATACATGAAGTAGACATCCTTAACTTCTGCTGTCTTGATTTCAGTGTGACTGTAGACCATAGTTTGTATAGTTTGTACAGTACAAGTGGCACAGTCTTATCTCTCCAAGAGGAGGCTGTACCAATATGGTCAGGGATGTGCCAATTATTTTGAGCAGTTCAGAAATACCGTGGCCAGCTACTGAAATCTAAGGAAACGTGATTCCAATGAAAAAATAAGCTTTTTATATTGTGGTGGTTCTCTGTTTTTTGGTGGGGGTTTTTTTTGTGTTTTTTTCTTTTTTTTTTTTTACTTCCAGTGAAAACACAACCTTATATTCAATGCTTTCCTAAAGCTCAGGAGAACATGATCCAATATATCAATTACCACTTTTGCTACAAGGATCTCTTGTATTACTTATCTTAAAAACTTTGAAAAATAACGTCAGAGAGCTAAAAGGGTAAAAGTCAGAAAGAATCAATTCATCTAGATTCTTACAGACAAGACAAATAAATACTATGATTTAAGTTAACAAAAGGATGGCTGATTTGGGCTCAAACTTTGGTGCAGTACACAAAGCTTTGAAGGACATCAGGAAAGATACACAGATTTCTACTTTTAGATCATGCAATGAGACATCAATAATGGATGTAATATAGTTAGTGCCTGTGGTACCTTTGAGCTAATTAGTAAAATGCATCATTACATTGAATATTCAACACAAAAAGAATGATAAGCAAAGAAAATGAAATATAATCTGCAACAAATATTACACTTGCCTGGTTGATCGCTGAAGATAAAAAAAATCCCAATTATATAATCTACGTTGCAAATGAAAAAAATTTTAAGTTTTTTATGAGGAAAGTTAAACAGCCAAGTACAAGCATTCAATCATAGAGCAAAAGTGGCAGAAGAAGAGTAGACTTAAGAAGATAGGAGAATGCAATTCTACAGATGGAGCACAGACTGATCAGGAGGAGACTCTTCATTGCCTAGAGAAAGTCTCCTAAATATCGACTTAACTGAGCTCAGTTTAGGATAAATTTTGATAATTTATCCACTGAAGAATTATTTTCTGAGAGGCAGAAACTGTATATTTTAAGCTGAGTTGTAGCACCTTACAAAGACCAACATATGTGGGGTGGGAATTTAGAGTCCTGACTCTTGCTTTCACTATGGGATCAGCATTCTCAACAGCAGAATCACCCCTAGATATGCAGTAAATTCTCATTTGCGGTTCTCAAAAAGCTGCTTTCAAGGATTCTACAGTGCAATTAAAACCTTTTCCTCCCTGCCCTGCTTCTCCTTGGAGTGCCATCCTTGGAGTGTACTGGACCTCGTGGCTGGAAGTTGTGGCAGGGCAGGGCAGGCTCCCTCCTCTGGGGTTAGTGACCATGCTGGCACCTTATCCCACTCTGCAGGTGGCTGCAAAGAGGCACAACCCCCTGCAGGCAGCAACTCCAGCTCTCCTGGACATGTGCATGATTATAGTGCTGCAGTTGGAGGGAAAGAAGCAGCTGCTGCTGGGTTGACAGTTCTGCATCCTGGAAACAACTCCAGGCTCTGAGCGGCTGCACGAATACTGCAGTGAAACCGAGCTGGGTGGGCACTTCCCAAAAGTCTGGAACATGATTTACGTGTCTCTCAGAGCTTCCTACTTATATAGGGCGAGAAGTAAAGCTGCTGTGATCCTTGGTGCAGTTGAAAAACCACGTGGGGGTGTAACTCAAGAGAAATATGATTGGTCACAAGAAACATCCATGGAGGAAGAGTCTTCATTGCATGAAGGGTAGATGAACTCCCTTGGCTAGGTTTCCACACTAAATATTTATATTTATTTATAACTATTTTTGCCTGCTCCACTTTGTATTTCACATCTTCTACTGCTTGTGTTGCACTGAAGTTGAATTTCCACACTCCAGGTTTGTAAGTGCTTTTTGCCAGGAGGCACATGGTTCAAAGGTGGCAGCACTCAACCACAGGGGCTTCCACTGAACACACAAGTCAACCTCACAGCTAAAAATCTTCAGAAGCTGCATGTAAAATGGGTTTCTCTTCCTAAAAATAAATTTTTATATGTGTGTGTGTAATTTAAGACTGTATTTCAGTGACAGTGCATAGAAAAATTACAGGAATGCCTCATAGCTGCCAGTTCTGTGAAAGTCCTCTTTTAAAATATAAGAAATCATAGAATGGAATGCTTGGACTAGTAAGGTTTCACATTCTGGTGTGCTTTTGGTTACTCTAAGCCCTATTTCTACTCTTGACCAAATGTTTTTCCCCACCATAAGCTGAAAAATGTTTCCTGAATAAGCTGTCATTGAAACAGATACTTCTTGGCAGAAATTTCTGTGACTAGGCACTTTCTAATGAAAAAAAAGTCAATCAGGAATTCTCAGTGAGTTTCATACAAATAATCATTGAAATTAGACAAGAAGTAAATGGACTTGGCATGTTAAATCAGCATTGTTTCCAAGCACAAAGCATGGAAAACAGAAGCTCCTTGAGTGGTTTTAAAGTGAAAGTGTAATTGAATTGCATATATATAAATCCAAACAGTATTTTTCTTGCTTTTAATCCACTGGAACTGGCAATTTATATGCACAAGCCGTTCTGCCCAAGTAACCAACCTTAAAATGCCTTTGTATTTAAATAGAGTGACATCTGACATTTCTGTGTCCATGTCTTATCAGACCTCTGTTTACCCTCTGGAAAGTGCCAGCATAGGGGACAATAAGGTAAAGTGAGAATTTGCCTGCTGGTTCGAGGACAGCTGGAATTCTGATTTACTGTGAAAGTTCAAGATGTCCCAATTAAATCAGGACACTTGAGAGATATGAAGACTTAAATGTCCCCCAAAAGCTTTAGTCTAATGTGATTAAGCTGGCTGGTTTTGCTAATGATAGGCACATTCCAAATTGCAGGGAAATGGTAAGTAGGTATAATGGGGTTTTACTGTTGTGTGCTTATAAGAATATTCCCCAAAAAAGGTTTCTCTTCCCTGCTTCCATTTTCCATTAAATGCCAATTATTTTTAACTTCTGGAATGTATAATATAATCCTTCTTGAGACACATGATGCCCTTAGCTCTGAGGAACATCATGGTCTTTTATTTTTACCCCTACACTCCTTGCTATCTTTTCTTCTTTGAATTTTGCTGGGTGATCTTTAGATTGCAATGCCTTTATGAAACACCTCTGACTTCTTCATGTGAGCAGCACTGTTTATGTAGTGAGTAGTAACTGACCACAAGGTGTGAAGGAAAAGTACTGGACTATGCAGTGTAATGCTGCACAGATGGAGTTTGGAACAGGTAAAAAAACTGTTAAGCCCTAAATATCCGAATAGCTTTGGAGTTGCTCTCAGCTGGAATTATTGGTGAACTGCAAGTAAATATAACTTTATTGCTTAACTTCCACAAAGACAAATATTCTCCAAGAATTGAAAGGGCAAATAAAGGAAAATGTGTGTTCTGCACTGCAGAAACAGCCTAAAAAGGAATGAATAATAGAAAGAAAATCCACTTATAAGCTCGTAGTTTTTAAATTTCTGTAATTCTCTAATGCTATTTAACCACCACACACACACATTTTAAGTCAGTGATAAGTTACCATTTGCCATGAAATGTCTTTCTTTAGCATGATTTCGTCCTTCTCTTCCTACCATGACAGATTGTATTTAATTGAACAGTTGCTGGTTTAGAACTGTCATTAAAAATGCATATATTCAAATAGTCTTAGTACAGCATACTGCCCTTTCAGTTCATTTTCCCCTTTTATGTAGCAGTAAATATCCCCTTGTGTTCTGGTTCTAATTTATTTAGAAATAATGTGCTTCTCTACTAAGTGCAAAGATTTTTTAAAGGATCAGCTAAGCTGATAAAGTCACTTGCTAATATATTTTTTATTGACCTATTGCCTCTCAGTCCTTATACCATTGAAATCCAGGGTCTTTGTTGACAGGATACACTTAGAGAAAAAAAACTTGGTTCTCACTTTTTCCAACATGGCTTTAAAAGGAAATTCACGGTATAAAAATAATTCTGGTCTTACATGAGAGAGAAATCTTGGACTTTTACCATAAAACACAGATCCTGACTGTAGGTGAACAGAGGAGAGACATCTATTTCACTGGAGTTGTGCCAGAAGGAAGAACTAGGGTGCTTAAGCCATATCCACACACATATTCTCAAACCATGTTCACACTGTGGCTGGCTGAAGAGAATGGTTTTGGCTGCCCTCTCAGTTTACACAGGCTGAGTTGCCCTTTAAACACAACCACACAGGAAGTCAGAGAGCATGGAGGTCATACAGACATTTCCAACAACCTCTATATCCACGCTTCCCTACTAACCTGGGATGGAACCAGCAGGAATAATGACTATTGCCCTACTCTGCAGCATTCACTACTTAAATATTTTTAATCTCTTCTTTCCTTCCTCTTTTTTGTTGGAGGGATGGATCCAGGTACACAAGAAGCTAAAATTAGAATAGCTAATTCTATAAAATCTAATAATTGTGAAATACCATCATGCTGGAAGCAATGGGCCAGACCTGTGGCTGCTGTGAGCTGAAAAGCTTCATTAGCATAGATGGAGTTGTGAGAAATCTTGATATACTGAAGATCTGGCCCATTGTTTGCTGATGATAAAATTTCACAGTGCCTGTGACTTTTATATGACACGTGTGGAGACTGAGCTGAAAGTTTCATAGACTATGAAAGAAAGGGATAGTTATCACCAATGACAAATCTAAAGCTTGAAGAACTCTGATGTTGCTCACTCTTCAACTCTCTAAATGAGATTTTACTCTTTTTTTTTGAGATTTTCACAGTAATACGGTTATGTACAGAGAAAACAAAATTAACACTTCATTATTATTCATCATATGGCACTGGAGACAAACTTGAGAAAATATACATTATTTACCATCAGCAATCTAACATTCTTTGAAGTGAATTAAAACCAATAATATTAAAAAGCATCACTAAGCTACTCACTAAGAACTCATCCAAGACGTAATCTAGTAAAGTAGTTGGATGAGACATAATAGTACATTAATTAGAGAAACCTAAAACCCATCACAAATTAAGATGAACATTAGGAACAAAACCAGAGGAGTTAGAGAGTCAAGAAAAATTTCTGCAGACTAGAATTTCTCAAAACTCTTGAGTTGCCAACAGTTGGAACAGAGTAGTTGGAATGAGAAAGATGCATGATCTTTGATAAAATTTGCATGAGAGATGTAATTTGTAAACATTGTTAATTTTATTGCCATGGACAAATCCTATGATGATTTTTCAGACAAATACAGAATATTTCCAGTCAACTCTCTGTCAAGCCAAGCTTTTATGTGCCTGCAGAGAGCTATGGTAGAAAGATAACACATATAGGCAGAGACCACCATCTCAGTATCAAAGCTGTTAAAATCTTTGCCAAAAGGATCATATCAAGTGTGTGTACCCATGAAACATTAAATAAAAGTTGCAAGTGCACTGTTCCTCAGTTGGCTAGCACATATATAATGTGTATCTTTATTTAGATTTTACATAGGTACATAATGAGAGACACATATCTTTCTTAAACTGAATCAAAACCTTTTTGTATCAGTGAGAATTAGAACCCCGTTCATGATGTGTTGTGCTCACAGCCTAAGCAAGGGGAAGGTCATCAGTGCTGCCATGACATTAATGACCAAAAAAAAAAGGGTACAAAGGAAGGAAGAAGCAACTCAAAACACAATTGGAGTGTAACAAGAGAACTGAGGTTGCCAATGACTAGTTAAGCAGTTGTAATGACATGCTAGCATAGGCTCTCTAAGTATAACTTTTGGTCAAGGACAGATTATTGTAAAAATGGTAATAAAAGGCAATTTTAGATTCCTTTGCAATGAGCCTTGACAAAAGCAATATTAGTAATACATGCTATATAAGCATATTTTGTACAAAGCAAATTAACCTTTTTATTTGAAAACAAGAGCTTCGTTATTGTTGAATACAGCAGCTAATCCTTTGCAGCAGACAACTTTAAGCAAGTAGGAGTGGAATGAGTACTTGCTATGCCTCATGTTCTTCCACAATTGAAAGATTAAATATTTAATTTGCTAAATACTGCTATATATGAAGGTTAGGAAACTTCTGGTATAGGAAAATTTGAGGTGTCATCTGAGGACATGATAAATGTTTTCACTAGGTCCATCCTTCCATTTATTTCTTTTCTTGACCAGGTCAGCCCTATACAGGTAAAAACACATCCATTTTTAGTCAGCAAATTTCAGCTTTTATTCGGTCAATAAAAGTTTATAATCAGCTTCAAATTAGCATCATGATTGTATAGCTAACAAAAAAAGACTGCTAAGACCAGCTCTCTTTGCTTTTTATTGAAAAATGTAGCAAAGTTGCATTGATACACAAGGTGGTAGAACCATTGTTTCAACCAGTTAAGAATAATAGATTTCTCTGAGATGCTTAATACAGCATTATAGATATCACGGGACAAATGCCTAATCACAGTCCTGTTTTTATAATTAGGACCATACAGATTGATGCAATGGTAACTCATGATTCATGGCAAGACTGATGAAGCAAATTAAGAATAAATAGTACAATGAATTAGGAGCAAAGAGTATGACAATGTGGCCAGAAAAACCTTTCAAAATTAAATTCCTGTTTTAAGAAGATTGTAAAACAGGTTATAAGAAGGCAAAACAGGACAGCAGATCCTTCATTCTAGAGATTAGATTTAAGTTAATATCTGTTCTCTGGCAAAACCTCATTTGCAATATTTTCATCCAAAAGCAGCACCAGTTTCTGGTCTCTACACAAGAACAGAGAGACACTGAGGAAGGCATAACCTTTTGTTCTGCCCCAACCAGACAGCACTACTAGACTGTGGCCTCAACAAGGGACAGGACATTAGAAGAATCTATTAACTTTCTCTACTCAAAGAACAGAAAGCTTCTTATTACAGGTAATACATTTAATTTTGAAAACAGATCTATTTTCCTTACATGTAATTGAGTTCTGTTACAGAACACAGAACAAGGAGGGCTCACTGTCATCTGCAATGGAAAGAGGTCGATATCTAAGGACACAGACTCGAGTTCCCTCCTATTTTCAAGGGCATAAGTTTCTTTATAAAAGTTTCCAGGACATGAGAACCTCTCCTTTCTACCTCCATACAGGCTAAATTCTGTTTTCACTCGATTCAGGTAAAAACTGAACTTAGCACATAATTTTTCCCGTCTTCAAGCAGAAGTTTCAGTAAGCACCAGCTGCAGTCAGGTCTCCCATCCCTTAACAAACACTTCCTTGATTGGATTTCTCTGCTCTAATTTTGCTGTTCAATGTGGTCCTGGTTTTTCCCACCTTGTGTAAAGTGGCAGCAAGGCTTGCCCTAACCTGTGTGACCCTGAGGAAAGAAAGGCAGGCTGCTGGCATCGTGCAGGTTGGTTCTGCTGCAAGAATGGCTGTCAAAGAGGAATGGCTGGTTCAGCACTATTTGAAAATCATTTTGGCATGTCTTAGTAGGATGTTACTGGTGAGCTAAAAGAAGGATGGCGATGTTAGAGCATAAATATAATTTTTTTTCACAAGACAGGAGCCATCCAATTAAAATATAAGTCGCTCGTGTCAGGGACTATCAGTTTGTACACGACCAATATTACTGAATAGGATGACAAGATTAAATCAGTAATAATAACATGAGTAAGCATGAGAAGACTAGAGGAGGTGTTGAAAGTGTTGGAGTTTTTTTAATGGTTGGAAAGAAATATGTAAATTCTACATATATATGTCAAGCATGTAAGTGCTGTGATACACACTGAGCTCCAAAACAATATTATATTTGATACTTTCGACAACAAAAGGAGAAAAATGGCTCTTTTGGAACCTGTGTTTTCAGATGATGGCACAAAATTTATCTCTGCTTTGAAGACATAAGCAGATTGTCTAATTTTTCCATCTACATATTACTATGTCCTTGATCATTTCTGTATCTCAGCAACCATATGTCCTCCAATGGACACAGAGGACTTCAGCTCCCCATATTCTGAAAACTGTGTCCATTTATACTCACACTATATCACTGCCACCTGCTGAACATGACATTCTACTATAGCTTTCTTAGAAACATGAGGTGAATATAGCTCCTTATGAAACCTTTCCTCTTCCTCTCACTCTCAGAAAAGTGACAGCTGGGTGGGTGACTTCATTTGACTGCTTTAGGTATCAGGGAGGTGCTCCTCAAACTATCTATATCAAGACCCCTGGGTTCCTATATCCATGAGGATAACTGGAATTTTCCTGAGGTACATCCATATATATATATACATATATATATATACATATATATGTATAGTAGATAGAAGGAATATTTGTCATGCCTGGAAAGCGTAGACCTAAAAATCACCAGTGAGTTTCTTGTTAAAAAATTCCATGTTTATCTTGTGTTCTCCCATTTTGCAGTGGGAAAGTACAGAGTCTTCTGTAAAACTGTCATACACAAAAAGAATACACTGTTGTATATTTTGTCTCCTTGTAACTGTACATCTTAAGAAACTCTTGCTGCAGCTGGACTTTATTTCAATAACAAAAAATTTAAACCTTTCAAAACAGACAGAGATAATTAGTATCACCTTATGTACTATTAATAAACGAAGTTTGTGGAGAGGAAGTATAGTCTGGGTCATTTTCCTGCCCTCTGCTGAAAGAATGCTCACTGTTGAAATTAGCTCTTAAAATAAACTTAAAGTAATGTTTACAGCTGCTTTATTAAAAAAAATGAGAAATTGTGGGAACATGTGATCCTGTCTGCAGTTCTTGTCAAAATCACAGTGCAAGACAGTTCTGCTGCAGATAAAATTGATTAATGTTCCTGTATAGCAATGACACCGTTCATTTATGGACAGACTGGTGAACCTTTGCCAAAGCTCACTAAAAGCAGCTGCAAGGCAGGGCTGACTTTTAACCTCCCCCATTTAATGCAGGAACTTCTTGGCATAAAAACTGTGCTAGTAGCATACAGCCTGCAGGGTTACCATTACAAAAACAGATTTGGCCAGCAGGACATCTCTATTTCCTGAATAAACTCCTGACAGATTACATGAAAGTGCAGTTATACAGGCATATCTGGAAACTGGAGGAAGAAGCAACCAGAAGACATAAATTCTGATGATACTCAGAAAAAGATCCACATATTTCTGATGCAACAATTTCCATTTTCATTGGTTAACAAGTAATATTATTTGATATGAGAAGGAAACACCTGCAGAGTGTTCTCCATTGGTAAATGCTGTGCATATGAACCTTTATTTCTGCAGACAAAATGATCTCTGAGCAGTGGAGTGGAGCTTTTCCTTTACTCAAAAAATGTTTTGAAGGTGCAGGGGAATTGTTCTTGCTTTCTGTAGAGCCATGTATGGTTAAAGCCAGAGTGCCAAAAGTAGCTTGTCTGTGAGTCAGAAAAGGATATTGTAGGAGAACAATGGTATTTTCCTTCTCTTTGGGGACAGGAAAGCAGGGAACTCCTTAATAAGGGATGCTGATTAAGGAAGGATGATTTTACTACTCAGAAAGCTATATTCATGTCAAATTCCATTTTCTCAATTCAGCAATATATTATTAGTGTCATTTTCTGGAAGAAATGATGCTGTAAATAATTCCAGCAAGTGCACTTAATGTAGATTTGTTTGCTAGAGTGGCAGTGTCTCCCGCCAGGGTTAAAGGTAGAATAAAATGTTGTTTATCCCACGGGGAAAAGCAATGATGAGTTTTCTTGCTTCCCCTCTTGTTTCTGTCTGTAAGCCATTGTGATCCCAGGTCAGAAGGTCTGTCACATGCTAAAGGAGGGAATTCTTGCAGAGAGCCCTTTGTTTCTGCAGGGCAGTATCAGTGGCTCATTGTGCCATTCATTAATGCCCCATCTCTTTGCTTCTTCATCTGCTGTTTCTTTTAAACAAACCCCTGCCTATTTTTAGAAAAAAGTTCTGTGCTCAGCTGTTTAATTCTGGATTACAGCCTTCCTAATAACCAAAACGAGGGTGTTAGAGCAGCTGGAGGTGACATGTTAGAGCTAGAAAAAATGAGGTACCTCTGAGAAAAGAGATCTGTAAGATATATTGTTTTTCATTCAAATGAGAGCTCCCAGAATTCTGTAGGCCCCAGACCCACATCCACACTCATACCTTTGATATTTCACTCCAAGAAGCCAACAGAAGCCTCCCCAGGCAGCCGTCTGTGAGCATGTGCATGTACAGAGCCTTATTCCATCAATCTGGTGGAGGACACAAAAAGAGAGAATTTTGTTGTCTCATCTACTGGCTGTGAAGAAAAAAAAAATCACAAAACCCAAACAGCTGCTAACTGGCTTAACTGTGTGAATTACTCTCCAACAAGACCCAGATGATCTTTATTGGTTCAGAATCCTTTCAGTACATACAGTTTGTTAAAAAAACCAAAACCAACAATACGCTTCTTTTCAGACTGAAAGCTGCTAGCAATTCTTTCAATGAAGAAATGTTCATGAATGGATCATCTTTATACTGTTTGCAGGCAAATGAAATAAATATTGGTTACAGAAAAGTTAGCCCTTCCAATTGCATGTAGAAATCATGACCTGCTTACTCCAACACGCCCTATTGCAGGTTTCAAATCATATCTTTTCATTTTTGGCCAAGAAGATACTAGGCTTCCAGCAGTGAAATGAGAATGCCAAGATGGGTAAAATTTCCTAAAGCTGTTCACACTTGCAGTCATGCTAACATGCTTCCAGATCCAAAATATATATTCTCTTAAGAATTAGAAAGAAATTGTTGAAAACAATGAATCCGCTCTTGAAAACTGTTACTTTTCTCCTGGCAATTGGTCTGAAAAATCACCTCTGAGAGTAGAAATAAATAATCACCTTTCAGACAGTGACTCTGGTAGAATCCTCCCTGTCAGCAGGTCCATTTTAATCACATACCCTCTTATCAGGTAACCCTCACACAGAAACTGTAAATGCATTTTTTGCACGGAATATTTGTATGAACATTTGAATAACTTTAACTTGAAAAGTCAGCTTGATTACATGTAAATTATCATGAGACACACAAAATTGCACCTAGATCTCTACCTCTGATTTATCTACCCATCTGTTGTAGCTTCAGATAATTCGTCTTGAGAGCACTAGAACACCTCCTGAAACATGCAAGATTAATCAGTCCTGCAGTGGACTTATGTAAATGCTTTAGTGTGAGGATGTGAGTTGTGTTGTTGACTTCACTGAATCTACTCACTGGCTTGAAACTTAGTCAGTCTGAATAAACAAACTGCAGAGGTTTCATGTCTCTTCCTTGCTTTCCCATAGACTAGGTGGATTAATTGCCTTCTTTTCCTTCTAATACTTTATTTATTTTTTCTCTTTTCTGCCACCTGATTTTTCTTCTTAGTATAAGTATTTGTCTTCTTAGGAGAAGTTTTTACACCCTATAACAAATTCTAACAGAGGACTTAGATCATCTTAGATTTTTAGTGCACAGTGAGGATCTCAGCTATAACCAGTGCTCATCAATACTACTTTTACATAAATATGTTCAACAACAGCATACATAACAATTTGTTCAACTGTGTTAAACATTCTGATATACCCGGGTCAAGAAGGTGGTTTTCTTAAAGTCAGCTTGAGAAAGTGTATTTTCATTTTCACTCTAATGAGGAATTCAGCAGTATACAAATGAGGGTAGAAAAAAAAATGTGAAGAAGGTGCTTATCAGAAGTTTAATAGATGTGGATTGAAAGAATCTGACTTCTTTTCCACTTTTCATCTGAAAGGACATTGCACTTACAAGCAGCTTTATCAAGAAGCATCTTTTTCCCAGCGGCACAACAGGAGAATCTTTCCTCAGGGAAGTGCTACAAGTATGCACCTATGACAAGAATGGCTATTGACACAGAATTAAAGGCCTTACCATGATTTGGAATTGCTGCATTATCAATAGGATTTAATTTCTGGGATTCTTTTTCCCCCCAGACTGATGGCACTGCTGTTCAAAATAGACCTTCTATACAAATTACAGCTTGAAACTAAAAGTGGCACTGTTTGGCAGGCACATGAACCTCAACCAATCGTTTTCAGTTTGATTCGTACTGAGTGTGCCTTGTTTCTCCCTTAAAGAAATTAAAAATGCCCATTTTCAAAAGGAAGGGAGCTGTGAATAATCCACATTTTATATAAGCATTGCTAGTGAGCAGAACAGAATAAAGATGCCTTCATTTTACTAACAATTATGAAAGGATCATATCAGACAATGACCTTTAGAAATGCTTCAGTGACCACTGTGTCAAGCTGTAAGTCCTAAGTGGGAATTCTTCAGATAAGCTTTGACTTCACTTTCGCTTATATGCCTAATTTTGCCTCATTCATGTTAACATGATTTTTACTGATGGCCTTAAAAAGGAAAGAACTGAGCCCTGATGTGGAATAGGCTAAAAGAAATTATTTGACAGCTATATGTACAGTAGAGAACTGGATTTAGCTGTGCGTTTTCCCTTCCTGGTTTCTTGATTTTCCAAGGACATCCTTTAGCATTTGATGTTGGTGCCAATTAGAGAGAAGGTGGAGGTAGGATTTACGGCGCTGCCATCGACAAAACTCTTGCTAAAGTAAATGGGAAATACGCGCACGAATTTGGCTGAGTACCAGTAAGGTAGAAAAGAACCAACTGACTGATTCTTTTCAGTTTGTAGACGGACTAATAATCTCAAAAAAGCAGCGGGAGAGAAATGTCTCTTTGTTAGGGCTTAAAAATACGGTTTGTATGTGAACTCCTTACAACAATCCGCATAAGATTCAACAATACAAATGCGTAACATTCTCCTGCCATTCAAGGTCATGCTAACCTTCTTGAAGAAGAAGCCAAGAACTCCTTAAGTTAATCATCCTCTGCATTGAAGCTGGTGCTTATTTGATTCTGAGGTTTTGCTCAAGACGGAACAAGCATGTGAAAAATTGGTGAAATGCAAGATTTCATTTACACAAGGTCAAAGTGACCCAGATTTCGAGTGAGGTCCAAAGTATTATTGGTCCTTCACACAAGAAAAGTTCTGTGCACAGCTCATTTAATATTTAAGAGGTTTGCATAAGAGTATGTAAAAGAGCATTTTCTTCTTGCTCTGCCAAGAAAGGTCAAATAACTGTTAATACTAGATAAACCTCGTGTGAGCTCTAGTCCCCAGAGTAACTTGGATTATAACTACTATTCTCAATACACAACAGTTTATTCAAGCAGGAAATCTATAGGAAGGGGCTACATCCTCCACAGATCCAAGTTGTGCAGCTCTGTGAGCCCTGGTTGTGCCTGCTGAGGATCTGGGCCCACACTTTGCTAAGACAAGTAACTGTAATGAGAACAGACAATTTATATCGACTGTGAGACTGGTAAAAAGCTTTTGAGTGTTCAGCTTTGGCTGTGATGTAGCTCAAAAATACAGGAAATTTTATTAAAAAGGAGTCACATTTTGAGTTGAATGGCTTTATGAGAATATAAATCTGTGTTGTCATGGTGTTAATATCTCACTGACTCAGAGCTAAACAACCAGCGTTTGCATTGGTGAAAAAGTTACTGGCTTGAAAATTAATGATTAATTTTATATTAAGTTTGGAAGAATGAGAACAGTGAAGTCAATAGCTATAGCAAACAGCATGGTTTCCATATCACATTTAATTACACATGAGTTCTTTAATATTATTCTTTTAAAAAGCATATTAAACATCTCATATAAATATTTTAGCAGTTACATAATGGACTGAGTTGTTATTTGCTGTAGAATTTTTTTTCCTTCATATTTTCCTTCTGTCCTATCTTTTGACATGTCAATAGACAGCTCAGGGACACAGACACTGAAGACACACAGCCAGTGTGAGATGAGCACCATAACTGGCAACTGTGACAGGCAGAATCGTATTTGAGCTGATCTTTTTGTAGAGTGTTACACTACATTGAAGCAGTTACTCACCTTTAGCGAGCAACTTTTTAGTGTTTGTCAGCTACTGCAATTGAAAGGGGAACACAAAAGTTGTGACAAGTGGTGCTATTTTTCCTTTAAGTATTTCCATAAGTTGGAGAGATAGAGTTTAGAAATCTTTAATGTAGAGGTCTTCTACTATATATTGGTTATCTTCTGACATTCCTTGTGCTGAAGGTCAGAAAGTTTGAAATTCCAGTTCAGAGGAAGGGCTGTATCGTGCCTTGCAGACAGATTCCTCACTGGGGAGGCCCCATTTCTGGCACACAAGAGCCCAGCTCTGTCCCCCTATTAATGCAAGGGCAGAAGAGACTCTGCTGCAGCCCATTCCCAATCTAACACCAGTTTGGCAAGGCCAGAAGCAGCCCTTGTAGTCTGGGAGAGTACAGGCTCAGCAGTGGTACCTACCTCTTTGTCTGCTCAGTCACTTCATGAGCTTTCACTTACAGTAGCCTGAGGACAGGCCAGGAATTCTGCATTAATTGTCTGTAAATCCAGGGCTTGTCTTGCAACCACAAGCCATTGCATTATTTATAAAACACAGATTGCTCTCTGCTTCTTAAATACAGCCCATCCTAGTCTGACCACCTCTTTAAATTGAATATTGTCTTACATACTTTGATTGTGCGTGGAAATATACTGCTTCAAGGTAAAAGGAGAGGAGTTGAATTATTATCCTGGAGGCTGTTTGTACACTTCCATGATCCACCCACTCATCTTACCTTGAGGGCGATGTGAATTGCATGGGCTGGTCAAGAACAGAGCAAAGCAGTCAAGTGCTGACTGACAAGGTTGCCCCTCCTAAGTGCTGGCTCTGAGCTCTGATCTCTGAGCACTATTGATACTCGGCAGTGAAGCAGAACTGCTGACGTCCCTGCTGGGCTCCACACAGAAACCTGAACATCACCACTGCATTCACAAATTGGAGCCAGAGTTCAAGGAAGAAAATTTAAAGCAGGAATTTTCATCTTAAATGAAAGATGTTTTTGCTCTGGCTCCTATTCAGTACCATACTCAAACTTTAACCTAACTTTAAACATTGCACCTAACTTTAAACATGAAAACCCTATTGTGTACTGGAAGGCTAGAAGTCAGCTGTGTGATTGAACTTAACTTGCTGAACTTAGGCCTATATCAAGAGAGAAATCTCTAAAGCACTTCTCTTTATTAAAAATATATTTCTACTGAGAGCTGATATGTTCCAGATATGGCAGCAGACCACATTTCTTAAAAGTTACCTCATGGTCTCAGCCTTCCTAATGACACTGTAAACCATGGGTTATCAAACCAGATTTAACGTGTTTGCATATAGAAAACTCCATTACAGAGAGAACTATCTCAACTGGCCTGGCCATTTTTATGTTATTACAGAAAAAACCAAATATGTATGCATGCGTATCTACATATCTCTATGCATCTCATCTTTTAAAAACGAAATGCAAATTCCTGGCCCTTGGAAAATAATTACCTTCCCATGCTTTTCAGCAGGGCAGGATTTCTCATATTTCTCATCAGCAGTTTGATCTCTTACCTGATTTCCCTCTGAATGTGGTTTAAACTTTACCCAGACCTTTTTTTTCTCCCTACTTTTAGAAATGTGAAAACATAATTAGTTTGCTGTGATTATAAAAACTTTACATTTACACAGACATGGTTTTTTACCTTCATCAACTGGAAATGTCTCTTTATGAGTTTTAGAACTATAGTAGAGTGTGAACTATGAATAAAATAGTTATTTTTCATGAATCCTCTGAGGTACACCTGAAAGTTAAATAATAATATAATAATCTACAAAAGTAATTTTTACATACTTAGGTGTGCTTAAGGAAAAAAAAAAAAAGAGAAGAGAAAATGTGCAAAAAGTGAATGTTAAAAATGTTGCTGCTTTTAGAATTTGCTTGTGAGAGTAATAACAATGCATGGAGCAAGCCAGAGATGGGCATGTGGTGGGCACATCTCTGTAAGGATTCTCCCCATTGCCATATACTGATGCTGCTGATATAAAAGGAGCAAAATTAGAGATGGAGGAACCAGAGGACGTAAATTTAGTGCAATGCTTTAAAAGAAATGGAGTGGGATGGATTCTTAGCCACCTAGTTCACATGTTATAGAGCCCTTCGTGTAGATTTTCCTGCTTTCCCACTGAATACTTCTCCCAACAACATGAGGTGCATGTGGAGTAGGAGTGGATGGCTGAGTCATGTTCATTGAAAATGAATAATAAAGTATATAAAGTAATAAAGAAACAAAAATACTATACCTGGGTAGGTACAATGGAGGAGGAAATCAGCACCGGAAGAATTTTCCCATGAAGGGAATACTATCAAAGAGTTAACCATCACTGGAAAGTCATCCTTTATCTCTGGTACTTGTTTACAAGGGCAAAGGACCATTCCATTATGGGATAGCTATGTATGTCATCTGTGCAGCATACAGGTGAATATATGGAAAAAATGCTGAAAAGCCCTAAGACATGCAAATCCTTAGACCTCATGAAAGCTCTAGTTTAGACCTGGGCAGGAAGATGACCCTTTGGTCCCTCAACCCTCTGACTCCAGGGTGGACAAATCACAACTGTCAGCTGCTAAATTAATTGAACCAAAAATTGAGGGAGAGGGCCCCACACTTCACCCATTCGACATGCATGAAAATTTGGGAAGTGGGGGAGAGGGGGGAAAGGGGGAGGCTTCCTGAGCTGCCAACTAGACCACTCTGTGAACACTTTCAAACAACACACCTTCAAATCCTTGTCTAGACATGGCCTTATGCAAGCAAGAGATAAGAATCAGCCCCTGAATGGGCGTTTTGTTATATAACCACCCATGAGGCACAGGGAGTTAAACATTTGCAGTAGTTTGTAACATTCCTAAAGCATTACGTTTTCAGCAAAGTGGATTATCTTGTCTCATTTTTCTCTGATGAACAATCAACTTCGATCTTGACACATGAATTTATTATGCTTGGGTTAGACAAACTGAGCCTTAATAAGCTGCAGTTAAACACCTCACTTTGTGTTTGTGGAGGGAAAACTCAGCTCTTAGGCTGCCTGATGGGGATATGAAAATGGAATCAGGCTTCTCTACCCTCATCCAGCTCAGGTTGGATGTCTATATACCAAAGATCTTTTTTTTTTTTTTATAGGTTTTGCTAGATATTTGATTGCTTTGTTGGAACAGTTCCACGGTAGCTGACTGAGCTGACCTCCAGATGTATCTCCTCTGGGGCATTATGTTCTGTTTCGCATTATCAGCTCCATGCTCCAAAGGTTAGGTTGTGAGAGCTTGGGTGTGGCTTCTTCCATCCCAGCAATCCTGACGTGCCTGTTCTCCTGTTCTCCTCTTCTCCCGTGGTTAATTCTACCCAACAGTGGAAGAAGCACAACACAAACTCAGCTTGATTTAATAATTGCAGTCATGATTTATGTGCAACGGTGTCACTTCACTGAGCACTGATTTGATAGATAATGGAAAGCATGTGCCTGGCTTATTTGGAAAGTTTATTTGACACTACAGATTCTTGAAGGAATGTGCAGAAACTTCTAAATATATGGAACAAACTCACCTGGTGTAAATCAGGTGTCTGAATTGACAAGAGCAGTAATGGGTAAGGCAGTAATTAGTATGCATAACTATTTCAAGGTGAGTAAAGTAATACAGTTCCAGCGCCCAGAGTGTCATTGATTTACGCCAGCTGAGGATATGGCCCGTAGAACTGACAAGAAATGGCTATGCCTACTAATTACTGAAGCTGCTAATGTATTTCAGCTGGTACTAACTGGTTTTATGTCACTGGAAAATTACAGGTGCTAGCTCTTGCAGATCAGACACCAACATGTTTGTGCAGTTTTTTGGTTAAATGTGCAGAAAAGTGGGGCTGCAATTTTGTATTGTGACTGTTCTTGCTAACATTAAGCCCTGCTTAATGCACTGATCAGACTTCTCACTAACTTGGGCATCCTTCTCACAGTTTGCACTGTGTTCTTCCCAGATGGAGGCATGATGAAAAGCTGATTTTTTGGTTAGCCTTCTGGCATAGTGTGGTGATTCATTTAGGATGCTTTTGATGCTGTTACAATTTCAGGTGGCCACTCAGGGAGAAGCAGCTGGTGAGTACAGAAAACTTCCATACTTGGTATTTGCTGTGGTTTGTAAGTAGCAAGAGCTGAAAATGTGTGAGGAGTGCTTCAAACTCAATGGGCTCACACAGTTTCTAATTTATGTAGAGGATATTGAGGGTTATACTGCATGCCATATTTTGTCTGTCAGATTTATGTCTCAGATCACCTCAGTCACAGGTTTGTCTTTCCAGGGATTCAAATCATCGCCAAAGGTAAAAGCCCTCACAGACATGAGGACACCAAAGTCCTTCAGAGCACGGCCATAGGGTGAGTGAGCATTCTTTCCCAGCTTCTGTTTTGTTCCATTCAAGGCCTGTGATGTTTTGAAATGAAGGAGTGGTGGTTTTTGTTTGTTGTTTTTTTGTTTTGGTTTGGGGTTTTTTTGTTGTTGTTGTTTTGTTTTTTGGTTTGGTTTGGTTTTTGGGGGGGTTTTTGTGTGTGTGGGTTTTTGTTGTTGTTGTTTTGTGGGTTTTTTGGTTTTTTGGGGGGGGGGTTTTGTTTGTTTGTTTGTTTTGTTTTTTGTTTTTTGCTTTTTTTTTGGTTTTTTTTTGTTCCTGGATGAAGTTTCTTTAGAACACCACTGATAACTGTTGGCATAATTGCCAGCAGGACTTGACCATGCAAGAACATCTAGAAAGATTTTTAGGATTGAGGCCTCTGCCCTGGCTTTACTCTACTGCCACTGACACAATAACAGTGAAACTCCCTGGAAATGTTCAGCTCTAACTAAGATATTTTTCATATATTGGCGTGCTCAGCGTATGCATATTGTGGGAAATAACCAAACCTTTGTTGCTACTTCCCTGCGAGGAAATTCCCTTCGTAGTTTTGGGCTGGAAGACAAACAAGTGAGCCCAAGACTATTCATGTCCACAGAGTAACTTTTATTTACATAGTCAGTAACCCTGAAAGACAGGTGGTTACAGCAACATGTGGGCAAGTCCTTTACCCTCCATTCCCAGTTCAGTGCTAGTGGATAAAAGCCACATTAAATCTAAAACTCAGTGTAGTGCATGCGATAAGAATTAGACAGGAAAATTCCCCTTAAAGAACTAGAGTTTAAAATCTAACAATTTCTATTCTCAAGACTAAAATTCCTGTCCACAATCTATCAATAGGTTAAAAAAAAGTAAACATCTCTGCACCTTTTTGTAACCCGTGCTAGAAAAACATAAATGAGGAGATGAGCTAATGAGGTTGTGATGTTTTCTTGCTTTCACAGTCTAAACCAAAACCTAATATTAATTGTCAAAAGTATCTTAGTGCTAATATCTCCTTTTCTTTCAATTGTCAGGCTCTGTTGTGTTATAATGTTAATCCATTTTGACAATGCAGACAGGATATCTTCATAAAAAACAGACCTTAACAAGACTTTCTGTTGACCTTTACCACATAGGTTATTTTCATAATTTACCCTGATTATCCTCACTTCAGCTATGAAGAGCCACAGTACTTTAGAAAAAAATTCAACTAAAACCAAATTGGCCAATAAAAAAAGTCACATCAGATTTAAGATGTTTCTTGATCAGATGTTTTGAGTTTTAAATTAGTAAGTTTGTTGCAGTTTACTTGTCTTAATATTTTTCAATAATGTTGTGCATGATTTTACTAACACAACTGCTAATAAATCATTAGGAAAGAAGAAAAAGTATTATTTGGTATTAAGCTGATTGCTTTTATAATCCTTTTTACTTTCTTTCTTGGAGTTGTATAACCACAGGGTTTCCTCTGGAAATATTTAAGTACTTAAACTTTAAATAATAGATCTTGTCCAAGCTATTGCACTCATCCATTAGATCTCTTACATTTTCCTTATTCTAACATAAAAAATAAATATATTAAACCTGGTTCTTCATTGTCTACTCGATGAGTAGTCATTATGCCTGTGCAAGAAAAACACAACATGAAAGGAAAAGAAAATCTGATTGGTAGCACAATGGATTTCTTTTGAACTCACCACAATAATTATGCAAGGTGATGAGTGATGAAGAATCCAGCTCATTATTGCAAAGAAGCAGCTATCTTTTAGCTAGCACTGCATCTCATAGATATAAAGGCCCTGGTTTATTACAGTGATTATTATTAGTCCAGTTGCCAATCCAAAGATCATAATTGATTGACCCATGTGCAGCAGAATACTAATCTATTTCATTCTTCCTCTTATGCTTGTACAGACAGGTACATTAATCTATTCTGCCACGAGCGATCTTTTTATCTATGCAGAACTAAAATGATTCTTTCCTCTTATCAGCATCTTTCTATATGCAGAAGATAAACCAAAAACATTTCCTCACCCCGTGTTTTTGTCAGCTCTCTGCTTGGAGGGTGATCAGATCACTTTTAATTGTATACTGAGCAACAAATATCTGATGTTTGCGTTTGAGTGACTAAGAACTGAATTTTGTTGACAATACTAATATGCTCTTGTGCTTAATGCCCATCAGGTTTTAGGAATTTAATCAGATTAACACTTTGCTGAGGACTCACAGGAATACCTCAATCTGACAATACTCAATGTTTGTCATTCACTAGATAACACTAAGCTAAATTCCTTCCCATGAAAGATCCTGCATGCTCCACATCCCAGTGTATCCTGGGAAGGAAAGCAGCAGTGCAAATAGGCCCAGTTGTTAGCAAAGTAGTTTTGAAAGACCGGATGATCCAACCAAACAGCTTGCTGGCAAGAAAAAAGGGCAGTCCCACTCATCCCCTTCCCTTTCCTCAGGCACTGCTCTTATCTCCTGTCAAACAGACTAAGCCCAGTGAAATGGCCAAATGAATCATCTTTGGGGGCCTAGTGACCTCACGGGAGGAATTTCACCATCATCTCTTTGGAAGGCAGGATCAAGCCTGTAGGGCCTCTCTGAAGTAATTTATCTGTGGGAGGAAGAATCTAAACTTGTATGATCCTCAGCTTGGCTGGAGGAACGGGTTTTCATGCAAAATTTTCATGAAATTGGAAGCAGTGTAACGTTTTCTTTTGACAGTGTTTGGCTGTTTGATTCATTTTTTAGAGTTACTCAGGGCTCTAACTAAAAGAGAAAGAAATTAATGAAGAGGATCTCATCTGCTTGTCAGCCCATGAGTCAGCGTGATGAGATGATCCAAGGTGTGACCCGAGTGCATTTTTGGGTGACATGTTAAGGCAAAGTTCTGACCGCCTTTCTCATTAAAGATCCCACTGCAGAAATTATATCTGTAAATTGTGTTAACTCTGATGGCCTGGCCAGATGCCAAGCTTAAAAATTACCTTCTCCCATCTTTGTTTCAAGTGGACACTATAATATTCATTTCCTCTCCAAAAGAGCTCTCTTATTCTAGACTGCTAAATCCTTCCTGTGTTTCACCACAGACCTTCAGCACTGTAATAGATTAAACAATCATTATATGGTTTCTGTATCAACTTGTAAAGCAAGGGAGTATTTCACAAGATGAAAGGCAGTATAAAAATGTAAACTACTAATAGTTTTGGGTCTGTTGAGTGCAATATGAGATTTGGCCAGTGGCAAAAAGTAGTCAGCTGAGGGAGAGTTGGGTAGCTCCATTAACCATTGATGTGCAACATTTCTTCCAGCACGTTCAGTGTCATGAATGTGTGAGTTTGACCTAAAAATCAGCTTTTTGTGTACATCATGGTACTGGCTTGGCTTTCTTTTTTAGGTCAGATTTTCATCAGATTTATGCTGCAAGCAGTTACATGTTCTGCTTGAGAGACACTTGTGTTAAGAACAAAAAAAAAAAAAAAAAAGGTAGTACTTAGGCTTTTTGCACGTGCCTGGTTGCCTGTGTGGGCTCAATGCAGGAGAGTAATTTCATAAAGAACACAAACAAGCTGTCTGTGTTAAAGTTCTCCCCTGTCTGATGCTAGCACTAGGTGTTTAGAGAGAGAACACAAGTGGAGGGCATACCTGCAGCAGTATTTCCCCTGGTAGTATCTCCCAAGATTCTTCCTCTACCGGGCTGTACACAAAGAAACAATACAGAGGACTGTGACATGAAGAAATGATATACAGATGTAGCTGATGCTGAAAATGCAATTTGCATAATATGGTAATGTATGCATTATAGTTCCAACTACACACATGATCAAAGCATCCATTGTAAATGATAATGCAAATTAATTTTAGGCTCATTATTATTAATTGAACCTGAATAGAAATCAGGTTCAGTAAAAATAGAATAAAGAAACAAACTGAAACTATTTAGAGAAACAGATATTAATGTGATTATTCTCTCTCACTTATAGTTAGGCACATGCTCCTTCTGCCTGTGTTTCTCCTTCTGCCTTCTCTGGTACAATTTCAGATAGAGATCCTCCTTTATTCTGCAGTTAGTTCTCTTGGTTTCTCTTTTGATGTTCATGTCATTCTCTCAGCACACTTTTTAAAATATATTATTAAGGTCTGCATGGCCTAATAGGTTGCCATTACCCTAAGCTTTATTCATTCCTTTTCCAAATTAAATCAAGTATGGGCTTGAATAATGTTGATAGGGACATTTGCGTAAACTAAGTTTGTTACTCCAGTGATGGGGTTGTTTTTGTGAATTAATGGGTCATTTGTTTTTAAAAACAGAGCACCAGCAGGTTCTTGATATTCCTGCTCCTTCTAATAACTCTGTAATAGTGATCTTTGTCCTATTGTAATGGTTTCCAGTTTCTGCAGTGTCTGGAGATAAGAGAAGGATAAAACTCTAGGATCTAGCCATTACCCAGTACTGAAGTTCCTGTCCTAAAGTGGGTAATAATTTCATCATGTAATGTAATTAAATCCTGATTTTTGCTAAATATTTACATCTGGTGAAACTACATTATTTTTCCTAGACAGTACTAGAATGTGACCTACAGCGACTACAAAATTATTTAGCATTGATAGCTGTCAACTGTAAGAAGTGCATGGTTAGTTTCTTGAGAATTAAAGCCACCATTAAGGTATGAGCATCTTTTATCTCTCTGTGAATATTTGAACTTCATTGTAAACATACTTTCAGCATAGGGTAGTGCACTGGGCAAAGATTGCATGCAGTTGTAGATGAAAAACAATATTAAATTTTTTCCTAAATTGAGGAAGCTAAAGAGGAGAGAGAAAGTTTGTAATCTCATTTCTAGGAACATTCATCTGTCTCTCCTTAGCAAAATTCATTCTGGAATTTTAAAGGAAATGTCATTTTAAGTAATATTAATCATATTTTTTCCCTTATTACTGCTCTTGTGATTTATTTACATATGGCATTGTAAGAAACGTTAATGAAACAGCATCTTTGTTTTTTATGGTTCATACAATATTGATAATTATAACTTCAGTGACAAATCACAGAGCTTATCTTTATATCACAGGATGTATTAGTTAATACCCAATCACTTTCCTAAAACTATTTTGGAAAATATGTTGAGCAGTGTTGTATTTGTATTGTGGTGGCTAGCTCTGAACCAAGAGGGCCAATATAAATATAATATATTTTTAGAGAGAGAGAGAGTGCATGTGTGTATATGTACATACATATATGTATATATACTCTGATCTAAAATTGCCTACATCACCAACAGAGAACAAAGGCAGAGTGAAAACTGGAAGGATAAAGGGAAGTATTTTGTCCTTGTCCCTTGATGGCTACTCACACTTTTACCCTGCTGTATTTCATTTCATTTACCCTGCTGAGATGTTCTCACCCTGTCTCCTTCAAGAGAGATACATGCAAGGTAAAGCTGAAACACTTTTCCCATTGTCCAACATGCAAAACATTTTTCTGGGGAATTACCAAATGTCTCAGCAGAATGTGTGGACACTAACATCAGCAGAGCATGCCAGAAAGATTGGCTTTGTCACCTTTATTCATGACAAATGACATTTTACTTCATGTGCACTCACTGAAGTCAGCAGGGCTCCAAGCAGAGTATGCACGTCTTGATTTTGAATCCTGGACCAGAATCTCTCAAATCTCTTCCCAAATTCCACCTTTTTCAGAAATGCTGGTCACCATTTCAATAGGTCTAAAACTGGATGTTGCAGGTGTTATGCATTGACAGCTGCAATTTTACTGAAGCTGTGCAGCACAGGATGTCCACTCTCATTACTTTTCAAGACACAGGAAATGCAACTCAGTATCTGAAGAAGGAAGGAGCCTTTTAAAGCTCAAGGCAAGCGCCATGATTTTTAAGTTGCTGGACGAGAAGAGAGCATTTAATGGATCCTTTGCTTAATTTTGAAACTTGCTTTTCATTTTTAATGTTTCCTAGAGGATTCAAGAGTCATACTGACACCAGTACACATTAGTACCTAAAAATCAATCACAGACTTTAATAGTTACATGTGCTGGCTTCCAACCCCACAAAAACCCTCTGTGAGGAGGTTCACAAGTGGGAAGTGAAGAGCTGCCAGGCACTTGGATCCTTACTGTGAAGACTGACTGAAGAGAAGGATTCAAAACACAAGGTGCTGCATAGAAACCTTTGAATCAGAATGGGTAACTATAGAAATGATAAACAAAATAAAAATATGTTGAGAAATATGCATGTGTTCACTGCACTTGAAATTAGTCTGTTGCATTGTTTCCTGAGGCCATAATTTGCATCAGATATTCAGCAGGATTCAAAAGCTGGCAAAATATTAATGTGGACATTAATAAGGAGAAAACTCCCAAGGTATAAACCCAGGGCTTCTAAAAATCCTACTGGGAAGGTAATACCTTCCTACATAGCAAAGCATAAGACTCTTATCATCAAGAGCAAGAAGGATAATTTTCCCAAGAATATATGTTTATTCTTTCCTTACACTTTCTCTAAATGCTAGAAATCATGGTCTCCTGTGGTCTGATCCAACATGGTCACTCCTACAGCTCTAATCAGGATGGATAAGTAAATAAGTCTTGTGACATGCAAAAGGAGGAAAGGGACAAAGCATTCCAGGCCAAGGTCAGAAAGTCCCTATGAGCTCTGTTCTAGATTACTCACTGTATTTTCTATTTTCACATGGTTTACTCTTGCAGACTTTGACTTGCCTGATGCCTTTCAGTGTCATGGGATTTTTTTCCAGATATTGACAATAGGTGTTTTGCCTTGGATGACAAGCATGACAAACTGTAAAGCCATGTCCTAGACATTCTGGTATGTGCTCGTATCCTGGAATGATCTCATTTTAAGGAATGTGATTGTGATTTCCAGCATTACAAGCAGAAATCAGGATTTGGTTATACCTGCCATATACCATGTAAAATACTGTCTCTCTGATTTTCAGCTCATGCCAGTACATCTCCACAGCCAATGCTGGGAAACATCACCAATTACTGTGGCTGTTTACAGAGCACAAGAACAGAATATTTAGTTTTACCAGCCTCTAAGGACAGCAAAGCTGAATTTGAACTCTAGTTAAAGTTTTGCTGATTACTCCTGACCTTTCTGGGACAAAGACATGAAGGTCACTGGAGTCATGACTTTTTTCACATTCTGCTTGTCTTTGTCATTCCCCTAATAATGCAGAGGACTAGAAACAAGAGCTGGGTGGTGTTTTTTTCCCTCTGCCTGGAATCTATTTAGATTAGTCACCAGGTTTTCCAGTCTAAGGTCATTGAAGGTCATTTGGTTTACAGCTGAAATTCTCAATTGGAACCTCATCTTGTAATCAGAACGTAAAACCCAAGTGAGGTTTTGTATCTCCTCTGAAAGGGTAGGTTGTTGTGTGATTAGCTTCTGAATGTTAAAAGGACTGTCTGTGTAATGATGGGTAATTTTGGGGGGCTTAAATTGCTCTGTGAGGAGACCTGTTTTGAATAATAATACTGGGCTTTATTACGAAGTACAGTGTTCTAGGCTTCTCCTAAATGCTAATTCTATTACACATTAACATTTCCTTTGCTGTAAAATGGCAAAAGGCAAGCCAGCAAGATGTAAAAATCTTGTAAAGTGCATTTTCACTTATAGACTGTTCCCAAGAGCAGGCCGTTTCCTGAAAACGTCTCTTAAATAAGCATCCACTTAGAGTGGCCATCACCAAACAGTCAGCATCTGCTAATAGCTGCTCCACAGCCTCAGCTACTGGCAAACACAGAGTACTTGTTGTAATCTATACAGTGATGGAGATGCCTGTATCAATTTTGCACTGTTTTTTAAAGAAGTATTCTTGGCCCTAAGTGTGCAGCATCAGTCACACAGTGTAGATGTACTCCTAGGGGCTGTTCACAAAGCCTGGTGTCCTGTACATTCTTTGGTTCTCTAAGACTACTGGTGAGAATCTGAAAGCCTTTTAAAGCTTTTTTTTTTTTGTTGTTGATTGCTTGCTTGATTGATTATTTTAATGTCTCTTTGGTCCATGTGCTCTCAAACACAAATATTTACATTTACATGTATGTGTGTGTGTATAAATAATTAAAACTGCAGGCTCCTTGAAGGAAAAAATCCACCCCTGCCATGATGTTGTTATTGAGGATAGTATTTAGCTTTGTTAGGGGAAACAAGTTGTTTGGCCAACATCTCCTGATATGCAAGCTGACCTTTGATTTCTTCACTTGCATTGCGCTTCAGGTTCCGAGCTTCAGAGACTAACCCATGGATGGCTTTGGCATGTTCCATCTCCCTGTTTGCCCCAGTTGCTGCCTCCCTTTCTGTGTTCCCATTTGACCCCCATGCTTGGATAGCAGCAGGAGGTTATCCTGCACAGGGGTGGGTGTCAGACACTGCCCTGTACAGGCACAGCTTGATGAGTGTCTCCAGCTGGATATCTATCCCCCACAGTCCCTGACACCATGACCTGTGATGTCAGCTTGTTGCTTGTTCTAGCAGGCATTTTTGTCACTCTTACTGGCAAGCCAGGCATTTCCAGAACATCTCTGTGGGCAGATGGTGCATCCCCATCTTGGCTCCATTCTTCAGGAGTCTGAATCATCACCCTTTAGGCACACCTTCTTGATTCCTCTCTGGGCTTGCAGGAGCTGACATCACCCAGCTCTTAATCTTGTCTCCAGAAGCACTAAACTCTAATGCCAGATTACCTTTGTCCTTTATCTTCTTTAGCCACTCCACAAACAGAGCTCCTTTTAAGTGATTACTTTTATATATTCACTTTACACAGATTAACAAAATGTTCTATGGATTTCAGAACAGTTCACTTCAATTGATTCCAGCTCAGAAAGTCCACCAGCTTCCCAGAGGTTGCAGACACCACAAACATGAATACATCCCTACTCTCTATGGTTTTTAATATACTGAGATCCAAATTATGCTGCTGTTGCTTAACATCTCTCTGATGCAAAGATGATGGCAAACTGAATGTCTGGAAAAAATCTCCAGCCACATAAGGAATCAATACCATTTGGAGCTATTTGCATTTTTCAGTTGTCATTAGCCAAACAAGACCCTGACTGCTTTGGAGAACAAAAGGCAGCAAAGTCGTTAAACAATTTTCTTTTACTCAAATTCATTTCATGAGTCAGACACATCCTGTGGGTCTGGGCCCACATTTCTAAAGCAGGTTATTTTGCTGAGGCCAGGCTGACTTTTCCAGCTAGCTTCCTTTCTCCACAGTGGAGATCTCAGAAGAAATAAAAATCAGTTTAACTCACACTAAAAGGACACCTTTTAACTCTACATACCCAGACCCATCAGCCTCCTGCCTCTCTCAGGCTGGCAACCAAGTACCAGCATGCTGGAAAATGCATTTACTTTTTGATGAAGTACAGACCTTAAAAAGCTAAGGTGGATACAAGGTTTATGACAGACAGCAAGGTTTCTGTAGACAGAAACATGCAGCTGCAGAGAGGGCCTGCTTACAATGAATTGCAGGGAGGTTATGGTTTGAGATATTTTACTTTTTAATAGGCCACAGAGTCTCCTGGATCTATGTGGGCACTACCTTGGCTCCAGGGGTCATGTCTCCAGCAATACTGCAGGTAGCTGTGTGCTCCCTTCTAGCACACGATTTAGTTGATGTTCCTGAACCTAATGAATTTTGGCGGCAGGAAGGATAATAGCAGACAATTGTTTGTCTCCAGTCGCTAAATTTTGTTAGAGAGTTAAAATAAACCTGTCTGCTTGACTAGTCTCATGTGCAACAAAACAAAAATAAGCCTTCACAAAGAATCATTTTCAAGTGCCATTTTACTTTTTGTCTTAGGCTTGCAAATGTCTTTCGTGTTTTCTGATATGTCAGGTATCATAATGCAAAGTAAATAACCAAATGAAACACACAGACATTCTCTGGGTGGCTTGTGATGTAGAAAAAGGAGCCTTCTACCATTTCCTTTACCTCCTTTCTAGTATTTTTCCTTCTCTCTAATACTTGCAATAGGTGCTTCTTTGAAGCATGGGCATGAAACACTAATGTTCTTTTAATGCTGTACTGTTTTGCAGCGTTTTGGAGCCCAGTCACAGCTCAGGACCCCCTATGAGTTAGACATTGTGCAGACAGAACAAAGTCAGCCCTGGCTCTGAGGACAGCCCATCCCACACTGCACCTCCCATGGCCACAGGAGACTCACATTGTAAATGTTGATGCATTCAACACATCTGCCACACTTGCAGATCATGGAGACAGTGACATTGCCCGAGACACTGGGGGCTTGGCAGCAATACCTATTGGTTGCTAAATACATCATTCAAATGGAAATTTTTTTTTTAAAAATATCTTAAAGCTGGTGGTGTTTTTTTGTGAATTCAGCTTTGGAGGATCATGGGAATGGAGCAGGACTTGTTAGGTCAAAGATTTATAAGTCCCCCAGTCTTGTAGGAAGTCACAGCCTTAATTTCAGAAGTAAATTGGAATTTAATTTCAAGGAACAAAGAACTTAGGACATTTTTTCAAGGAGGGATAAGTTCCCATTTCACTTTTCAAAATATTACCCATTCTGTTTAAAAAACACCCTCCCACATACAGACCCATTCCTGACGCTCCAGAACAGACAGAAAACAGCAATAACTCTCTGCTGATTAGACCATCACAGTGCCTGCCCGTTAACAATAGACAGAGAAGAAAAGTCCCTGTTTTGGTCCTGCAACTGGACCTTTTTTTTTTTCTTTTGTCAGTAAATGAATCACAACAAAATTTTACTGGAGCCAAATTTAACTAAAAACAAAAATCTTGCCCTCCTCCAGTCCCTATCTCTAGCATTGACACTTGACTTTGCACTGAAACCATTAAATAAAACTTCAAAATGGCATAGGAACGGCTACCTACCATTTAGCATCAGCTTGCATTTTTTCCATAAAAGCTTCTCCTAGAAATAGCTACAGGCATTTGACTCATTAAGTTTTTGTTTGAATGAGTATTTTTTAATCAAAATAAAATGTTATTTCTAAGTCATTCCCTCCTAAAAAAATCTATTAAAGCTCTTAAAGCTCTTCCCAAAAGCAAAGCAGATTTTCTATCTTTTAAAGTAGGGATCATAACTAAAGGCTGTTATTTCCTTTTTCTATGTGGTTATTTGGGCAATTAAATATATTCAGATTTTTTTTCCTCCTAGAAAACTCATAGTTGTTTTGTGTCTCTCAAAATAATAATAATAACAGAGTGGAGTAATTCATTCTAGAAATATAAATAAAGTTGTTTTTTGTCCCACGATTCTTTTGTTCTGACCTGTAGGTCAAAATAGGATAATGTGTCTTGTTCATAGAAATAGCTCTGTAAGGGGAAACATGTTGACAGTGACTTCAAAACAGTTTCAAACTGTGAACAACCCAGCATCCTTGCTTAAAATTCCTCATATAAATTTCTAACTTCCAAGACTGTAACCTTCCAAGGTCTGTTCCGAAGGTTGGTCTCCATGCCCAGCTGATGTTGAATTTGCACTCACTGCTGGACTGTGTCACCTGTTCTGTAGGTGATGCTGTCCAGGGAGATTCCTGGCACCACTAAAATGCCCTCTGAGCTACTGCATGTTATGTTTTTCCAAATTATCTGCTGGTTCTCTAGAAGACAGTGAAAAATTATATACTTTCAAAAAGCCAGTGAGGACAGCTGCAGGAATATGATTTCTCTCGGACAGAGTAAAACCATTGGCACCCTGACTCATACCTAGACTTTAAAACAGTATAAAATTAGCAATATTTTGCTGATTTCTTGCAGCTGAGGGACTTTCTGTAGATTTTTGAAGGGCTTCAAACAACTTTTAAGAAATATCTGCCACACTGACTGACACAGGTTATGCTCTGCACAGTGGGATCAATAGGTCTTTTACCACCAATTGGAATATTCCACGTATGATAAAAGTTGCAGCCGCAGAGAATCATGCTGCATGAGAAGTATATTGTGGTGGCCATAGCTGGGAGAAATTTGGCTTACATCCCTTGATTGCATAAATGTAAAGTCCACTTACATCAGCTGTGTGTCTGGCCTTAGAAGTTGATTTATTGTTTGGTCCCTTAGCCTAGGTCAAAACTATCATGCATGTATTTAATTGAATGTGCAGAGCAGCTGACAAGGAAAGAGAAAACATGTTCGAAAAGAATAATTAAAAGTATGTCAGAAAGCTACAAGATCATTCCTACTTATTTTTAGAGTGCTCGTGACAAATTTCTGACACGCTAACCACCTGTGAGGGCAGCGCTGGCTCCTTCCAACCAGAAAGGCTCACACTTGGTCTCCGTCTTTACAGCCAAAGTTTTCAAGGACATGGCTTGTTGCTTAATTCATTTGATCCTATTGGCTAGCTGTCAACAAAAGTGTCAATCCTGTGTTTGTAACGTCATAAACTTCCAAGTATGATGTTGTAAACTGAGGACCATGACTTTGACTTAAGGGCAGCAGCAGATGGCCGAGGCACGCACTTACGAGCTTGTTTTCAGGAATCGAGACCTTGCGATCACAACACTAAAAAGTTACTTCATTGGAAAAGAAGGCAAGAAATCATGTTGTTGAAGTGCCCCTACTGTTTCTTCAAACCTCCCTGAAAAAAACCCGTAATTGATTTCTAAGATCTGTGCAAGACTGCATATTTATTGCGCCGAATGAAATATGAATTGCATGAATTCTGCCGGTGTGACATTCAACCCACTCGAATATTATGAGTTTGACAGTTTGACTCTAACTCAGTTTATTTCCCACTTGAGAGACTGGAAAGGAACAGATGGGGATGTGAGAACGACCAGGGAGGGGAAGAGCGTGCAGCAGCTTGTGCTGCCGGGCCCTGGTGTGAGCGCACCTCCCCGCAGCCACACAGGGGTTGTGACCGCCCCCGAGAAGTGGTTTTCCAGATAATATTAAAGCTGCAGAAGCACATCCAGCTCCTAAAGCAGGCAGCCCCAGAAAGGTAAGAGAAGGTCTGCTGAGTATGGGCTGTGCCAAATTTAGCGCTGGAGGAGAAAAGGTGATAGAGGTCAGCTTGACAGGTCTTATAGGACGTTGGCTGTCTCAACTGCTCGTCACTGCTGTCAGGCATACCCCTACATTAGTGCTGAGTTAATAAATAACTGCTAGCTGCATCATCACAATATTTACTCCACTGGTCTGAGCACTTCCCCCCCGGCCCCGCAGTTGATGGCATCTCTCTTTTTAAAATGTTTTGTGTGTTTTCAGGTCTTTTGTCTACTTACCACATTTTGTGTCCTTATTACATATACTGCTTAGTCATATATTTACTGAAAATTAATGAAGAAGAACATTTGGCACCTTCCAGAGTCAAAATACTTTGCAAACATTAACTAATTAATAATGTATCCCTTATTTTCAGACATGCTAGCATGCTTGAATGCCTAGTGAAATTCTGCTTAATCACTGTCTTCCTGCATGTCCCCTGCTCTTTTGCTAACCTCTTACATGGTTCAAGAATCTAATTATTGAGTTTGGTTATAGACAGCAAGTCTGATTCAAACTTTTGATAAGCATGTGATTTCCGAAATGTCTCTATAATCCAGACCAGGCTTCTAAACAGAGCTCAGTGTGACACACAGCAGTCTCTGAGTGCATGAGGTATGATCTTAAAATAAGCTGAATGTCTTCTACTTGACAAAATATAACCACGGTTTTAAGAAGGTCTGGCCCCAGACGGCAGAGGCTTTGCCTAGGAATCAGAGAGGTTTTACTATTTTGTTGTATATTCCAGTGGAGACCCTGAACTGAGTGCACTCCGTATGCCAACAGGGATACTGCAGCAGAGCCAGCCAGCACTGCCTTCTGCAGCAGCTCGGGCCAGGGCCATGCATTTAACTCCTTGCTAGCCAAGAAGACTCAGACTTGTTGTTCTCCAGATAGAAATCCAAGACACAAATCTTATAATTAACATCAGCTATGCCCATTCTTTACAGACCCTTGTAACTGTTTCGGTTCAAAGGTGTTTGTTTTCGCGGCAGAGTTTACAGAGGCTGCACCTTTATTTATCCCAGGACACCCTTATAAATGTTTGAGTGCAAGGCTCAGTTACTGCAATTCCCTCATAGCAGGAGTTTGCCATAACTCAGCTGGTTCACGAGGCTTGCTCACAGATCTGACAGCTTGAGCGATATTGCTCCCACCTTGCTTTCCCTGATTTTTGCCAGCATTTGTATTGCATTCCCTTTTCTGTTTACCATCTCCCTGCTGCCTTTGCATGATGCAAACTGTTGTCTTGGAAGAATCACGGAGCGTTTGGAAAATATTCCTTTGTGAAACTTCAAACAGACTCAGTGATGTGCAAGTCCAGATGATTCTTCAAGGGTTTTCATGTTTTGAAGGCATGATAGGGATTGTGGGGCTTAAGGTTTTGTTTTTGTTTTACAAATATGGGGAGAGTGCTCTGGGTCTAGACAATGTATGCTGTTAGATCAAGAGCTCTGAACACTGCTTTCATTCAGGTGCTACAGCCAGAAGAGATGACTTCCAAAGATTCATTTCCTAGAATGAGTGATGCCCTTCTAGGATGTACCATCCACTTACCCAAAAAGAACAAAAGGCACAGGATGTACATATTCTTGGTGACACTGCTGAGGAAGGAACAACTAGTCTCTCTCTTCATGAGAGGCTTATCTGAATTCTGTACACCAGTTCTTCTGAGTCTGCGATGTTTGCAGTTCAGTCACAAATTTTTCTCTACATTTTCCACCTCACTTGAGTGTTCCAAAGCCTAATATGAGAGCAAGAAATGTGCTTTTTCTGGTCTGCAGAAACCAGTATGCCCTACTTTTCACTTTCCTTAGAAAAGAATTTTTTTTCTTCAGAGAGTGTTCTGTAGAAATGCAATGAATCCTCCAGCCTGCTATTTTATAACATGCTGTACTCCCAAGGTCAATTGATTATTATTCTATATTAATCATTAACCTTCTGATTAACTCTTGCCATCCCTGAACCCTTAGAGAACTTGCACAGAACAGTGGCTGTACTGATTCTTCTTGCTTTCTTTGTTTTTCAGGTTATATGGAGTGGTTAGGTGTGAGCCTGACACTACTAGAATCTAGACAACAAAGTAGAAGATATTTTTAAGGTAATTTAAGAGAACTGCAATGGTATCTAGGCACTGATACAGAAACAGCAGCTCTTCTGTCACGCAGAAATTAAACCGCTTGCCTAAGAACTTATTGCTTCTAGGACTCCCAGACTAGTCCTTATAAATAGCAAACTTGTAAATAGTTTGACAGCCTTCAGGGACTGCTGACCTTGAATTCCCTTTCTATGAGTACATTCAAGATCATGCAAGCAATCCGTGTTAAGCAACACCTATATTTATAAAACTTATAGAAATGCATAATGTAGCAGACCTGGCTTGGAAACAGCTACTGTTTTGACTGGTTTACTGTTCCATGGTTGTAATACAGGGACAAAGAAAAATCCAGCCATTAGTTCATCCTTGCCCTTAAGGAACATCACTCCTATGATTAGCTTAATGCTTTTTGTTTGTAATCCATTCAACCCCCCCAGGCCTCCTAATCCAGTTCTCACTCCCATGCTACACATAAAAATAGTCAGAATAAGCCATAGTGAAGCAATTCTTCAGCATTATGCCCAGACCCAGCTTTTGGATCTCTTTGTCCCAGATCCTTGGAGCTGTTTGTCTACCCTAAATGTCAAAGAAGCAGACTCCCATGAACGCTCCTGCCTTTGGGGATTCCCAGCTGCCTCTTAGACATCTGCAGGCAAGGAGGGAGGAGTGATTCAGAAAAAAAGCTTGCAACTAAGGTGTGTTTCCTTGATTTAAAGAGAACACAACGTAAAGCAGCTCCTTGGATTTTTTTGACCAGGGACAGGGGCTGGATCGAGACCAGAAAAGTCGTGTTTCAGAGCTCACACTGACATCTGTCCCTCTTTCCAAATGCACAGACAGCATTTCTCAGTTCCTGACTTGAAAAAAAAACACAAGCAAATACAACCCCACATTTCCACCCCAACTGTTAATTCTGATTGTTGACATACTTTCTCTTCACCTTACATATTGTTATCAAGGCATTGGTGTAGACTGAAATGCTTCCATTCGATTAAGCTGTTGATTCACAGTGGCAAAGAATTTAGTAATTTCTTTTATGGATGCTGTTATATGGGAAGTACATTTGTCTGTTTTGTCAACTGACCACTGAATTGCTCTGGTGAGATACTTCATACTATTTCTTCAGGCTAACTTTGCAAATGTAGCTTAATGGGAAAATGTGTAACATTATTATTAATTTAAAACAGAAATTATGTATGTTCTACTTGGACTTGCGTTTAAATTTTCTTAATATTCTCTATATATAATTTAAGGCATTTTGGCCTATCAGAGTTGAGTGATAAACGAATAATATCAGGGGGATCATTTAAAGTAGTGGATTTGAAATATGTTTGTTTGTAAAATTGATAGAAGTGCACTGATTAGGTTGAAAATTGAAATTTGCAACTATGTCTTGGGTTCTTTTGGTTTTAAGAATCCTGATTATACAGCATGAATGCCTCCAGCTTAAACTCAGTATTGAAAAAACCTATGCAGGCAAGAATAGGGGAATACAGACCTGCAGTGCATTGCTCGGGCTATTGAGTTCAGGCCATTTTGGGGGATTTACAATGAAGAAATAGATTTGGGATGGAAGGCACCAGGTCACAGAAGTCCTGATTTCCACGCAGGACTCCCATCTCCCAGCTGTCCAGACTGTGTGGCAGAGCAGCTCCCATACAGCTCCTAAAACTGGATTTCTTTTCCACAGAAATTAGGGAGTGGGTTCCCAAACCTAAGCTGAAGGTGCAGCTGGATGCACTGGGAATTGTTGCCAGGCTCCTCAGTCCAGCTGTTTGCCATTCAGGATTGGTCCTCTACTCCAAATCACTATGGTTATGTTGCAACAACAAAACAAAAGATGGGAAAAGAAGAGTAACTCCTCACCAAAAGATCTTCATCAAGGCCTGAACACTACTCCAAAGAGCAAAAAAGCCCCATCTAACAGTTGAAAACTCGTTTGTTCAGGCATAGAACTGCAGTCCTGTAGTGCCAAAAGTAAATGAGGGGAAAACAGGGCTTTAAAATGCTGCATAAACACAGCAGTATTTCATATACTAACTCTGTAAAGACAAAATTTATCTTATGCCTTTATTTCAGCGACAGAGCCTTCAGTGGCACTTTGGTTCAGAAGTGTATGAGTATGGGGAAGAACAGAATTTACCAGCCTAGGTGCATTGACAAACCTTCTGAAACCTTGTAAATGCAAGAACAGATTCCTAAGTTGTCCCAAGCTGAATTTCACTTGTTTGGTTTAACAGAACTTCCCTTCAAGGTCCTCCACCACTCAAGGATGTTTTGTAGCGATGCAGCAAAAGGGCAATTGTTTTACTAACAATTTTGCTTTATCTCACCAAGTGATGCAAAACAGATTGGGACTCCCAGTTCCCATCAGATAGAGTAGGCATGGCTGAGGAGGCTATCACTGCCAGTTGCCTGCCCTGTCCTGTCCCAGAGGCCAATGCCACCAGCACTAGTGAGCACAGAAGAGGCGTCCTGTCTGTACCTCCGCCAGCAGAGTTCATAACCCAGTGTATGAACTTAAATTGCCACTTCTGTCATTTTAATTTGCCAGACTGCAATTTGCGCAGCAGGAGCCCTGATGTGTCCAGCCCACCCCACAGCCTTGTCTGGGAGAAGGCAGCACACAGCAAAGACCCTGGCAAAATCCAACGCGGATTCCTACTCAGAGTCTTACATTTCTGATTTTTCAGGGCCACCTATGTTATACTGTACCATCACACACATCATTTATGGGGGTCTCTCTAAATGCATCCTCAAAGGTTTGTCACCAGCCTTGAATTTAATTAGAGCTGATAGGGAATGTCTGCCTGAAAATGTTTTTCACTGGTAGATACCGATGCCTCAAATTTGGGGATTGCTCCAGAAAAAAAATATAAGCAGTAAAGGGCTAATTAGCCATATGAAGAGTAAGTGTATTTTGAGGTGGAGAAGGCTGGAGGAGAGGAAGGAGATGTGAATTCGTCAAATGGGGTGGATTAGATGCACATATTTTTAATTGCTGTGATTCAGAAGGGAGTTGATGTTTAATATCATGACAAGTCTTACAGCAGCGGGAGCTACTGCCAGCCCAAATCCACCACTAACCCAAAGCAGAGGCAAACATACCCCCAGCTGTCTCCTGCGGCATTTCCCTTTGGATCAGGCCGAACCTCCTGGGATGCAGCACACTGATGCTGCTTGCCCCACATCCTCCACCTGCAGAGAGCTCAGGGGCACTCAGAGCCTCCTCAGGCCCCACAGCAGAGGCACCCACAGCTCTCCAGGGCTCCCTGCATCCCGCTAGGCAGAGCCTCCATTCCTCCGGCACCAGCAGGCACGCTCTGCCATCCCGCCAGCGTCACTGCAGACGTTTCAATAATGCATGAGCAAAGCTCCTGCCCTCATTTTTCACAGCTCTTAATCAGATAAAAATTAGATGTTTCTTAGGTACTGCCAGGCACGGGGCTGCCGTGACAGTTTGGTTTGTGGCGAGCTCTGCTCACGGAAATTTCTCCACGCGCGGGAGTCGGTGCCGTGACTCTGGAGAGCAGCCTCCCAATTAGGCACAACAAAGCACGTCATTTCCATTCTGAGACTACAGGTAAATCCTTTAATTAAAGAAGTCTTACGTACTTCAGTGGTTCCTTCTGGAACCACAGGATCCTCCTGAGGACACAGATGTCCTGCTCCACTTCTCCTACCCAGTTCTATTCCTGGGCCTCCTCCTTTTCATTAACGTGAGCATGACAGGGTGGCTCTTGGCTCATTCGCATTCAAGGTTTGACCTGACAATTGGGGGTCACTCAAGGACACAGCTGCAGCAACTTCTCTGTGCTCTCCCTGGCAACTCCATGGTGGCCAGGATGCAAAAGCTGCACAGATGCTGCAGAGCTCCCGCCCCTGAGGGGTCTGTCTGCCTGCTGCGATTTGCCTCACAGCAAATAATTTCCATCCACCTCTCCCCTCCAACCCCGGCTTTTGCCGTGCCCAGGAGCAGGTGGAACACAGCAGACATTCCCTGAGGAGTGCACCTCGTGTGCACCGGGTTTTCCCACTTTCTCGTGTGGCCAAGCCAAAGGCACAAACAAACAGGAGCTGTAATGGCATCCCGAGCAGGGATGATGCAGAGGATGTTTGCACAGCTGGTGCTTTATGGTGGTCCTGAGGAGAGGCTGAAGCCCCCTGTAGCTGCTCTGGGGTCCAGCCCCAACTGCCCAGGGAGCCCAGCACAGACCAAGCTCCTTCCCACAGGCTCTGCAGGGCAAACACAGGGCAAACTCAGCCAAGCCCCAAAACAGAACTACCCTGTGGCTGCAGCGCTCTCCAGAATACCTGTTCATGAGAAAGGCAGCAAAGTTTAACCATCCAAGAAGGGGACTATTTTTTTAAGGCTTTGTTCCCAGCACAAATTACATATAGCAGCCTGGTATCAGAAGACTTGCAACTAACATTTATTTTCCATCAGTGGCATAAATGAGGCTGTGAAGTTATTTCAGCTACTATGAAATAATTACGTTTAGGTACCACATGAGCTTATGCTTGCTTGTTTGTTTGTTTGTTGGTTTGTTTGGGTTTTTTTTCTATTTAACACAATTTAGCAGTTCTGCTTTTCTGCAGATGGCTATAAAAATTACTCAGGAAAAACATGTGAGGACTTTTTAACCTTCAAAAAACATTCCAGAACTTTCTTTTGTTAAACTTTGCCACCTATTTGAATGTATTGGCAGGTCCAGTTAGTATTCAGATTCCTACTTATAATAGTAAAAATATTTTGACATATTTCTGGGAGTAAAATATTTTGACATATTTCTGGGAGTAGTCAACCCTATTAGCTTGCACTTAAAGCGCAATTATTCAGGAATATTATAGATCATTATGTGGCTTTGGGGAAAAATCAGTATGACTCAAGTGCCCATTAGTGAAAGTGAAATGGTAGTAGGACACCTAGGAAAGCACATGTGATATTCCCATGAATATCAAATTAATTCATTATGATAGCATTGGTAAAGTGTTAAACTATTTCCTATTTAATGATACAAGATTTATTTGCCAAGGCTGGAATATAAACACTACCTGACAAAGTCATAAGAAAGGGTTTCTCCTGGACAGGTTTATGTAAGAGGTGGCCATGGGTGTTCATCCAATGGTGCTGGTGGTGGCTCATTTATTGTCACCTTTTTCCCAGTCCAAAGAGTTAACCTGTGGTGTTTGGATAACAATTTACATGACAAAGAGCTTTTCCCTTCCCAAATTCTGCCTGGATGCAAGGAAAAGCAGCTCTCCATTTGAAGTAAGACATCCCCTATTAGGAGGTCAGAGAGAGCACACACACTGAAATACACAAAATAAAGACACATTACCTAGCAGGAGTCAGGGAAGGAGTAGTTCCTAGACTGCAAAGCACACACAAGCACCCTGCCTCTGCCTTTCCTGGCCAGCTCCATGCCCTGAGGAGATAAAATGAGGAGCAGTGATCCCCTCTGCCCGTTACAGAGCAGCCACTGCAGCCATCCCAAGCTACCTGCACACCAGCCCCTGGAGCAGAGCATCTTCTCCCCCATCCTGGGCTTTAAACAGGACTCACACAACTGTCTCCAGCCTCCTCTGAGTCAGGAGTGTTTGATGCATTCTCACGGCACATCACCACAGCACCTTTACTGCTTCAGCTCCTCCTGAGCCAGGGGCTGTTCTTCAGATTTTTGGGGTTTTCTGACCACATCTGTTTATTAGCTGGGAATGGACAGAGGTTATGAAGTGACCAGAAAGGTGACATTCTGTGGCATCTCTGCTATATTGTGGTAGATCTACCCATTATGGGCAGACAAACAAAATATTTTCTCATGAGTTTCTCACTCAGTGCTGTTTCAGTTCAACATCCAGCATGGCAACAGGAAAAATCCACATCTCAGGCCAGGGTAGGGCCACATCATGGCAAAGAAATAAAGGACTCAGGACATTGACAGGCTACTGTCAGGCATCACAAATGGGAGAGAACTGGAAAAGAAATGACAAGCACCTCCTGCCTTGCCACAGATCCCAGGCTTGATCTTCTGCAATGCCTCCTTCTGCCTGATAGATGGGAAAAACAAAGTGTGCACCTCCCCTCCTCAGAAAGTACCTTTGTAACCTTCTGGAGTTTCCCTAGAGGGCTTTAGGCTTATGAACATTAAAACATACTTCCAGTCCCACATCACACAGGCAGGACATGCAGTGATGCTTGTCTCAAAGAATGATGGTTTTCTAGACCTAAGACAGGCATTTGCACTGTGACCATCATCATTATATGAAGGAAGGGGAATGATTTTGCAAAATACCTTGACCTCAGAGAGTTATTTGCACAACAGAGCGTTCAAAATTAACCCAGTTGCTAGTTTTCTGTACTGTTTCAATGAATGCTTTTGAAAAGCTGATCAAATTTTTGCATTTCTCCTCAAGTTTCTCAATCTTGGTTCTATTAAATTAAATTTTAAAAAAAGGCAAAAAAAAAAAAAAAAAAAGCACAAGCCAATCCACAATCTTTGAATGTACAATAAGATTTAGAGACCTATTTCAAAAAAGGTTGCAAAACCCAGAATCTTTAACATGAAAGAGATGGGGGTGCCTTCCTGAGAAAATTCTTTGGAGACCATTTATTAAGAAATGTCTGCAGTTTCCAGTTAAAAGCAAACAAGTTATACAGGAAGCTTATTCAGGAAGTGAGCACCACACTTCAAGGCAGCAATGAAGTTGTCATGGGTCATCTCTCAGGAAAAGGTCTGCAGACCATCCCTCACCCTCTGTTTCCCCTTCAGCCCACCACCCTTCCTTCAGCGACCCATTTAGCTGTTCATCTTCTCGTTTAGGGAATGTCTCCCAACTGCCAGGGCATTTTGCACCTATTCCCTGTTGTCACCTCATCTGACGTGGATTTAGTCACCCAGAAGGTTCCCAAGGCAATTGACAACCAACTGATTCATCTCCACTGTGCTGCAATTAAAAGTCTGCCAGCCTTGCAGAGGGTTGGGAGTGTTTCTTGTTTGTGATGTAGGTGGAAGTTCTCCTGCCAGGCCTCAGCGACTTCACTGTGACAGTGGCCTGCAAGCCTGATGTCCTTCCGGAGAAAGTGCCCCCCAAAATTATGATACACTTCAGGGGGATTAAACCATGAACCTTTTCTTCATGGTAATGCAGGAATCAATGTGCAATGGAATTCCACCTGCAGTATTCTTAAGAAAACTCCGTCACAGTCACACCAAAGTCAGTATATGCCAGACCAATAAAACAGAAGAATTAGGAAATGAAAGTTTTTTTTATGAAAAAAACCCATACGCTAAAGAAAAATCAAGCGCTGAGAGTAAACCATCATTTAGGACTTCTTAAGAATAAATCTAAAGAGTTGCTGATGGTAGTGAAGAAATAGATGTATTACTGTTACCTCAACAATTTTAAGGGGGGTTTTGTCAGGTGGTGAAGGGTTGTAAGAGTAAAAATACACACATGTAAGGGAGAATATGATAGAATTTCTGTATCTAGATTCTAACAAGGAATTCTATATGTTTCCACAGAAGTTAAGCTACGGAAAGCCCAGGTTAGTAGCCATGTTGTAGATGTAGCTACAGACCTTTCTAAGGAGTGTCAAAATGGAAAGCATGAGGATGCAGGAGAATGGTGCAAGGAGAGGTCTTGAAATCCACCAATCATTCCCTAAGGTTCTTGGCACACAGGTAGGAATGCACAAATGAAATTTGCTGATCACAATGTTAATGTTGAGGTACTGTTAATACAGAGAACTATTAGAATATCACATGGAAAGAAAGAAATGACAAATGGAGCAATATAAATTGGATTAAATTCAATTATACTAACTGCAAGGTGACATGCTCAGGGACAAGTACCAGGAATCTCTTATAAATTGGGAACTTTCAAGTGGAAACCAGTTGAGTACTCTACAGACTTTGTTACAGCTCTTCTTTCTGCATAAATACAAAGCCCTTACAAAACACAATCATCAAAGAGGGAAATGTAACCAATCCTAGATGGGACTCAACAGCCTCCCTTGGAGTTCTGGGCATCTGACCATCCATGTCCAGGAAAGGTTATTTCAGATGAAACAGATACGGGCAATGATTGAGGAAAGAGTCACAAGTAAATGTGAGTTCAAAAGAAAATGTATAGCAGAGAATTTCCAGAAAAGTCCAGGAAAAAATTGTGCTTACCATTAAACTGGTCATCAATCAGTTTATGAGAAGGATTGGACAAAACCATTGCAGTGATATAGGATTTGAACATTGGATGCTCACAGGAAAACCCCTAAATTTAATCAGCTGAGCAAGAGAAAAAGAGGTCAAAGAGAAGAAAGAACTCACAGAGATTGCCAAGTAGTTTTTGTATGGGTCTTCACTCCGAGGAGAAAAGGGAAATACCTATCTTTGGTTTGTGAAGGTGAACTGCTGTCAGAGGAGCGTAAGAAAAAGTGCTGAAACAACTTGACAAATTAAATTGCAATAAATCACTGAGACTGGAGCCTATTCATCTCAAAGTTCTGAAGGAACCAAACAAAATAGCTGAGCTATTAAACATATGTAATTTATCATTAAAAACAGCTACTAGATCAGAGATTTGGAGGGGAGCCAGCAGTAGTCCAGATCTATAATTTAAATAGGTACTCTGGGTGAGACTAAGAAACATTGCTGTGGTCCTGACACGACTGGCTGGGGGAAGCAACCACATGAGCAGCAACAACAGGCCTTGCTGCAGGAAGCCCCTTTTTGTGAGCCACAGCACTCAGGGAGGGTAGAGTATTTATCTAGCTTCATTTTGGGGCTGTGCTGTTTCAAAATACACCAGATCAAAGCTACACAGGAAGAAATCTCCTTTGTGGAGATGAACAAGCTCCTGGAGTCACCCCACAGCTCCATACAGCTCCACATCATGCCAGGAGCTCTGTGGACACCAACACGTGTTTCCCTTGTATATTGACTTCAACAAGACTACTCACCATTAAAAGATTGTAAATTTTTTTTTTGGCGGTGAAGTTATTTGCTTTGCTGCAGTTCCCTTTATGGATCAAGATCCCATTATGCAAAATGTTGTATACACAGGAAGGAAAAGTGAGTGCTATCCAATTATTCAGCAGAGATATGAGAAGCCTGGGCAGGTTGAGGGGGGACTACAAGAAAACAAGAGCACAGGTCAGGAGGGTGAGCAGAGTCCCCTGTGTACCCACTGCCAGCTTTTCCTGGAGCTGAGCTGGAGGAGAGGGTTGCAGCTGCATCCTGGGGCATCAGGTCTGAGGGATCCCAGGGTGCAAACCTCTGCCTCCTTTATTTGGAAGCTGAGGATCTTATAAATGAAAGATGGTAGGACTGGCCAGCAGACAAGCAGCAATCTTACTAAGATCAGTATCCATCACCTCATTTCTTGTTCAGCATTAGTAGTGTTCTGTCTGTTTTCAGTCCTTTCTCATTTTCAGTTTAAACATTTTCTGAGAGAAGGGCAAACAACACATAACAGATCCGAGCATAATGGCAATAGATTTGCTTTTTGAGTTCATTTTCTCATGCCGTTTAAGAGCAGTTAATGAAGCACATGTTAAAAACTACTGGTTTATACATTTCTGCATGCTAAGGAACAGAATATAGCACCATGGAAAGTACAGCTGAATTCTAACAACTTGTATATTATAAACATTTGAATTTATGCATACCTAATATCATGTGCAGATTACAGCTCTTCTGCTTTTACTGGTGCGCTCATAATACTAGTCTTACCTTAGTCCAATTTTTAAACATTTATTACAGGAAAAGTCTTTTTCTTTTCTTTCTTTGTGGTGTTTTTGTTTGTTTGTTTGTTTGTTTGTTTGTTTTCTTTTTAGAATACATACACAGCCTCAGAAAAATGCTATACAAGACAGGTATATTCAAATAATGTCAGAGAGGTATCTTAAGTGGCACACGCTTTACAGCAAACTCGACCTTTTGAATTTGAATATAGGACTGGACTTTTGGTAGACTTAGTCTAAAGGCTTATCCTGAATCTCTTCTGCAATAATTGTATTGAACTGGATGCAAAATAAGGACTTTCAACAAAAAGTCTGACTTTATCCTTCAAATGTTGGTAATTTCAGAGCTCTTGCCCAAAATGAAATATAGAAGATGGAACTGACAAAAATTTTAGCTGACGTAAGTGCACCACACTTGTGCATTCATCATGATACTTAAATGCCTAGAAATCCAAACCACACCATAATGTTTTAAATAATTTCATATACTGCCATCCTGGACTAACAGCTGAGGAGCTGGGCTTGAAGTCAGAAATACATCCTTGTAGCTCCCACCAGCCCCATTTTTGGTTTTGGGAGGGGGGGGGGGCGGTTCCAGAAAAAGCCTTAACAGACATAACCTGTAGAAACCTTAAAAGAATGGAGCAAAGGACAAGCTTTCCTCTAACAGCAATTTCATTACCTTTGTAATGCAACATTTCACATTGTCATCACCAAAAAAGGCATGAGGAAAAAATAAAGCCTAGGAATTACAATTGCATTTTGGGAAATGGGAGATTACATAAGCATCTTTCTCGCTCTAACAGGATTGCGTAGTTAATTTAAAATATATTATTTTACATATTAAGGAGAAAAAAAAAAAAGTAAAAACAAAGAATCTTTTATTACAGTTTGAAAGACCCCAAACAACCCACGAAGGTAAACTATCATTTTAAATGTAAATGTAAATGAAATGTTTGCTGCTCAATGAACTTTTGCTGGAAAGAGAATTTCTCCCCTGACTGCAAGGTCTGCCGTGCTGATAATTCCTGATGCACAGCCATGCAACATTCATTGACCTATTTAAATGCATTTCCCTGTTAAGAGGCCTGATTACCAAGGACTGACCAAACTAGTCCTGCTCTGTATCTCTAATAGTCTAATTCGACATCTTCACTCCAGCATGATTCATTACTATTTGATAAGGATGCCAGGAAGTAGCAAATACACAAAGTGGAGAGGGAATGCGAACGGGAAATATCTGACATTCAGAGAGGGTGCTTGAAGCTGACAGTGAATGCAAATGAACAGCCAGCTTGGACCTTTTCCTGCTTATGCTAAAAAAAGGGCTGCTTTATCAGAAATGAGCCCAGTTCAAATCCAAGACGAGAGTAGTGCATTAACGTGGTTGAAGAATACACCTAAAATCCCATTTGCTTTAAAAAATATGGGGCTATTTTGGAAGCAGGTCAGGAGACAAGCCTGTTGTAACTGACTCAGTTATAATTATAGAACAGATCAGGCCCTGACTCCACTGTAATTGTATAGCATGACAGGCTCCTGCATGAACGAAGAGTAGGAGTCTTGGCTGGAGCAAGAAAAATACTAATATCATGAACATAACAGTGAAAATCATAATTACAGATATGTCACTGCGGATCAGGAATGCAGCAGGCAGGGACTGATTCCTGGTGACCTGGGAAAGACTGACTCAGCTCTGTGCTGCTGTGACCGCTGTGTTTTGCCAGGAGGGAAAATGACTGCTGGGGTGGGTATTCCCAGTGCGTCATTGCCAGAAGATTGTGATGGCTCATCTCCTCCTCTGCCACAGGGCAGTGACCCCTGAAGGTGGGCAAGTGCCTGCCTCACAGAGAAAAGCCAAGGCACCAGCGACAGGGTGCCTTCCTTGCTCCTTGTGGAAGAGGCAAGAGGTTCCAGTGGATCGTGCTGGGGCTGCACTGCACATCACCATCCTGTGCCTGCTCTGCTCCCCTACCTGTCTCTCACAGTCCCTTCTCCTCAGCTAGCCAGCACACACCTCCACAAGCCACCTCTGCAGTGCAAGAGGTGACCTACAGCCAAGGCAGGAGACAGACAGCCACTGGTGATGCTTTTCTCCACCTGGGTTCATGAACCACCATCCACAAAATCACTTCAAAAGCAGTCAGGGCACTCATATGAGAGCAGATGTGGGGAGACACCAAGAGCAGGTGTCTTCAGCATCTCACCTCCTGGATGAGCTTGGCACCAAGCTCCAGGCTGCAAGGAGTTAGGGAATATCTTCCCCAGTGCACATTCTCCTGTTACACTTTTCCTTTAGGATTTGGTGATGATATCAGTGCCTTTTATAGAACAGGGTTAAGCACTTCAGTGGGCTTCAGGGTGCCCCTTTACTAGTTCAGGGGCCTTCTCAGGTTTATGGATTCACATCTGACCTTTTCTGCTTCCCAGAACAGCATTTTTAATCAACAACCTCTAGGCTGCAGAGAACAAGTGGATGGATCCTTCCTCCCCACCCTTCCAGTTCTGTGTGGAAGATACAGTTATTTATCCCTCCAAAAATCAGTGAGAAAGGGAGACAGACATGATTATCCATTTGACATTAAACAGTTACTGGAGTTGACATTTGAGCATACAACAAAAAACCAACAGATGGATATTGGCAGATGGAGGAGCATGAAGAAACAATGAGGCATCTTCAACCATCCTTCTCTGCTTCTGAAAAATGTTATTGTTTCCCCTACCATCTCTCTTGACCCCAGCCCCATTTTCAAGTGCCACTCCATATGCTTCCTTTCTTTGCCTCCATATGTCTTAAACATGTTAAAAAAAAAAAAAAAAAAAAGGAAAAAAGATAGAGAAAACCACAATCTCGCTTGTTGTGGCCCTACTCAGTCAATTCTCTATCCCCCTGCAAAATCTGCTTTCTTTTCCCCCTCATCCATAGAAATGGCTCACAGCATTGCCAGGAAAGTCACCAGCAAGCTCATCCTCCCTTCCGTTGTAGGGTGACTGCACACCCTCCCTTCCTGAAAACCACCTGTTGTGCAGCTTTCAGAAACCCCACACACTTCTTGTTTTCCTCCATTCCCATGTCATGACACACTTCCACACTACCCGTTACAAACTCAGCGATTTAACTTCTTCATTTCCACTCTGCTCTGCTCACAGCTGGCCTTTCCCTCACCAGCTGAACTTCCTCAATAGCCCTCTGCAGAAGGAAAATCACGTGCCAACAAACTGTGAAACTCAAGCACTTTAATTAAAATTCCTTCTCGTCCTTGATGCTCGTTAAGCTTGTAAGTATATCCTCTTTTTCTTACTGTTTCTTGTCCAGCTTTTTCTACTACCATTCAGTCTTAAAATTCACACAATTGTATTTTCTCTACAATCTCCAACAAACAAACGTACCAGCACTTCAAAAGTTATAGATAAGCAATAAATTCTCTTTTGGCTCCTGATATTTTTCGTTAACTGATTTCTATCTTACCTTTCACTTGGATCAAATCCCATTCTTCTTTAGGTTCTTTTGCTGAACTTCCTGTTAAATTTGACTTTTTTGCCTCTTGCCTTCATGGACATTCACATCTTAATGTCTTTCTGTATCTAATGTCTTGTAGTACACTTCATCTGCAGAAACTCTTCATTTGCCACTTTTAAAGACTCTGTCCTGTCTTTTTTTCTATAATCTTGGTACCGATCCACTGGCCCAATCCAACTAATTTCTGTTGGCTCTTCTTTGAAAAGGGCTATAAATCCTTCCTGCCCTGCTCTTAATATTAGAAATTATTAATGAAGATTAATGGAAGCATTAGCCAGATACAAGCAAACTTCACTGCTCTTTTACTTATATTTAATTGTTTACTTGAGATTATTATTTGTGATTATAAACTGTGATAAGACCTTTGCATTTTTGATGTACCTCTAAGTATCTGGCAAGCCTTGAGATGTGTATGAATTACACTCAAAATGTCAGAAAATTGAACTAATGTTTAAAGCTTTGCAAAATTAATCTCTACCAAATTCTGATGTATGAATTCAATACTTCATTTGGAATCTGGCATGAAATATAACTACAGTGGAAGGTGAAATAAAGAAGAGTAGTATGAACATTTTGCATACCTGCTATTCACCATCTGTTCTCTGTGATACAATGATAATTTTTTTTACAGAGGATTTTCACTTGATGGAGAAGGGAAAATTGCACTTCTTATTATACTGCAGAAATATTTTTATTTTGTTTTCAAGTACCAAATAAAACAAAGTTAATATCTCTTAGTGGGCTGTGATGATATATTAGATGACTTCTAACTTCAAAGCCATAAATTAGGATGCCATTACCAGGAAATCATAATAGTGCCTAACAGGGCTGTGAGGCACCAACAATAATTCCCCCCTCACTTTTTGGAGTCTTTTAAGGCTTAATCTTGATTATGGGCTCTAAAAGGTGAAGCCACAAGCACTGGAAGTTATCCTAAAAATGGACTGAGGTTTTCACACAGCATCACAGAACGGTTTTGGCTTTGCAGGGGCTTTACAGATCATCAAAGTCCAATCCCCCCTGCCACGGACAGGGACACCTTCCACTGGACCAAGTTGCTCAGAGCATCCTCCAACCTGCCCTTGGACACTGCCAGGGATGGGACAGCCACAGCTTCTGTGGGCAGCCTGTGCCAGGGCCTCACCCCCCGTTAGCCACTGGAAGGGGCTCTAAGTTCTCTTCCACACCTTCTCTTCTCCAGGCTGAACAAGCCAAACTCTCTCAGCTCCTGCACAAGAGGGATCCACCAGGCCTCTGATGTGCCTTCTCAGGTCCATGTCCTGCTTGTGTTGGGGCATGGAGCTGGACACAGGCCTCCAGCTGGGGTCTGCACAGTAAAGGGCTGAATGATTAGGGAAAAAGTGCCCTTACAAGAGTCACAATAATTTCATGAACACTGGTGAAACTGAGAGTGAATACAGGCATCTTAATGGACTGACACCTGGGCTGGGTCATGGTGAGAAATGTGCTTTACCCCACCATGTGCATCACCTTATCCCTGATTACCTTAACACAGCAGTCGGGAATGAGGGGTTAATTGGTGGTGTGAAAACTGCCTCTCACAGAAAGGTGGCCCTTCTCCTCAGCTAGCCAGCACACACCTCCACCAGCCATCTCTCCAGTGCAAGAGGTGACCTACAGCCAAGGCAGGAGATGGACAGCCAGTGGTGATGCTTTTCTCCACCTGGGTTTATGAACCGCCATCCACAGAACCACTTTGATGCCTTCAAAAGCAGTCGGGGCGCTCAGAGGAGAGCAGACGTGGAGAGAACACCAAGAGAAGGTGTCTGCAGGTATACTTTCTCCTGCCTTTTTAGAGTGAATTCCCACCTCGGGAATAGCCTCTCTTTTCCCCCCTACCTGCACCACTCCTTTTCTGAGCAGCTCCCTTAGCATTCCCGGGGGCTGCACCAGCCTGACCTCCCTGCTCCTGTTTTATAAAGACCTTTTCTTTGCTCACCAGGGCTGGGGAAGGGTTAACTTTTCCTGCCCACCGATCCCGTAAAGGGTCAGGCAGCTTGTCAATAGCCGGGTGTGAACTCGGCTAACCCGGCTGAGCCCTGCTCTGGGGGAACGGGTCTAAATCATCCTGACCCGCCGCCCTTGCCCGGCCCCGGGGTCCGGCCGCCCCTGGGCGTGTGACTGCTACGTGCCGCTCGCCCGGCTGCCAAAGCCTTTTATAACAACTGCGGCTGAGTCAGCTGCTGGAGGTAACACAATACACCTCGGTCAATAGCTCTGTGTTGCACAACATACGATGTGGCAGTTCCTTTCTAACTTGGGGGAGCCCACCCAGTCTTTTTAGGATTTCCAGGAAGAGCTGCGGCATCTGACCTTCAAGTGTTATTAAAAGAAATCAAAGATTGTATAACAGGCTGTCAGAGCTTTGCATTTCTTAGTGGAGTTATGTTTCGGCGAATGCCTCCACATTTCTGAGCTTCACAGGTTCTTTATCCCTTTACTTGTTTATCCTCTGGTAAGCATTTATTAATAGAGAGACTTATTCCTTTACTGTACTTGTTTATCTTTCAGGGGGTTTGTTTTGTTTTTCAATTTAGAAGCAGAAGGGTCTCCCACGCATTTCACATTTCTCTCTGCGGGTGAAGTCACTGCATGGCTTTGATAGCAATCTTCCAGCTGTCCATTTTCACCCTGGAATCCCTCCCTTCAGCTGATTTTCTGCATTATCGCCATAGTTTTTGACTAAGACTATTAATCCACCTGTCCCTCTGTGAAAGCAGCTAGATTGGTTTGTGTAAAAGGGGAGTAAGATGGTATGAACTGTAAGTCTGCTATTAATCCTGTTAATAAGGGATTAAAGTGAAGCCTCGTGAGTAGGAAAGGCTGATTTGATTGTTTGGGACTATAACTTAGCTCTCCCTCATGAAAGCGGTGTTTGCTGCGCATCGCATTTTGTCATTTGCATATTTGGTCTCTGAGGAAATCAAGGTTAAATATAGCAAGGAGATTCTGCTGGCTTAAACTGGTAGCACAACTGTGCTCCCTCAGCCTAACAGTGCCTCGGATAGCACGAGAAGGAGCCCTGCCTGCACTTGCCTGGCAGTGACTGCATCCTATAATGCGACTTATATTGTCAGCTTATGCTTCGCCTCTGACCTTTACATGCACTTTGCTTATGTACCAGCTAGGATGCATGCCTTATTTTAGAAGGAAAGAAGCAACAGAGGAATGGACTAAAATAAATATCTTGCCACTGCTATTTTCAGTGAAAGGCTTACAAAAGCAACAGCAGCAGAAAGCTGAAGAGCACCATATATTCCCTGGGCAAGGCGATCATATGAAGAAACATCGATCTCATTAAAAAAAAAAAAAAAAAAGATACTGTCTCTGTCTTAGAGCTTAGCATTCTGCTTCCTCCTCAGCCTTAGGAGAAAGCCTATAAATTATTAATACTAACATCAGTGTGAGACAACAGATGGTAAAGATTACTTGGAAAAAGTCTTCACATTAACATATTACGGCCCTAGTTTCACAGCACGTTGGGACTGTTTCCTGATGCTGCCAGCCAACCTGGCCTGGGAGAAACCTCCCACCGGAGGGGAATCCTTGGGCAGCAGCAGAAAGGTCCTGCCCTGGTTCAGCTGCAGAAAGAGCCACCCAGCTGCCCTTGCAGAGAGGGCCAGGCATGGGTCACGGCACCCCTCGGACACCACACTGGCCCCGTGAGGCTCCTGGCATCTGCTGCCAGGGGCCAGGCCAAGAAACAATGAGCTCAGGAGGAAAACTTTCAGGTAGCTGAAAAATGTATTCCTTGCTGAGCTCCTTTCAGGTGGCACCAGTTGTGTTGTGTGCTCTGAAAAATAAGAAATACACGTTTACAAGTTTTGAACTTTTCTTGAGCTGGGGCTGATATGAGATCCAAAGTGACATATGAGTGCATGATGCAAAAATATTGAATGCAACTTAAGTATTCTATTGTTCCCCTTGAGCTTCTTGAGGTTTACAAATGTACTAAAACAAGCATCAAGCGAGTAAATGAGAAACTCCTTGCAAGAACACAGGTGTCTCTCAAGCCAGCAGTCGGTACAGCAGAACACGTGTGTACTCTTGTTTTGGAGTTACCTCCTATGACCCTGCACTCTGCTCACACCACTTTTGAGGACAACTCAGTGCTAGAATCTTTGAGACAGAAGGAATTTATCCAGCCTTTTAAGGGACTTGTACAGGAGACCTTTTCTCATGGCCCATTACTTCTGCAAATGCATATGCCATGTGAGTGTTTCACTGTGACTTAATCATGGCTTAAAAACATAATTCTCATGTTCCTACATCCTCTTGGTGTCATGCAAAATTTTCCATAAAGCCAGAATAGAGAAAACACAAGCAAGTGCTACTGTTCTCACTGTGCTGTGCCCCAGTGTGGTTCTGTGAGCTGAGCAGGAACCAGCTCTATGTTTATCAGCTTATAGGAATCTTCTGCTCCCAAGAGATGGGCAATGTGTGGGTGAGGGCACGGAGTGATTGCTGGAAAATGCCTTCAACAGCGTTGCTGCTGTCCTATTTTCATAATGAGTACCAAAGCCTTGGTGAGCAGCCTTTGATTTCCCACCTCACCACTTTCACAGTCTGGCAATATCTGTTTTACTGGACAGATACCATTATCTCCTCCACGTGTGTGTTGTGTTGCCCTGCAGTGTCCCTGGGCTCTTGCTAGCCTCCTTTAAGGGAAAATGTCCGTGTTTGCACAGCTGCCAACCCAAAAAACCCTTGCAGTGAAACTGTTGCTTAGATCCCAGTGGCACGGTGTCCCTGCATCCAGACTTCCCCTGCAGGAGCTTCTGGCTTCGTGTTCAGCTTTACAGGATTCATTGGAAAGTTGGGTGCTCTGCAGGGGTTTGCTGGTGGTGTGTGATTCTGCAGTTTGTTGTGATCATGAGGTGCCACCCAGGAATCAGTCAGCCCTTGAAATGTATGAATTTGGGAATGAGGTGGTGGAACAACTGTTTGAAGATGCCTTGTGTGCCAGTTAGAAAATGTTGTTTCTGACTTTAATTATTGGTTTTTTAAAATCACTTAACAATATAGTCAACAGGTTCTTGGAACTAAGGACAGGTTAATCAAGAATACTTAATGTGATTTCAGAAATAATTTTTCTCCTCTAAAATTCCACTTACTATTACAGTGCCTAATTTTGATTTATAAAAGAATTCCCCAAAGAAGCAGTCTTAGGGCCACTGAAGATGCAGGCAACATTTAGCTTAAGGTCAGCAGGGAAGGCATTCAGAGAACAGTATTAGTGGCACAGAAAAAGGTTCAGATGTTAGCATCTGGTATTTTGAGATCACCTCTACCTAAAAACAGCTACACTGGCACAGATTTGCATTTGCCCGTGGACGACTAACAAGTGTTTACAGGCTCTGGATTACAATGGTGACAATCTGTTATGTCACAAATAATCTTGTCTCCCAGTGCTTCAGGTGGGTAATTTGTAATCTGCTTTCTGCCTCCAAATATACCCCTAATAACTTGTTTTTGTTGGCTGATTTTACAGGGACTTGGGAGTCAAGGTCTCGTTTGTCAGCTGGGCACAACCCAGGGGAGGGCACAGAGCTGCTCCCCAGCCTGGTTCCACTCAGTGCTTGGTCATTTCGGGTCCTGGGGGAGAGCTGTTGCCAAGGTTTCGAGCAGAAGTTGTAGGTCAAAGGGAATTTAAGTTACTTATTTGCCTCCTGGATGAATTTCCAGATTCTTCACCCCATTGCTGGTATCAGTAGGGAGATAACGCAGGGCTCCAGAGGCAGAGGTGGCAACTCTCTGCTCCCATTACAGCAATTCCCAGGGAAGGTTGCTAAGGCTCCTGGAGGTCAAAGGAAAAGCAACAAGACATGCGTAAAAACAAAAGGCTGATAAGATACGTGTGAAAGCAAGTTTCTATGACTGTACAAGCTGTCCTGCACTTGTTCTGCCTTCTTGCTGAGCTGGCAAGCTCAAATTCAGAGCCATTGACCATGCTTAGTCGGTGTCCATCCTCCCTCAGGTCCCATCCGAACCTCAAAGAGTAAAAGGTCCCTCCTTTTATAAACTATTATCTGCACTCCTAGTGGAGTGATCTTTTGAATGGATGTGAATCAGCTGGCTAAGAGGAAATCAAATGATGAAGAATCAGGAAAGTCTCTTTGGGTCAGTCAGTGAAGTATTAGCTCTAGAAAGATGATACTAAGATTTGGCATCCTGAATATGTGTAGAGGAATGAAAGCTGTTGCTGGGTTATTGTAAGTATGGAATCATCACAGTTTAAAAGAGCCAGTGCCATTTCTTTCCAAATTAGGTGTAGCTCTCCATGAGACAAAAGGAGCCCTCAAATTGTGATGCACACTATGTTTTGTGTGAAGGTCAGCTTGTGACCTATGCAAACAAAAATGCAATTAAAGACAACTTTGAAAGCATTGAAAACAAACCTGAGTGAAGCTATTGGTATGTCTGAAAGAGTGTGGGGGGAAACAGACACACAGGGAAAAAAAAGTGTGTTAATTAAGATTCCTGGGAAGGGAGGGAAACAGCTTGCTGCTCTGCAGAGGGACGAAATGCTGAAGGGAGGAGCAGACCTTACAAGGTAATGGGAGTGCTAACTGGCAAAGTTTGGGCCGGGAGAGGGGCAGAGCTTCAAAGGAGGAATGTGCACAACTGGGATTGTAAACTGCTTTTCCATCTGTCCTTAGCAAACTCCAAGATGAAAGCATCTTGCACTCAAAGGACCTGCTCCTCTGTTGCCTTTCACCTTCTGAGCTTATTTTTATCTATGCAAAGTGTATGTAAATTGCCAGGGCTCCAGTTCAGGGGTTTGTTGTTTGGCTGTGTGGAGTGAACCAGCCTAAATGCTGGGCTCTGAATGCAGGAGGGCTTTTCTGTCCCACCATGTGCTGCTGATGGTGCCCTGTGTGTGCTGTTCTGGTAAGGAGGGGGTTTGTGGTGGCACAACCACAAACACATGTGAGATGAGACACTGGAACCCTGTCAGATTTTTTGGGGTGGCTTGTTGGCTCCTGTTCCTAGGCCTGTGGTGCAAGGGGGACTGTGGCTCTGCGTTGCTGCTCTCCATCATGCTGTGGCAGCAGGGGTGAGGGCAGCTGAGCAGGACTGCTGTGCAGGAGGTCTCCACCATGAGCCATGGCAGCAGCCTTCCTGCCAGGGAAAGAGGCTGGGAATGTGCAGGAGTTGGGATGGGGTGAGAGGTGGGGTAGGTGTGTTGAGGCCAGACCTGAGGCAGGAGTTGGGATGGGGTAGGAGGTGGGATAGGTATGTTGAGGCCAGACCTGAGGGATGAGAGGGAGAAGAAAAAGGCCTTTCCACACCAAAGTGAGTGCCATCAATATAGTTACCAGGAGAGCGTGGAAATTGTGTGGAGAAAACACTGGAGGATCAGGAACTGACAGAGGACTCTATGGCAAAATGCATATTGCACTTTCTTTTGTCTCGTTTTTCTTGTGGGATTGTTAGTTATGAGCCTGTAGAAATGCTTGGGAATGCCTGTATTTAATGTGCTGCAGGACTCACTGCAGTTAAGCCCCAATTATTCCAATGGTATTAAGGGGTCCTGTGTGGGTTTTTCGAAATTCATTTACATCTACTTTAAGGGCCCTTTGCACAGACTGATCAAATGATAACACAACTTCAGTGGAAAAAAAAGAAAATGGTAAGGAGGAAAGATTGATCTTAAAAAGAAATGAGCTTCACATTTGTGGTCCATTATAGCCAAAGGCACAATCACCTAATCTGACTCCTAAGGTTAGCCCTAAATATCAGTGTAGGCAAGTCCCTGGCCAGCTGCCAGTGTCTCAGGGCAGATAACATCAGCACAAGTCGAGAAGAGGTCTCCAGTCTAGCCTGTATTTTAATATACTGTTAAAATAAAATGAGACAGCAATTAGTTTCTCTTCAGCTATTCCACAGCACAGCTTCTTCGGTCAATTAGTATGAATAAATAAATATAGGTCTTGAATTATTAATCTGCAAATAGAAGAAGCAACTGCATTTAATATTTCACTGTTCCTTCTCCTTGCTCTTTTGCTTTGCTTGGAGTTTTGATTCGGTGTTATGGGAGTGCTATTGTCTATTCTTAACTCTTTCTGAACATTTAATTTTTCCACAGGATAATTTTCTTACTCGAATAACACTTTTAATCTTGGCTCAAAACATATAAAGGTTGGATTATCAGAGAGTAGTCATTTACAGAGCTACAGGGAGATCAGTGGTTTAAAAAAAGAAAAAAAATCAGATCATTTAAGTGCCTCAATACGGGCTTACTAACTTTAGATTCTCACTTACTAAAGCCTTCACAGAATCATGGAATGGGACCTTGAAGTTCATCTAGCTCTAACCCCCCTGCCATGGGGGTTTGGCCTTAATCTTTTCTCCATGGCCTCTGGAGGGTAAACAATGTCTGATTATCCCACCAGTTAATCCCTTTTCCTAGTAAGAGAGGCAGAAAGAGGGGTTGATCGGGGTTAGGATGTCTTCTGCTTGTGTCCAAAGACCTGTAGCTACTTTGGGCCGGGAGTGCCAGTCTGATGGATTTGCTGAGGACACTGGAGTGTCACAGGCTGTAGAAACCATCCTCGGACCTTTGGCACCTCAGATTTCATATGCTGTGTCTTTCCCAAATTTTATAGGAAAATGCGTGATCAACAGAGATCAGTCTCTTTATCTGCTACATGGAGAAAAAGTTAATCCCACCAACAAAAAAGGAAAGCCTCATTATAATTTTAGTCTTTGGTCATTTTTAGGAAACCTTCAAGAAGGCATTTCTGACTTATTTGTTCACAAATGGTGATGTTTCCCTCTTTGGTCACAGGTGCTGATTCTTACAGAAATGGGTCACTGCAGTTCTGTACTCAAGTGTCTGGATGTCAGTTCATCAGTTCCCTGTTGGAAACTGCCAAAGAAAATACTGTGCATTAGTAACATGTTTAACTTTCTGTTGACGAAATGTCAATGCATATAAAAGGAGGAAGAAATCTAACTTAAGTCAATAAACTGGAGGGAGGCTGAAAACTCTCAGGTTATTTGTCTCCCTCATGAGAGCATCTGCCTTCTGACCTGTGATTTTGGACCAAATTCACACTCTTCAGTTTTCTGTGCTGATGACAAACCTGAGCTGCTTCTGTATATGCTTTAAATATGTTATTTTTTTTTCCCCCTTTGATGTTGCTTGAGGCGCAGTGCGAGCTGAATGCATTCTTCTTAGCTTGGCTCACTGCAGTGTATTTTACGATGTTAATTTCAATGAGATTTGTTTTCTATTTTAGCTTGCATATTCTCCTTTTTCTGGCCTGCTTTATGTTCTGGCTTCCTGTATTGCTAGTGTAAGGCCTTTGAAGAGCATAGTTTGGGTATGTTAATAAAACTTTTCCGTAGTGCGCGTCTTTCAGGAAGAAATCATAAATAGGTCAGCATTTATGGCAGCAGCCAGGGGGAGGATGTGACATGCAGTCTTGTGGTTATGTCTTACAAGTGCTGCTGTCTGATCTGCTCCAGTCTGCAGCGTTTTCCCCTCTGTGCTTAGCTGCCATGGTGATGGGTGACTTGGACATGCCATAAATAGACAGACCAGCAGGGCTTTTGTTGAGGCTGAGCATGGGGACAGTCCTCTGGCTTAGTGCTCTCCAGCTTCTGCTCATTGGTGTGGAAACTGCCACTGGAGGCTCTTGCCTACAAAGCCAACGTGCAAACACCTGCAGGAGTGTGAGAGCTTTTACTGGGAGCACTGAAGACAAGGAACAGCATAATGGATTCTGGTCAGCCTGAAGCTGAGAGCTTTACTTCCTCAGCCCAGTTCCAGGCAACATTTTGCAAAACTGGCACATCTCCACAAGTGCTCAGCTCAGTAGGGAAGTGCCACTGTTGGTGTCTCTGTATCCCTTCAAAGCAGAGACAATCAATCTCTTTGAGCTGGTGGTGGGCACGATCACCCAGCCCCTCTTTCTGAGCATCTGAAATCTGAGTTTCTGAAATCCTCCTCATTTATGAAATGTGTGCCAAACTATGGGGCAGACAAGTGTCTGTCCAAAAGGCTGGGGAAGGATGCTCCCTGTGTTCCTGCAGGTCATGTAATAACAGAGGGCTTGCAGCTTAAAGCTGCTGCTAAATCTTGTGCCTTTTTGTGAGACAATACACGAGATGCAGAACGGGTCTGTGAAGAGAAAATTAAACCAAAGCTAGAGCAAGATGAGGACTGAAAGAATAAGTCTTGAAATTGGAGCCCGAGATTCAACTCTTGTGTCTGCAGGGCTGAGGTAGTCCACAGCATCATACTTCACATCATTCCTCCCTAGTTCAAAAGATAGAGGGAAGCAAGAAGAGAAGGCTTTTAAGAAGGGCAATTTTAATGTATGGAAGTATGCAGAATTAGTTCAGCAAGAGGGAAAAGAAGCACAGATTCAAAGAGTCAAGCAAGTGGAAGGATTAAGGAATAAAGAGGAAAAACTGGGTAGAAGGACTAAAAGCATTAATAAAGATGGCTGGAATTTTTAATCTATTACATGGGTTGTAAATATGATTTTTCAATAAAGTTAGCTATTTTTTTTTAATTAGATGAGGTCTTAAACATAATTTATTCTGCTCTTTCACATATAAATCTAATTTTTAAAAAGTAATTCCTAAGGGAGTCGATATGAAATTTTCAGATGCAATTGAGTTGGATTTGAGTGCTATATACATGTCAAAATATTTGAAATTATAGCTTTTGGAGTTGTATTGGCCCTTTTCAAAGCATAGGCCCTTCAGGAATGTGACAGGTGTAAAAGAAAGAAAGTAGGAAAGACCATTCAGAAATTCAAGTGCTTACAAAATAAGAATTTGTAAATGATATCTTCAAAATGGAGGTGAAAATAGAGATTATGTGTTTGTATATTCTTATATTTAAGAGACATGTACACACAAAGTGTGTATATAATGCAATTAAAGATGTTTTAACTAGTGAGATGATGGTATAGCAACCAAACCTCTCTCTTAAGACAAAGCAAGGAGAGCAGAAAGAAGTATCACCATTATTCATATGTAATACTTTGTTGTGTTTGAGAGAAGGCATTGGATAGAGCTCAGTGACTAATTTGTTGGCTATTAGTTCTTCATTAGTTTTGCTTCCACTTCAGTTTGATTTATGTGCTACATAGTAGGATTTGCTGAACAATTTCTGCAAACAAGTATTTGTTGAAGGAATGTAATATTCAAAACTAAAGCTACAAGTTAAATTACACAGATTAGTTCCAGGCTCTGGTTTTGATCCCTAACTGGCTTAATAGAAATTGGATTCTGGTTCAAGTACACAAAGCCAAGACTAGGTTTGAGTTTTAAAAACAAACAAACAATCCCCAAACTCCAACTTAGTTCCTTCTCCTGGCAGTTCCTGTTGCTGCAGGAGACTTGTCTGTGGTGATGGGGAGAGCACACAGAAGCACAGAGGTGTTCCCACAGCAGCTGTGTATTAAAGCACCAAGGGGCTCTGTGTGTGCACACTCTGTGCCTGAATTTGGGGAAATCACTTCCACTTTCTCGTTTTCTCATAATGCTGGTCCTTGCAGCAGGATTGAAGTACATCCTTATTCTCTCTGACATACCTGCTGGCTTTGTTGCTAGGACTTAATGTTTCTTTCTAAATATGTCAAAATAGCAACGAGAGGTTTTGCAACCAAAGAGTTTGGGTTTTCTAGGGATCAACTGATTTAGCCTCTTGTCCTTCAAATACTTTAAGCTGTTGTGCAATCTCATTTAAGTTCATGAAGTTGACTCATGTTCCTAACTGCTGTATCTGTGTGGCCAGATCTTGAATCCTGTTCTCCCCATACTGGATGAGAAGCCTCTGAGGGGTATAACTTTTTCAAAATATGCTTTTCACAAGGTGGTCTTTTTTTTTTTTCTTGGTAAAAACACACATGTAATATTGTTGAATGACAAAACTGCCGTTGCATTTTGCAATGAAAATGTTTCCCTTGTGTGATCTTCATTCAAAGTGTGCTAAATTAAATGTGATTCCAAGTCATCTGATTTTTCTTCTTTCATTTTTGTTGTAATGAGTCCCCAATAGCTCCTTATGCTTGGAAGATTTCTTTAATTCTTATTTTGATTTAAAATGGCCAGTGCTTAATTTTTTTCCTCCCCTAAAATTCAGTGAGAAATCTCCTTTAAGTGGCTGAGTATCCAGGTCATTTTTCTGTGACCTATTTTTCTGCTGGTGTTGAGTCAAAACACAGATCTGAAGTGAAAATGAGAAAAGCTTGTCAAGATCCACAACAGCATGCAAAGGCCTGGCAGTGGGTAAACGTGAGTCAGAAAGAGAGGTTCACATGAACCCACATGATTTTTCTTTTCCACTGTGCGTGCTCAAAAGGTGCCACATGACAAGGTATTTCTGTGAGACACGTGAACTCTGCACCCTGTATCAAAGCTTTCAGCAGAAGATGGGAGATCCTCTTAGCAAAGAGGAGACAGACTTAAACAAGCAGTGGGTCAATTCCATAAGCTTCTTGCTGTGACTCCATGTGCAGGGAGTCATCTGGGGCACTCTTGCTAAGGCAGGAGTGAACAGGCACTTCCAGTTGGGTTAGTCCTTGTCTGCTGTGGAGTCAGCAGGGAGATGGGCCACAGCATCACTGGCAGCTGTGAGCAGCACAGTAAATCACCAGGAGAAATGGAAGAACCAGCTATTGCCCATTCTCCTGTGGGCATGGTGAAGTTCTCGCAAATATCCAGTTGTTTTGGTGCCATGCAGATGAGTGATGTAGCAGCTTTCTGCCCAGGAGTAAGGAGGTGTGTGTGCCCTCACCTTACACAGATAAACTGTTTGTGAGGGTGTCATCTGCAGTCAAAGCTGAGTTTTCATTTGGCTGCTGTTTGAGTGCTGTCTTAGGCTTCTCTTGAATGTGGTATCTCTGATGTGCTTTTTTATTATTTTTTATATACGTTAATTTTTTCAACACTATACCTAAACACCCATAAAGCGTCTCCAGTGCATGTGTTCTTCCTTCTGTATCTGTAATTTCATGGTCTTTACTGTGTCTGCCACAACTTTTTCACATGGTTTTCTAGCCTAAGTCTGTGTGATATGGTACTGCTGAAATCACCTCTCCCAATAATCCTGTGACATCTGTTTTTTAAAACCCAGAACATATTCTCTGGTGCTTTGAGTATTAAATTCTTTCAGAAAAAGTTGTCCTATGTCTTCAAGAGTCTGTTTGGCTCAGTTTATTGCTACGTGCCAGGTTTTTGTTACCTTTTTAAATATTTTTTCCCCAGTTAATGACTAAAGCCCTTACCTCCAGCAATTTCTTTTTCCATCTCTGTTGCTTTTCACGTTTGTACTGTATTAAGCTACCACCACTGTCTCACAAGTGCAAGTCACAAGTAATTAATAATATATTGAAAGCTGTTTCAACTGCCCTCCAGACTCCATTCCAGCAAAGGACTTTTATATGAGAGTAGCTGCAAGTGCACAGATTTCCCCACTGGGAAAATGAGGATTTAATGGCCCAGAGTTTTTGGCAATTATGAACAATGGTATCACTACTGTCCTGGAAAAAACAAGCCCCAGCAGAACTGGATGTGCTCTTCCCTACATTATTTGTCTAGCTTCTATGTATTTAAGCATTCAAAATTTGCTTGCTTGCTTACTTGCTTGATCTGGGAGAAGGTCTGAAACTGGGAATATCCTTGTCCAGGTCAGGTTTGATGAAAAGATCTGTGTCCATCTGGGAAATTACAGCAACCTCAGTGCATGGCAGCTGCCTGTGGAATGGGCCACAAAATATAACAAAAGGAAGACAAGAAGATGCAGGTTGAGAGTGCAAAAAGTAGTAGTAGCATCCATATACATGTGGTGAACTTAAATGATGATGCCTTACTAAATGAGGTCATCATCTAACACACCCTCCCCTCCATGCCCAGGAACAAATGCATGGCTGAATTCTGATGGAATATTTGTCAGTCAGTAGGTGTTTCTTATGTTTACTCCTACAAGTATGGAGGCTAAATCACTTGTGTCAGGATGATATGAGTAAAATGAAGGTCACTTTCAGAATACTTTAGCATGCCTTGGAGGCACTGCTGATAAGGAAAAAGACAAAAGGACAAAAAACCAAAATTAACTTTTGATTTCCCACCAAAACTATGGCTGTCAGAAATAAGAAGATGAGTGAAATCTCTCGTAACATACAGCACAGGACTGTATATTTAACATCTTATCTGATTCAACCTATCACAGAGACAGAACATGTAATTCTGTGTTTTCTTGTTTCTGTATTAATATGAACGGATCTGTGCACAAAGCTCTGAGAAATTTTGGTGACACACTTTCATATCTAGTTGCAGTTTAAAAATCTTTCTACCCTAAATTAGGTGAACCCATAAACAAATCAGATATATTAATTTTCTGTTGAGAATGCTCTGGGTGATTGCTTACAAAGAAAAGTTATTTACATGCTGATATAAGGCATTACTTAGCATAATGAGTGGTAATTTTCTCAGCCTCAAAGGTATTAGGCTCCCTTACACGACATACCCAGCTCTGTTAACGTGGTTGTGCTTTTCTGTGTGATCCCCAAGTGCATGCTTGGGGTTTGTCTGGTGGAGTTTTATGGAGCTGGTGCAGAGCCCAGCAGCCAGCTCAGTGTGGGTACCAGACAGGCAATGCCACCAGCCCTCACCCCCTACAGCCAGGGAGTTCCAGCTTCAGCCCAGAGCTGGAACCCTGGAGGCTGAAAATTTCAGGCTTTCTGTGCTGAGGGGCGTTGGCTTGAGGCTGCATTTGACTTGAGGCCTTGGAACAGGCTTCCAAAACTGAGTGATGGCACTGGGGTTGTGGGTGTGCAGTTTGAATAGTATTGTGTGATTTCACAGGGTGAAAAGCTTGAATTTAGGATTTTAGTATATAGTGTATATATATATAATATATGGGGCAAGATGGAGGACTTTGGGCATTGTCTGAGTCCTCCTTTTTCACCTTCTTCTTCCTTCTTCTTCATGGGTTTGGGTGGTTTTCTGTAATTGGTTGATAGAGTCTGCATTGAGGACTTCAAGTTGTTAGTTACTTGGTTTAAAGTGAAAATTATTTAGGTGGCCTTTCATACTTGGACAGGCTATCCTTGAAAAGACCTTGTAGAGATAGAGAGGCACTCCATTTTACCTCTGTTCTCTAACTTGCTAGTTAGAGCTCACTGCTCATGGGTCTGTAAATAGATAAGAAATGATCAACACCCAGGTCTGAACACGAACTGCAGTTCCCATGTGTTAATCCCGACCTTGGTGGAGGAAAAGAAGATGGAACCACCACACCCCAAAGCCTCTCAAGCCAGGGAAGGTCAGAAGGGAGGTGCTCTGAGCACACCCTGGGTGTGGGTGGGTGGGCAGCTCACCCCCCTGCAGGGGTCCTTGATGGATGGGTGCACTGTGGAGCTTGGTTTGAGGTTTGCAGCATGACTCATACCTCCCCTGAAGATAGATGGTGATCATGTTGTGTGCTTGGGAGGGACAGCTTCCCCCTCACCCTTTCAGTGTACACAGTCTTCATGGAATCACAGAATATGCTGAGTTGGAAGGGACTCATCAGGACCATCGAGTCTGGCTCTGGGCCCTGCACAGGACCATCCCCAAGAATCCCACCCTGTGCCTGAGAGCATTTTCCAAAAGCTTCTTGAGCTCTGCCAGGCTTGGTGCTGTGACCACTTCCCTGGGGAGCCTGTTCCAGTGCCCAGCCACCCTCTGGGTGAAGAATCTTTTCCTGATATCCAGTCTAAACCTCCCCTGGCACAGTTTTGGGCCATTGTCTCCTGTCATTGGTCACAGACAGAAATCAGTGCCTGTCCCTCCTCTTACCCTCATATTGAAGATTGCAGTGAGGTCTCCTCTAGTCTCCTCCAGGCTGAACAGACCAAGTGCCCTCAGCTGCTCTTCATATGGCTTCCCCTCCTGACCCTTCACCATACTCATGTCCCTCCTTTGGACACTCTCTAATGATTAATGTCTTTTTTTTAAATGTTTTGGTCACCAAAACTAACACAAGTATTCAAGGAGACAAAGCATATGTAAAAATGAAGAGTCACAAATGCTAATAGTTGTATTTGCCACTAATGACATTGATCTGGGGCTTTATAAAACTGTTTCTAAAGAGAGATTTCAATGTCTCCTTTTAGATATTAAAAATCATGTTTTTCTGGCCTGAATTGTGGAAAACCCCTTCACTTATTTTGAAGTTTACCAAAGCATACATTTGTGTTCAGAGTCCATCTCAGGAACGTGAGGACCTGTGTTCACACACCAAATAATTGAAGTGGACAGAAAACTAATTCAAATCTCCCTTTACACAGTTTCGGTTTTGCTTTGGCCTTGAAAGCATTTTGCCTTTTAGAGCCTCTGGCTTTTTGGTTTCTGGGTTTTTCTGAGCAACCTGGTCTATTTAAAGGCATTCCTGCTCACGACAGAGGGGTTGGAAGTAGAGGATCTTCAAGGTCCCCTTCCAACCCAAACCATCCTGTGATTCAAAGCAGTGACAGGTTGTGAGCCCTACAGTCCTTCTCAGTTTTTTGATCTCTAAATTATGGGATGTTCAAAAATACATTGTATTTTCTGCTTAAATAATTTTATGTCTGTTTACATTTTAATTGACATGCTGTGTAGGCATCAGCAAGTACTTTTCATGTGGAGGCCATTTTTAAATATTGTGTGCCAGAGGTGCCTTAAAAATGCATTTTTATTGTGCTACAAGGTAAGCATTTCCTGAGAATCTTGCCATTAAACAATTAATGCATTGTTTCATGCATTAATTGTTTAATGGCATTAATTGTTAAAGGTAAGCATTTCCTGAGAATCTTGCCATTAAACAATTAAGCCTCTAAGTTTTTTTGCCTATAGCAGGTCTAGATTCTGTTTTGTCAGCAACAAACGGCATGACTTCCTGGCAATGCCAAGAAAATATTGCATTGAGCTAGAAGGTGCATGTGACAGCAGCCAGAGCTTGCCCACGTTTCAAAATGGCATGACCTGGTCTCCTGAAAGCTCCTCATCTGCTCCCACACAAGGGTCCTGGGCACCCACGCCTCCACCTTTACAAAGCAGAGTACTTTGCAGAAGAAAATATCTGCTATGTCCTGAAGACATCTCTGATAGACCAGAGAGAAGACAGGTCTTTATCTAAACAAAAGCCTTGAATTTACTCCCTTCAAAAGGGCCACACAGGCATTTAGGTTGGGATGGGTATCAAGAGGTCTGTTGTCCAAGCTCCATCTCAAAGGAGGGTCACCTGTCACACCAGACCATGTTACTCAAGCCTTTGTCTTGGAAGCTCTTGGAAGCCTCCAGCAACAGAACCTACACAGCCTGTCTGATGATTTCTTCCATTCCTGCCTGCCCTCATGGACAGCAAATTGTCTTTATATCCAGTCTGACTCTGGTCTCAGCATTCAGCTGTAGCATCTCATCCTGCCAGATGCTGATGGGAGAGTATGGCTGCATCTCCTCCATCACTCCCCTGTCAATACAGGCAGCTGGACATTGGATTTTTACCCAGGCTGTGCCCCTCAGGGCTAAAAAAGGCCTCTTTTGCTGCCTCAGTGTCTGTTCAGTGAGGGTTGCTCACAGCTGTGTGTCCACGGATTTTGGGAGGAGAGGTGGGAAGGGCGGCACTGACAGGGCCTCTGAAATGGGACAATGTGTTGGCTTCTGCAGCTCAGTGGTGCAGAGAGCTGGGTGTCCTGGCTTGGGAGCAGAAAGAGGCCTGGGCTGGCTCTCAGGCTTTAAGCCAGGAGTCATGGTTTGCAGTGAACAAGGTTTGCAGAGGAACACAAGTGCGGGATGTTCAGCACCCTCTGCATCCCTGTGCCCCAGCAGCCCCTGCCTTTGGTCTGGGAAAGGCAGAGCGAGTCTCAGCACTGCTTGTTCAAGCCTTCAACTCTAGCAGAGCACTCTTGAGGCAAGACATTCAGTGCACAGCACAGTCACTTTAGTTCTAGAAGGAATACTAGATTTTCTCAATGAGTAATCATTGGCAGGTGCAGTTGATAGAAAATCTCGACAATCAGATGGTCTGGCTTCAGCACAGGAGTACCTGGGTTCCTCAATTTTTGCCAATATTGCAGGTTCCCAGCACATTTTGATTTTGTTTCACCTCGATTTCTGTCATCATTTCTGTTCACTAAAGAAAAGGCTCTTTTCCCTCCCTCTGCACTTTCTTTGTTTCTCTGTTGAGTACTGGATATGCTGTTACACTCTCACCTAAGCCATTGTAACGTCATTAACTGCTGGCAAACCTTGGAACACAAAAGAGAACTGTGATCTCCAAGGTGCTTTATTAATTTTTTTTTTCTTTTTAAGTGGGTAGGGTTTCAATGAGTTCATTAGGGGAGGAAGCTTCTACAGGAGTTTTCTATAAAGGGTTCAGGAGAAATCTACTCAGTATTCAGGTTCTGAAAACACTGGAAAAAAAACCTCATGAAAATGAATTGAACTTGAGTGTCTTCTGGCCTTAAACTCTAGAGGAGTTTCTTTTACACTTTAATCTTTCAACTGTGGACCAATGAGACCAGACAGTCAATTAGCAATGGTCCACGTCTGCTGACCAGACATCACGGGAGAAAGCTACAGCTGGTTTAAAATGCTATAATTCCATTGCCTGCCCTGAGTTTTCCTCTGCTCTGGACAGGGATCCTGCCTAGTTAGTGCATGCAATGGAATTATGTGCATAATTACACATAGGTTTCCTGTAGCAAAACAAGGCAACATCAGGAATAGAAACCTCACTGTCTGCAGCAACAATTCTGTAAGAGTTGGGACCCTTTGCCAGAGCTCTTGTGAAATAACATTGGGGATGATGGTACAGCTGAATGTTATTTCTTTCACTTTATGTGAGAGGCATTCCAGCTGAGCCTTCTCTTCCCCATGTACTCTGCAAGGTAACTGTCTCAGAAGAGCAGCTTATAAATTTGGAAAGGAGGTAAATCTGTGGAGTAACTCCCACTGGATGTTTCAGCTGTTCCTATTCATTTGGTTTTTTATTAACTCTTCATGCACACAGGTGAGGACCACAAAACTATTTATCTGATTTTTGCCACAATGAGCTCCATCCCCATTTCAATGCAATCATCAGACGATTTTAGCTATAAATTTCCCCTGAAATCAGTGTTTTCAAATAAAACTATAGATTAGAGAAATAATATAATTAATTAGCAGATGTTTAAGGGCTTCTGCTTTCCAGCGTTTCTCTGTTGATCAGTAAGTCAAAATAACAATGGGAATTGCTTGAGTGGAAGACTAACCACAATCATGCATTTAATTTACATCTTGATGAATTGTTGTTGTTTTTCCTGTTCAAGTAAACTACTTCTTAGAATGCACCTGTATAATGGATTTCCATGGGAATAGGTTCATATGAATTTTTCCTTGCTATGTGTAGGGGATCTCCCAGACATCAGGTTAAGATTTAAACAGATGTTGTCTTGAACACCAGGAATGAAATGAAATTTTAACACAGAATTAGGAGTTTAGGGGTCAGGCTTCCCCTTTTGTCTTTATGTCTGTCACCCTCCTGCTCCTACCTGTAACTGGGGGCTGCAGCAGCAGCATACAGGCTTTGCCATGGTCTTAAGACTGGGCCAAATATTGCCTGCAGCTCTTGATCCATCAGTAAAACACATGCCAACCATGTCATATCACACCTAAAATCTCCTACCTGAAAGGTCTCTGCTAAGTTTGTGAAGTTCTAGGAAAAAAGAGGTGAATTTGTTTGAAGTATATGAACGATGATGACCTTTTTGACTAGCACTGGCTATGGGTCTAATTGACCTTGGCAGCGTGAAAGGATCATTTCTTGACATGGCTGAACTGTTCTAGAACAATTTATCCAGTGTGCTGGGTACAAACAGTCCTTTCTTCAGTATCAGGCATGCATGTCTTATCTTTCTACCTATTCTTTTTTTTTTAAAGAATCTTAGCTATTGTGAAGCAGGCAAGGAAAAATGTGTTCTCTATTTATATTGTTCTCCTCAGCCTCTACTATTCTATCTTGGACAATAACATTTCATGAATACCTATTTTTGCACTTTTTTTTTTTTTTTTTCTTAGATGATTTTAAAGGAGCCTCTTTTTCTTCTCCAGCATTGCAGAACAGGGTCTCAGGGCCTGTTTTTGTGATACTGATGTTGATGGACTCTTTCCAGTTGACTGAACTGGTTTTAATCAATATCTAATATTGTCTTGTGGAGATAAAGAAAGAAAAAAAAAATCCCAACTTGGTTGTCTTAAAACTGCAGTTCTTGAAATACAGTATGAACACGTGATAATGCCTAGTGAGAACATTCCCTTCCGCTTTGTTTTTCAAGGAAAATTTCACCTTTACACTGGGAAGAGATTTTTGGGTGTCCAGAATGAAGAATCTACTTCAGCTCTGCTTTCTCTCAGTGTGGGGGTCTGCAATTACCATGGAGAGTCGTTTGATTTGGGGTTTGGGGAGGGTTGTGGTGGAGTTTCTTCCAACAGAAGGGACAAAAGGTCATGTCAGGTTTTGGGTCAAGATGAAAATCAATGTTTTCTTCTCTGTGGATTATCAATGATAGCCTCTAGAACAGATTTACTGAATTAGCCATCTCCTGGTGTAGACAGTGACAAATGCAAGTGTGTTTACATGCAAGGTTTTCTTTTTCCAAAAGGAAATATTGTTAAGCCACTGCAAGTGAAGAGTATATCTGGGGAAGGAAAACATGGTTATGAATTTGAAGGGAGAAAATTAAATTCATATCCTCTCCCAGCTATTCTCCATTGCCCTTGCAATTCTGTTTTGGTTTGTTTGGGGCTTTTTTTCCCTTCCATTTTACTGTTTCACAGATGGTTTGGGGTAATTCAGAAGAATTTATTTATTTTATTTATTTTGTTTAGCAACAATCAAACATTACATGCAAGAGCTTTTAGATCTGTATTGCTTCTTGTTTTCCTGAGAAATACTTTTGTCCTTGTCATTAATTTAAAATTTTGCATTATTCTCTGTGTTTCTCTTAGATAAATAGAAGATGTAAGTGTTGCAGACAACATTTTAGCCATGACATTTTAGGCCCCAATCTAAGGATGTGTAGTGCTAATTTTAATAACGATTTTGGTGGAAGACATCTAATTCCACTGTAGATCATGAATTTTAGAAGAAATACACCCGTACAGTCCTATTAGGATGCCCTTGTTTGAAAATCTGGAAAGTAAAGCATAATGCAATTGGAATCAGTCATGTTATGAATAATGTAGGCTATCCATTATCCTCTGTAAAAAGTTGCACGTGCTTCTCAAACCTACCTGGATACATCCCTGTTGTGTGAGCCCCATAGCAATGAGAGCCATGGGATACCAAGGAGACCACAGAGGATGATGTTTTCCTGCAGTGTTAAGCCAAAAGTGCACCTAATTTACACCAGTGTTGCTCTGTGTCCTCTGAGTGAGGAGCTTCTCCATGGACTGTAGCTCTTCTCTCTGCAGGGCTCTTCCCTGTCTCTGCCTCACTTCCCAGGGCTGGGGGTTTGGACTCTTTACCCTCAAAGAGGAATCAGTGTGTTTCTGAGGACAGGGTTTGGCTCACAGAGTGACCACAAGCCTGCACCCCTTTATTGTTTCTCAGTGAAACAGCCTCTTTGACTGAGGTCCTGCAAAGATTTATGTACAGGCTTGGTTCTCTACTCTGAGACTGATCTCACTGGTTTCAGCAGGACCACAGGCAGTGCGAATGTGTAAATCATCATGGCACTCATTTCTGAAAAATGGTGTAAATAGAAAATAGATTTAAATATGTACCTGGTTATTCAGCCTTCTTATTTAAGGGGAGAAGAGACAAGAAACATTTTCTCTTGATGACAGAGCTTGAAAATTCTGCAGTAAGGCATTATTGCAAAACTGTTGTTGGAAGCTGGTTTTAAACAAATTGGGCTGCAAATAAAGTCGATCATAAAAGTTTGTAGGTGCTATCATCTCAGTTACTAGTGGCAGACACTCAACAAGAAATTTATTTTGGTTTACTTTCTCACTGAAAGTAATTTACTTTCTCGCTGTTCTAATTTTACTGTGCCCTTGTATCTTGTCCTGTAAGATCAGATCTTCAGATTCTTGAGAGAAAGTCATCTTTCCAGTTATCAAAGATCCAAGAGGGTAATGTGGGATTAGGGAAAATATGGCATGGCACTTCTTTCTGCAGTATGTGCTTTTCCTGATTAGGATATTTCTCATGATGTTCTCTGCAGATTGGAATGCTGTCTGAACACTTCAGCCACTTAATAGAATACATTGATTTTATTTTAATTTTGTGTTAATATTTTCATTTCTTGGACAAGAAATTTTTTCCCTCCCTTAACTAAGGTTCTGTATCTTGCAAAGAGCCAGAGACTGAATTTTATGAAAGAGCAAACATGTCAGGCTTCAGCAGGTCAGCCAACCTTGGTGAGAGCCTCTTTGCAGGGCAAGAGAAAGATCTCAGGAGGGGAAACACAAAGCTGCATGTGACTGGGAGGCTACACAGGGGCTTGGAGTATACCTGAGGATGCTGGGGTCAGGCTTCAGTGGAGACATAAATGTTTTTTTCTAATTCTTTGGGGAGAGGAGGAGAATAGGGATCTTCATGGTGCTAGTGGGGTGGGTAGTAAAACTGGGATAAGGACTAAACCCCAACTGTCCCATGTTCCTTTGGACTACATCCCTGCTTTTCTCAGCATCACTTCACAGTTTGTCTTTAAATCCTCTTATTCAGGACTAGTAGAGAAGAAGATAAAGGAAGGGAGTTAACCAGCAGAGGAAAAAGGGGTGTTGACCTTAGCATCGGGTACTGAAGGGCTTCTGCTGTTGTGTGTAATCCTTTGCTGGAATGAGCCAAACTCCGTTACTTAATTGGGCAAAGCTCCTGTTGAGTTGAGCTTGATTAACAACCCTGGGATCTGGCCCTGTGCAGTTGTGATGAGAGATGCCTCAGCATTCCAGCTCAGCCCTCTAGTGCTGATCCCCCCAGCTGCTGCTTCACAGAACTCCCCAGCTACTGTTGGTGTGCATTGTTTGAGGAGGGAAGCTTCTCTTCGAGCAGCTGCAAAATGTTGCAGTATGCTTGCTGAAAGGCAAAGCCATCAGCTGGCAAGGGAGAATGAGGGAATGAGGGTTAGGCATATGGCAGAGCAGAAATCTCTCACCTTTTTTCCTTTCCAGCCCATCATCTGCAGTGCCCTTGCCAAGAAAGTTTTGGGGTTGGCGTCTTTCTGTCTTTCTTGTGATTGGGCTGCTTTTGTGGTTGCCTGGTTGCCTTTGGGGACTGGGATTTGTGCAGTGCAAAGGCCACTGGTATTTGGTGTTAGTGAGGACCTTCTATGGGCCTGTCTTGATGGTACCAGAAGATATGGACTGTTGGGGGGTTGGTTGGTTGAACGCAGCCAGCATTTGCTGCTTGCAAGCAACTTTCAGCACCTTGGGAAGTTGGAGACCATCCGTGTGTCTCTGACAGGTTTGTGGTAAAGTACTGTCTCCTCTAAGTAAGAACAGGATTAGAAAAAGCACTGGGCTGAGCACACACACGCAGGGCTGCCTAAAATTTCCTTCTTCAGACAGATTGTGAGGTTTCACCTGATGCTTGTTGTACATGGCTTTCTAATGGATGCACTCAGTTGGAAAATCTGCATGTCAGCAATGTGCAGCCATACTGTACTGCTGCAGTGCTGCTACCACGGGCTCCTACCATGTGCAGGAGTCACTCTGTGTAAAAAATAGTCTGGTCTGTACTGCAGATATTTTAAATAAACCAAATATTTAGTTGTATTTGTCTCGTGAGCACTGGCCATGTTTTATTGTGCATAAACTCAAAGAACACGACTCATTCCCTGAAAAACCCAGAAAAACCCAACCAAACAAACAAAAAAACCCCAGTCAAACTGTATAGACTGGAAAAATTAGATTGTGCACAGGGCTGTTATTAAAGCACCTCAGATGCCCCATCAGTCTCTGAATTAAAAGCAAACAAACAAATAGAAGGCCTGCAGGCTGCCTGGTGTTTAACAAAAGAGGCGCAATGAATGAATTAGGTGTGAAGCTACATTGTGATTTTTAGGAAAGATTTGGGAAAGGGGTGCTAAACGAATGGAATCCATAACACTTGGCACAGGGTTTACTGGTTTTAATTTCACATTCTTTGTACATTCTTAACTGTCTCATGGACATCTAATGAACAGAGGGAGCTTTCTGTGTATTATTTTCACAATATCTTCACTTTGTTGTATAAATACAAAATGGTTAAGCACAGAAGTGTTAACTATATATAATTTGGTTTCTATTACAGAATTATTAATGCTATGGCAGATGTAGTGTTTGCATATTCTCCTTTGTCATTAAAACCTTGCTGTGTATCTCCTTGATGGTAACTCTTTTTAAGCTGAGTAGTGACGTGGCTTGAATGAAGGCTTTAGGGTTTAGGAAATGAGGAATACACAGGCTTGGGATTCAGAGGAGCTGATGCTCTGTCAGCTCTTCTGTGTTGATGGTGACGTGCTCCTGTCATGTTCACTCTCTGTGCTTGAGAATTGCCTTTTGAGAAGCAACAGCATCACGCTGGCTGAAATTGCTCTGGGGTCAATATCTTTATCCTTCTTCAGGGAAGGAACATGGATCCTGCCCTCCTCTCCATGGACCACGATGTATTTCCATTCCTTTTGTTTTAAGACTGTAATTCCCATTGTTTGTTCAGGTTCTTTCCAGTCCAGAAAGTGGTAATGATAGGGCATGAATGAGCTGTATAAAAGGCTGGACACTAATTCATGGGGCAGAAGTAGATATAAACAATTGGATTTCTAAATGCACTTATCTAGTTGGTTTTCTGGGTAGAGGTGGGGGGGAATCTCCAGGGAAATAATGCTGATTTGTTTTGTTGTGAAAAAATAACTGATATTGTGGCCTAATTATCTGTATTTCTGGAGCTGTATACCGTCTGAAGAGTGATTTATGAGCAAAGAAAGGAAAACTTCTCTTTTGTTTTAAATTGGTGTCCCCAGATATGCAGCTGTTGTACACACAGAGCCAAGAAAAACAGATGTGGCTAGAAGAAACTGGAGAACATAAGAGCATACAATAAAATAGATTATCCCATGCCCAGAAACCCACATTTCTCCCATAGATGATGGATATATAGCTTGCACCAATATATAAAGACAGTATAAAGAGAAAGGGAGGGACAAGTGAATTACAGCAGCGCAGTCCCTGGTACTCTGTAGCTTTTATGGAGCTGCTCTGCCTGGCTGCAGAGGGAGTTTTACAGCATCCACCTCGTGTTCCACTCTCCTGCTGAATTTTCAGGAGTGTTACTTTGTTATTGATGTTGTTGGTGAATTGTGGTTTTAATTGATGGAGACCATACGTGGGGAAAAGAGCTTCTGGTGCATCTTCGTGTCATTGTCACGGCTCTTTCTCGGAACCTTTCTGCAGTAAATCTACCCTCACACTTCTGACAGTGCAGCTGTAGCAACCCAGCTGATTGATTACATGGAGGTTCACACAGTCTTTCAGAAAGCAAATCCATTGACATTTCTCAGGGAATGTGCTTTTTTTTTTTTTTTTTTTTTTCCCGACTTTTACCAGTAACTGAAATGGCTCTAAGCTTTAATGATATTAATGCTATTTTACATATTGTATTGGGTCTTTGATAGACAGAACATCCCTAACAACTGATGGATTCAAGGTCTGTCCCTATGTAATTAATTCCTCTCTTTATGTTTTTTAGGCTGGTGGAATAATGGAAAAGCATTTAATTAAAGGTATATTTGTGAATCTTCCCTGAGGCTGATTCATGCATAAAACTTAGAAATGATGTGCTGCTCAGCTGGTAACTTTTCAACAGGATCTCTCCCTTTCAGCAAAGAGATCTCTTGTTCTGAGGCAGTGATTGCCTCTCCCAGATACTTGGCCAAATCAATACTGGTGCAGATCAGCATTGCTTCATTGCCTGTAGCAGATTAATGTCCATTCCCAAAGCCTAGGGCTTTAATTGACTGTTTGCATATAGACAACCTTGTCACAAATTAACAGGAAAGTTATACTTGATTTTGTGTAGCTGGTGCTGGTTGGTTGGTTGTTTTCCAGAATTTAAACCACTTGACAAAAATCTTAAAATGTGTGTGGCACTGGTTTTTGTTGTGGGAGGGTTTTCTTTTACATTAAATTCTATTAAATCTTCTGATATCTCTGTTGAGAGACCTGTTACAGTGGCATGCTGGAAAAGAGGTAGACACAAACTCTATGCCATTTCCAAAACTTAAAATAAAATAATGTTTTTTACCTGATTTACCCTGTTGGTACATATGGTTTTACTTAAGAGAAAAAATCAAACCCAAACAAGAAAAACATACAAACAAACATCAAGCCCCCAAAGCAGAGTACAGGAAAAATATTACACCTCAGTGGGAGGCATAATAAAGATTTGCTTCATGTAGTAACGCCTTTGATTTCTTTCTCTTTCATGTGTGGTGCTATCATTTAGAATGCTGGATTTTGTTTGCACATCTCTAACTATGGTGTTTACTCCCAGGAATTGTTTTGTGATGGCTGATTGCCCCAAATAAAGAATGGTTAGATAACCTCGTCTTTAGCTAAAAGAGCTTGGGGTTTTTTTAACAGAAAAAAAATATAATTATTGTTAGAATGGAAAAATCAAATACAATTCTTCACCCAGTAACCTGCAGAGAAAAGAAATGTGACTTTCTGTAATAATTTCTATCCCAAAATTCACAATTTTGTCGAGAAATGTGATTCTTTTATTGAACTGCAAACTAAAAATTCATATAATTCTGCTTGGTTTTTTCCTACTTACAATATATTCAGAGACCCCGTAAAACAATGTTACTTAGAGGCTAAAGACCTAATAAAATACATGGTTTCCGTTTTACACACCAAAATCTTCACTCAGAATAAAAATTTGGACAGGTTTCAGGAAAGGTGTTGTTAAGTGGAAAGTGACACCTGCCAGAGATGTGGCTACTGTCATCACTTGATGTATATTCCACAATCATTCCCTCTGATATCCTATATGTGCAGCAAAAATTGTTCTAAGCCAAATCCCTCATAAAAACATACATAGAGGCAGTTGGAGGCAAAAACCAAGCAGAGATTTTGTAGTGGGACCCTTCTCTAATTTCATCGGGTGTATGAGTTTTCATTGCAGATTTGTTAAATGACTGTGTCACCCCAGTTGCTTTTATATTGCAAAGTTGGTATTTTATATAAAAAAGATCACTGCTGATACAGTGCCTGAGATTGTGTAATCTTTTGGGATCTCACAACTGTAGAAGAAAGAGTAGTGCCATAATGAGTAGGAGTTATGAAATTCGATTTCCTGTAGCTTTGTGCTAAGTGTGTGACTCTTCTTGTGTCCAATAGATTAACACAGGAAATTTCCCTCTATGGGAACATTATCTTTCCTCTGCCCTATCATCCTTACAGGAACAGAACTTGACCAGACAGAATTTTTATAGCTGCTGCCATTCTGTCAAAACCTCATCGAAATTGCCCTGGAAAACTGGAAGTTATTTAGCAAGGTAGAAAAATGGATAGAATCACCTGTGCAGGCAGTTGTATGAAGTGACTTCCTCGGGAAGGTGGACTGATAATAAAAACTGACTTGCTTAATTCCAGCTGCTCTGACTATGCTGGAGCAGATAACCTGTGCCTCCGTTTGTCACGGAGGGAGGAAGCGAGAGCAGCCCCTTTATCTCCAGATTTGATTTGCTGCAGCTCTGAAGTGTTGTTCTGCTTCCAGAAGATCTCTGAATGGATTTCATTCTGCAGTGGTATCAGCTGGAGGGTGATTGATTTGGTTGCGCTCTTTTTCCTTCCCTATTGTGCAAGAGTTGTGGAGATTTCAAAAAAAAATTGTTTCTTTTACAGCATTAGCTGAAAGGCCAGCGGAAAAAAAAATTTAAAAATCAACAGCATGTCCCCTCTCAATCCTTTTCATCCACCCACCAGTAAAATCCAGGGGAGCTGATTTGCTGTGGTTCAATTTTGACAATGTATTTTTTTTGAAATTGTTAAGCTTTCATTGTTGTTGATGTTGCTTTAGAAATGGGAAATGTAGTATTATATTTTGAAGCCTCAAAAGATACATAGAATTTGTGAATTTAAAAATATTCCACATCTTCAAGGGTGATCAAAATGCTGCCTTCCAAGGTGGATGTGTTGTTCCTTTGGATCCATATTTTCTGATGCCTGGTAAGGTTCTATAGCTCATCTGGTCAGAGCCTGGGGCTAATAATGCCAAGATCATGAATCTGATCTCTGTATGGGCCATCCACTTCAGAGTTTGGTTTGATGATCCTTTTGGATCCCTTCCAGTCGGAATATTCTGTAATCCTAATTATAACTAAATGCATATATATAAATGCTTGGCTGTTCCAGTATTCAGGCTTGGTCAGCCCCTCTCTAAGGACCATCTCTTGGAAAGTTTAGAGAGTAGTGTGCATTAGGACTGTTTTCTTTCTTCTCTTTTTCCCTCTTTGTTTTCATTCCTCTTCCTGTAAGGGAAGATCTGAGGCTCACAGGACTGGGAATATTTGAATAAATGAGAGAGGTTGACATCACTATCTTTTATATTGACTACCTACATAAACCTAAACTTCTAGAGTACTTAACGATCAGCTAACCTAAACAGATTGCCTGGAGTAGCTGTAGGTTATTTGAAATAGCTTTTTATCCATCATTTATACACTTGAGCAAATGTTTTAAGTGGAGTTGGCACTGCAAAAGTCAATTTAAATTAAAAACAAACAACAAAACAACACCAGTCTCACAGTAAAGAATTTCACCCCCATATGTGCATATCTGTACAATGCTTATTTCTTCTCCCTACATATCACCCTGGGTACAAATAAGAGTGGCAGGAGGGTAAAGTTTCAAAACTTTGGCACTTGATGACATTGCCCAAGTGGGATCTTCTGAGATGAAAAGCATTTGTGTGTGAGATCTGATCTATTTGCTCTGGCTGATTATTCAGCAGTTAGACTTGGGGAAGGTGTGCACAGTCTAAAAGAAGCTGTTGACAAAAAAAAAAAAAAAAAAAAAAAGAAAGAGAGATTTATACTTGGTCTTTCCTCTGGGGCCAGAGTTCTGCATGTGTCCTACAGGACTCCTAAAGCTGAGATTTCTCTGGCAATACACAGGTGCCCATGGGGCCCTTCAGAGCCATCCTAGGAACTCCCACTGCCACCACCCTTTTTGCACCTCCACTGCTGTGGAGGAGGGAGATGCCCACCCAGCTGGGCTTCTTCATCTCTCTTTAATGCTATCCTGCTGGTTTCGTCAGCTGACTTGTCCCCCTGCTTGAGTTAATTTCTGCTACAAGACTGAAAACTGGCCATGAAATCTTTGGGGGCTTAATTTCTGTTTTTCCTGTTTAGAGCAGCCTCACAGGTCGCTCTTTCTCCCGGTGGTTCTGACTCATGGCACCGCTGGGTCTGCTCCTGTCTCTGCTCCACAGGGCTGGGGAACAGCCAACAACAACCCTTCAGAGACAGCCAGGGACTCTCTCAGTCTTCTCATGATGAATAATCTGTGTCTCATGCTTGTGATAGCCTCAGGCAACTCTGGTTGCTTCTGAGTCTTAGAGCTGCTTAAAGATCTTTGCTGGAGCCTCTGGGCCCTGCATTAGACAGCAGCTGATCCCCTATGAAGTTGCCATTTATTCAGACCCGTGGAGGTATATGATGGACTTAGGCAGGCCTGTCTTGCTCTTGGCTGGGGAGATTGGTGTTGTGTGACCAGCACACACCTTGCATGAACACGGATGAACGTTTTTACTGGAGCAGCTTTTTGGGAATAGTTCACTGACAGTGGAAACTGCTCCTGTCTTGTTGCTCCATTGAGTGAAAAACGCTGGTGTGGTACTACAACATTGCTGTGTCAGTGAGGGACTCTCCTGGAACTGTTTCAGACTCTGTAGATTGCTGGAAGGAGCTGGAGGAGCTTGCTGGAAGAGGCTGGCTGAGGAGCAGCTGTCCCAAGCTGACTGTGACAGCCAGATCTGTCCTGATGGATGCTCTGTGCAGCAATGCATCCCTGGGGCTGAGCCTGGTCACCTCCACTGCCTGCCATGTGCAGGGCCACACCACCAGTGATTTTAGGGATTTAAGCAGCAGCAGTTAGCTCTGCAGGATGAGGTACTGCCAGGGTTCTTATCTGGTTGGTTTTATTTACTTCTAATGATCAAGTACTAGAGAATCATCAGGACCCACCCTAAGCACCTCCTGTAATAACTTTTTACTGGATCTAAGCCTTGCAAATATTTTCCACTTCATTTCTGTCTTGTCTTCAGTCCTGTAAGAGCTTTATGCTTCACCCAATTAAAACCTTTCCGGGTCTCATGTGTGGTAAGAGCCCTTAACCAAAAACATGCTTTAGACTCACAGGCTATAGCATGCGTGTGTCACCTTCAGCTACACGTGTGCCTTTCCCTTTAGGTCATCCCAGGCAGCTGAGGAAAGTTCCCTAAAATGAGATCTTGATGATAAAAGTATTTAAACAAAACCAAAAGAAAACAAACAAGCAAAAACAAAAGCAAAGAAAAACCCCAGAAAATTTGCATGAAGAGTACAGTACTCGAGCTGTCCTAGTTAATGACCTCTCTGAGAAGCTTATCAAGCGAACACTGAAGAGTCTTTGAACTTGCCCTTAACACAGGCATTGATATTGGGCTCATCAGTGTTGCAGAATTACAGTATACTTCAGGGAATTGTTTATCAGTGCAATCCTCAAAAACAGGATGACTGGAATGGTTAGAGGCAAACACCATCCATTTTGTCCTGGCATGGGCTGGGCTTTCAGGCACTTGAGATGATGAAAGCTGTATTCTGTCTTGCTTTATGGATGTTATCCTGCCTCCTATCATCTTTAGGCATCTGGGAAATAGCATTGCATTTAGATGGACTTATTCAGGATTTCTAAAAAAAAATAAAAATAATTTCCTGCATTTTATTCTGAAACTTTTAATTTTTTTATTTCCTCTCAGAATTTGTGGTTGCACATGCATGGTACATCCAAACTGATGCACATTGTATCTTGGTTTCTATCACCTTGGGGCCTCTTTGCCTTTAGGCTTTTGTGATTCCTTTACTGAAGTGATCATTTCAACAGACAAAGCATTGAACTTTGAGTTGGGTTTATTAGAACTTAACAACATCACTGTATTCTTCTCTGTAACTGAAAAGCAGTGGGAAAAGAATGCTTCTAAACTGCTCTTATATATTGTTCTTGTTTTCAGAACTTTCTGAAATTAATTCCTTGATCACTGATCCTTCCACATTCAGAGTGAAGCACTGCTGACAAACAATTTTTTGAAAGCAAAACGCTGGCACACTTGATGTTCACACTTAGGTGTATGAGATGTTGTTGCTGTAAACATTGTGGCCGGGCTATTACAACATGGACCTGGAAGGACAAAGAGAAATTCATTACAAGAGGTGACATCAGGAGGAGCAAGTACCCTCCTCTGGGAAAATGGAGAATTTTATGATCACCCTCCTCCTGTGTGATTAGTCATTGGGAGAGCAGCTGTTCACCACGTACTGGGCAGCTTTCCAGCAGTGTGACATTATTGACATGCCCCAATCATCACCCATTTCTGCCTACTCTTTCTGGCTTACATGCTTGAAATGTTCCTTTCATCAGCTTTTGGGTGGACAGGAGGCTGGAGCCTGTGTGAAAGTGAGATGAGGGTACCTCTACAACAAACAAGGCTCCTCGTTTCACGCATCCTTACTGCAGTTCTCTTCTTTCACTGGGATTACACTTGAGTTAGTAAAGCCAACAAGGGGTTCCCTCAGCCTGGGGATCAAGTTGCCATGTAAAAGTTTTTCAGTTCAGCAATTCTGGGTTAAATAATCTTCAGCAACTAAAATAAAACTGTGGGTTTTTTTTTGTTTGTTTGTTTGTTTTGGGTTTTTTGTTTTGTTTTGTTTTGTTTTGTTTGATTTGTTGTTTTTTTTTTTCTCCCTCCCAAGAAGGTGGGTTTCCAAGTGCTTGGATGCAGCTGAGTGACTGAAGGAAGGATTCCACAGATAATCTTAACATTTCTAAATGGTCTCCTGAAATGATATTTGTCATCCCTTCCCCTCCAAATTGGACATCATTTCATCTTAGTGGAAGGGGTTTTGGAAGGTTAAAAAAATATCCCTTACATTCACTGAAATGTGACTGACTCGTTTGGAAATAAAACCTGTGCTGGGGAGCCATAAGAAACAGATGAACTATGGCTGTCCCAGATTTTGGATATGCTCTTTGGTCTCTCTTTGCACTTCAAAAGCGTTATGTAATTTTTCAGAATTAATCGATGAGTTACGCTTACATGGAGAAAACTAAAACAGAAAGGTTAGTTGCTTGAGAGCAAAACCAAAAATAAAGAAGTTTATATGAAAGAAAAGAACCCTTTTCTTCTTAGTCCCACAGCAGTGACAGCTTTGTGGCTTGTTCTCTTCCTCCTTATCCCAAATGAGGAGGATGTCTCTCCATCCCTGGTGCTGTACTCCCACAGACACGAGTGGGGCTGGCTGCTGTGGTCAGAGCCTGAATGGTCCCCAGGGACCTTGAACCACTGGCAGGGGAGGAGCAGTTTATGGCCTTGCAGGGGAAAAATAGTGAAAAACATTCTACTGCAGCCGCTGGTTGTTCTTCCATTGCTCCCTTGAAAAATAAGGATTAATAAAACAGCAGCAGAGTGGCATATTTAGGGGTTGGGTTACCTTGTTTTTCAGCATCCCAGCAGCTCAGTGGCTGCTCCTGGGAGCTCCAGTATCGACTGGACAATCAGTGCTCAGGGAAAGGAGCTTTATGTTTCCTTCAGTGTTAAAGGACAAGAACTACCTGCCTCCCTGGCGAATGTGATTAATTGTCACTTGTCTGGGGGAGAGGAGTTATGGCCTGCTGGCTTCTCAGGCTGCCTTGTCTGCCTTGCCTCTCCTACAAGGCCATGGAAAGGAGTGGAGGGGAGGATACTGTAGGATTTGTCAGTATGATGCTGATATACAGTGAAGTGCATGAGTATAAATATACTTTTCCTTTTTGAACTGACCTGCGTCCACAAATAAGCAGATTACAATAAAGCATGGGGTAAATCTCAGTTTGTTTTTTTTTCCACAGAGAAGAGCAGTCATGAAAAGCAGATCAGTTTCCAAAACTGCTCCTTTGCCAAATGCAACATTTCTATACATACACCAGTGTGGTCCAGCACTGACATCCTAATAGCAATGGAATAAAATTGTCATTTAATGCCTGTGCTTATTCCTTGTTCCCTCAATAGCTGCTCAAGACATGACTCTGCTGATAAGCATTCATAAGGTTTTGTCTAGAAGGATTGTTTTCTATGTTGTCCCTGCCAGAGAGTCTGGGGAAAAAGGTTCTTGAAACGGTTGCACTTCCATTTTAATGAAAATCTCAACTTTTTAAACTTTTTTTTTTTTTTTTTTTTTTTTTTTTTTTACATTTTGCTTAAAACTCTTGTAAAATTCTTGTGTTTAACAAAAGAAAAGAAAGTAGTGAGTTTCTGTTACTTGTTTGAAAAATGGAAAGAAGACTCATTGAAAGATTCTCATCCTCCTCAACATTTGAAATTTCTTATTTTTGCTGCTTATTTAAGCACAGAAAATTCACCATTTTTATAACAAGTAGGTATCTGGATTATGCCCCAAGAAGTCAAAACTATAGTCCCAGCTGTGTTAAAAGCCTGGTGATGATCACAATCATGTTTTTCTTTGGGGGATTGTGGAGTAGTGAAGCATTGTAGAACCAGAGCTGGGCTTCCCATCGGGTCTTCCTCACCCCAAACTTCTTTTCTGCTCTTCATTTTTACATTATGATTGTTTTCTTTTTCTGTGTGTCCTTCTTCGCCTGCTCTCCTGACAGCCCAGCTGGTACTGTTCATAATTGGCAGGCCATTCAGGGCTTAGACAAAAATAGCTGTAAATTAAAACACGATTGACTGACCACTCTCTCCCCTGCCTTGCACCTTCTGTAGAGACTTCTATGTGTGGAAAATGAGTGGGAAATTATATCGCTCTGTTCTAGTAAGTTTTTATGCATGCTTTGCAGGCATGTAAAGCAGTACAGACTGGTACTGTATAGACACAGAGCCAATAATTTACATTAAGGCTTGTGTGCTAGTTCTTCCTTTGGTTCACACTTTCCCCTTTCCATGCATTTCATTAATTTTAATTATTTATAATATTAATAATAAATCAGTCTTCCTTCTACTTTGTCTCAGGGGAACCCTACCATGAAAGTTAAAAATTAGGTATGTTATTACTATATCTGCTAAGCATTACGAGCCAGATAATTCTAGATAGTGATATCTGGAGAGTATGCTGATAATTTTAGATAGTCATTCACCTAGATAGTGAATTGGAATTGAAAGAGGGGTGGAGGGTGTCAAGCTATTACGAAATCTGTAACAGCACCTCTGGAAACCTCAATGGCGATTTAATAATGGGAAAAAAAGATTCCAAAAGCATTTTAAAAAAATAAAAATCCAAAGCATACAATGGTCTGACATGTGACAAGACAGATTAATAAAATATTTTTGAAATGCTGATTATTGAGATGCAAGGCTAATAATTAGTCTGTGTAATTATTAACCAACTTTCGGAACTGACCTGGCAGCTGTTTCCTGTGTTTTGGAAAGGATGATGGGCAGAGGGAGAGAAAGCCTCCACAGTGATCCACCCATCCTCACTGTCAGACACACACTGGGAGGTGCAGAGCCCACAACTGGTCCTGCAGCTCAGCTGGAAAGGAAGGCAGGCAGCTGAGTGGGTTCATGGTGAGTGAATGGGAGACATGCTTAGGGTTTGACTTAATCTAAATTACCCCCTCCTCTGAAAAAAAAAAAAAAAAGAGTTCTGGTAAGCTTTTGGCATAGTTTTGGCATCTGTTTCATTGGCTGTGTGGGGTTTAGAGTCTGTACCTTGCTAAAGGGGCAATTCTTCTTGTAGCAGGTTTGCAAAGGAGTCTGTGCCCAATGTTCTGCTCTAGCATCTGCAACTCCTAAGTCTACAGGCTGGTAGAGCTTTTGCAGTAATGGCTTTCCTTAGAGCAAGCATCCAATTTCTTTTAAATCCTTTTAGGTCCAGTTGACCCAGGAGAAGAAATTCTTAGCAGGAGTTTTCTGTTCCTCCCCTATACAGTCATTGTACAAACAAGAATTCAGCCTCTATGAGTAAATTACTGTCTTTGATTTAAATGTCTTCAGATTTCAGCAAGTTCAAGATGTGCAGCCAGACTTGTTTTATTTCTCCTTTCCCCTCTCCCACAAACTTTTGCTCAGAAAATAGTCTGGGATGAGTTTTGACTAGCTTCTGACTTTGCATATGCTGTTTTTACTACGTGCTTTCTGGTGTATTTGTTATGTTCATGGGGTAATTGCTGTTCTGTACGACATGGAGACCTTGATCTGCCACTGAAGCAAATATAGTTCCTGTGTTGAAGGCAGAAGCTTCCTTTTGAAAGTTGTCACAAAGCTCCAACTCTTGCAGAATATAATAGATTTCAAAGCCATCAGGAAAGCTGTCAGAGGGATCAGGCTGAGTATCGCCCTAAGGCACATGGATATCTCTTTAATTTTTTTCCCTTTTTAATTAATTAATACAGACTAAAGCTTCTCAGGACTTGCAACATTAGGAGTATCTTCGAAGTGGATTTGTTGGCAGAGGCTGGAATGCAGGATCAAAGATGCATAATAGATTCTTTACTGCATGGCCCGGCCTCAAAGAACTGGGTCTCATCTCACAAGTGCAGAAGTCGATGGTGATTTTTTGATTTTTTTGTGTAATCTATTGTGAACACCTGCCAGAGCTCTGCTGTGACTGGTTTCATTGAGCAGTGCTTAATGCCTAATTGACTGACTTACCCTAACACTGAATGTATATATGCAGCGTTTGAGTTGTTTTGAACCAAAAGCCCATTTTAGGGTGTAGTTGGCTTCACACGCTTTCCTTGGTGCAGAAGAGGATAGAATTTGAAAGTGTGTGCATTTTAAATGGAAAAAGAGAGTTTAAATGTGTTGGACAGTAATTGCTTTCACGTTGAGGAGTGCATGAGAGTGCAGAATATGAAGGTGTTGTGGGACTGAAACAAAGGGTGGAGAAGGAATTAGTGTTGTGCAGGGTGCTGTTGTAAAGCTGATGGCTGACTTGCTTTGCAGCTTTTTTTCCTTTCCCAGTTTCTGATCCTGGGGGACCCGACCTAGGCTCTCCATAGGGTAAACTTGAACAGAACCTGAAGAGCTGTCCCAGAGGAATGGGGGGAGGGATGTGTGAAAATGGATGGGCAGAGGAACTGGAGAGAAATGACTTCTGTGGGTTCCACATTACCACTCTTCTGACTTTTGTATGTATTTTAATGGGTTGCTCTTAGTCCTGGTGAGCCTGTGTTGGCTCCTGTGGTTTGGCCTTTCCCTGCATGGTAGGATGCTTGCTGAAACAAGGATGAGAAATGGGGAAAATATGTTGGTGTTGTTCGGTAGTGGGTGAATACCTGAAGTGATTCCAGGTGAACCACCTTCTAGACTGCTGCCACACCTGAACTAATTATCTTCACAGAGATATTTTTATTTACTGTGAGGAAGTCCCCAGAATTGTCCTGTCTGTGTAGGTTGAAAAGTTTACATCATTCCTGTAATCCCCTTCTCCCACTCATTTTCTGTTAAAATTGTTGTTGTCTGTATTTTCCAGGTATATTGAGAGTAAACTTCAGCTGATAATTGTATCTTTGGCAAGCTGTTGGCACGATCACTTTTTTCTAGGTTAAACGATTTATAATGTTTTACCTCAGCTTTATAAACAGGAAAAGCCAGCCTAAAGACAGAAGAGAGATACTAATTAGAGAATGATAGAAACACAAATTTAAAGCAGCCACAGTAAGGCAGAGAATTTAAACAAAAGAGCGTCCCTTTTATTACAACCTAAGCCTTAATTACACATCCTGAGTCCTCTATTACATCCTAAGTTTAATTGCAGAAAACAGGGGATGGGAAAACTAAGCCTTCACAGCCATATTTGGCAGGAGCTCCGGAATAAGATTTGCCTTTAGAGGTGAAAGTAGATAGTGAGCCCTCGTGAGGAGCACCTAAGAGACATCAGGATGCATCTAGCATCCTGAGGAGGACCTGGAGATCCTGCCACCACAGAATGGGACAGAAGTAAGATGGTGAGTGCAGGCTGGATGTCCCTTGAAGTACTTAAGGGAGAAGGTGATGATCAAATATGACCTGGTGATGTACGTTGCTGCTTTGTCATTTAAAAAAAAAAAAAAAAAAAAAGTTTAACTCTGCACTGGTGGTGTGAATTTGTCTCAGGATGGCATAACAGGCTCCCAAATTGTTTATCAGCCACCATGAATGGTGTTTTCTTGAGCAAATGTTCAAGGAGTTGTTATTTTGGGGGACTGGTAGGGTCAGATGTTGATCTTGCAAAAGGACATATTTAGTAAATTGTGGAAGTATACAGAATGCAGCTCCTTTACCTCTCAGTATTTAATGACAGCAAGATTTCTCTAGTATGTATGTGGAGCCTCTCCTTGCTTTGTTTCATTTCTTCTCATCCTCCCCAAAGCTGTCCCTGAGGAGAGACGTGTCCTGCTGCAGTTGATGTACAGGGCTTTGATCAGCCCTGCAAGCTGGTCAGGGAATCCAGGACTTCATGTGTTTTCCTAGTTTAGTTTTCTTTGTTTCCAAATACACTGAATTGTCTAGCTAGTCTAAATCGAGTGGGTTCATTAAGTCTGAATAATGAAATCATCCCTTTTTCCTCTCGGCTTACTACAGACAATACAAAGAAGGCCATAACCTAGATAGTCATGGAGGCTTAAACCTCCTCAGTTCATTTACTGAAAGTAAATTCCCCAGAGTTTCACAAGTTAGGATGAGGGGTTTTTTTTGGTTTGGGTTCTTGAGTGTGGCTTCCGAGACAGAGTTGCCTTTTAATTAAAAATAGGTAGAATTTTTTCCAAACAAATCAAAATGCACTTATTTTCCCACCTTTGGTTTGTATTTTGAATCCATGCTTCAAATAATGGGAGTCTTATGGAATTTCTGAATGAAATCATTAAGTATTTTGCATAAGAGTATTTTCTAATTACATTCTGTAACCTGAAGTTAAACACCCAGAAAGACAATAGATACTAGTGGACAGCCTATATTAAAGACTTAATATGTGTCCAGAGTATCTTAATATTTCAGGGCTTAATGTTATCTACCCATATCATCTCTACAGGCAGAAAATTGTCATCTGTTTTCCCTTTCCCACAGATGAAGTGACACACAGAGACAATTAGATATATCTCTTCCCACTATGTTTTAAAACCATTGTGGCCCAAGTGCACGCAAAAATAGTATGGCAGTGTCGGGAGCTAAACTTCACTTTTAGTCTTAGATCACATTCCTCTTCCCTCAGCTGAAGTGCCACTAAAGGGGATTTTGAAAGCTTGATACCATGAGCAATTCCTGTGGTTGTTTTCCTCCTATTGCTCCCAATGTAGTTTTGGTTGGAGTTGTTCATGATCTCCTTTAGTAGCAGCAAATGTGAAGCATGGAATTCCTCAGGGAGTGAGCAGTTAGTGAGAGACTCACAAAAACAGTGTGTGTGGAAATGGAAGAAAGTCTCTACATTCATTTTAAGTTCTGTGGGTTGTCATGGGCTCCATGTAACTCCATTCCCAGCTTAATCTGTGATCTTCCTTTCCAGCATCTGACCAGGAAAACAGTTTGTCTCCATTGCTGATATCTATTCATGGACATTCAGAGGGTACAACTGGATTTTTTACCAATATAGAACTAGTTAGGACTTGGGGTTATTGTGCATAAAGAAAATGTATTCTGTGCTTATAGAGTTTTCACATCTGCAGTGTAAAATACATCAGCAGCTGTGACACTGCAAAACCGGGGCTGTTTTCTTCTTCTGCCCTTTTCTTTATTATTTTTTTTTTAATGCATAGTTTTGCCCTCAGTATGGGATTTCTTTGTCAAAAACACTGGGGTGAAGAGCCATGCAGCCCTCACCTTGTAAAAGAGCTTTAGAGCAAGCTGCTGCTGTGTTCTCCTGGACTGAGGGACACAAAGCTGTCTGGCTGACACCTTTGAGAAACGAGAGTGGGTCTCCACATCTCTATCTCCTTTGCATAATCTGTGATATCTGAATTAAGTTTCATGACATATTAACATTGAAGCTGAGTTAATATACTGTGTTGTGTATAATACATTATGTATGACTTGGGCATCAATTGTGCTGGAGTATCAGCAGCCACAGACTTGAAAATGTTTCTTGCTGTGACAGAAATCCTAAATAATACTGAAAACAAGTTCTGTTGGCATGGTTTTATTTTGTATTCCTTGTCCCATTACAGGGTCTCTTGCAAAACCACTCATGTTCAAGCCACCTAGCTTCCTCTTCTCTCCTCCATGTACTTGTCACAAAGTCCCCATTCCACGTCTTTCATATTACAAATATTCCCCTGGTGTTGCCTGGTTAATTTTAATTTGTGACATCAGAAGTGCTGGGATTGTTTTAGCTTTGCTGAGCCTGGGCACTGTGATGTGAAGAAGAGCAACCATGAGTGTTAACATTTGTAATAACGATGTGCTGCAAAGAAGGGTAAGAGACAGAAGGATGACAAACCCCACCGTGTTTTTCTCTTCTTGCACATTCACATGTCGTGCTCCCAAACTGAGCTGAGACAGAGCTTGTTTTGTAGGAGCTGTCTTGTGAACTATACATTGGTCTGACATTGGATACAGTATATATAGAGGCAAATATGCAGTCACAGGTTTATTGCCCTTAATATAACTCATCTTAAGCCTGATTACTTTTGTTTCAAAATTAGACTCTTAGAACATATTAATTATGGACATATCCCCAGACAACATGGCTGTCCTTGGGGAATTTCTGCCCTTAACTCTGATTAGTGTTAATAGGAGCTACCGTGTAAACTCCTAGAGGACCAAAAGAGAAAGAATGTTCTTCTAGCCGTGGTTTTTTTTTTTTTGTTTAGGGTCTAGAACAATGATAAAATGTTCCAGGAGGGAATTGGTAGAGTGTCTGATAGTGCCAGTCTGAAACCTTTCCTCTCTTTATGTCAATACTGTAAATATTCTTGTATACAAGAGCATGTAGGGACAGAACCAGAGGGAGTGGGTTCAAACTGAAAGAGAGCAGGTTTAGAATGGATTAGACATTAGGAGAAACGTCTTTACTGTGAAGGTTGTGAGGCACTGGAACAGATTTCGCAGAGAAGGTCAGGATTCCCCATCCCTGGAAGTGTTCAAGGCCAGGCTGGATGGAGCTCTGAGCAACCTGGTCCTGTGGGAAGCGTCCCTGCCCATGACAGATGGGGTGGAGCGAGATGATCTTTAAGGACCCTTCCAACACAGGTCATTCTGTGATTCTCTGTGGTGAATTCTGGGACTGATGAAAGCACATCACAGTACTATACATGATATTGTGTATTTTGAAGTTTATATATGACAGGATAGTCTTTTTTTGTTTTGTTTTGTTTGGTTGGGGTTTTGTTGTTGTTTTGGTTTTCTAACCTGAATTAGACATTAGGGAATACCTTTAATTTTTTTCCCTGGAAGCACTGGACTGAGGAATGTTACTATTATATAAATAATGGCTACGTGACCTGACGTTGTATGCCCTAATTATCCACTTGTCATAATTCTCTCACCTGGAATTTCTTGGGGAAAAAATAATCTCATTTGAATTAGCAACAGGAACAATTTTCAGACAGAGGGGGTGGCTTGCCCTAGATGTTAGATAAACTTAGAGATTGTTGGGCCTTTTTTGTCTGAGACTTCTGGGCTGTAGTGGAAACTAAGCATATAATAATTAAAATAGCTTCTTAATGATGGAGAATTTACTGCATCTTTTGACAATTCATCTCAGTATCTAATTATACTTAAAACGTGCTTTTTATCTTCAGATTGAACTTGCAAATATTGGTTTCTGCTGTGTGTCTGCCCACTAATTTAGAGTCTTATGAAATATCTTCTTCTTGTCTAGTCCCTTAAAGATTATAATCTTCTCTTTGAAGAAAAATACATTTAGTTCAATGTCTCACTGGAAGAAGTTTCTTTTTTTTTTTTTTTTTTTTTTTTTTTTTTTTTTTTTTTTTTTTTTCTTCCGGAACAAAATCATTCATGTTGCTCAGCTCAGCTCTAGTTCCAGGCTTATTTATTTTTATTTATTTATTTAAATTAAAGGTATCACAGTTTCCCAGAGGCTTCCCTGCTTTGTTCCCAGAGACATTCTGGTTTCCTGTGCACGTCTGCAGCTGTCCCCAAATAAGCAAATGGCCCAGACCTTTGTGCCTGCCTGCCCTCATGGAGACAGCTCTGACACCCCTGAGCTGATGGCAAGACCAGGCAGGTGCCATCCAGAACCCAGCCTAAAGGGTTTTATTGTCTGACACCATTCAGGAGCTGCACCTAGGAATAAAGCAGGATCTCTTCCAAATGCTGGTGCCTATTCTTAGCAGCAGCTCAACCTCCTGATCACGATGGTGGGCCCGTGTGACTGGAGGGCTGTGTTCCAGGGTGGAGGTGATGAGGAATGCAGAGTGCCTGCCTTATCATGGGGGGGCTCCTCAAGGAGGAGAAAGTCCCAGCTTGCTGGATGCACAGAGGGAAATGATGAGCAGCTGTAGCCGTGCCAGCTGCTCTGCAGGTCATGACAGGGCAAAGGTGCTCTTACCCAAAATGTAGGGACAGAGGAAAAGCCACTGTGGTGTTTTGTGTCAGCCTGCTCCGTGCAAAGAATGCAAGTCAGACTCTGGGATTAGATGAATGATGATCTGACAGAGCAGTGCCCTGAAGGTGTGTGTGTGTGGGTAAACAAATACATCCAGATGAGAAAAGTCAAGGGCTTCTCTCAGGGAACAGCAGGAGCTGACCATCCTCATCCCATCACTTGAGCCCAGCTAGCCCAGCCTCATCCAAAGGAGTGCTTGGATATTGCTGCACTTGGTTTATTCTTTACCCACCTGACTTGCTAGACTAGTTGGAAATTTCCTTTTTTTGTGTCACACTGTTAATGAAAATGAAGGAAAACTGGGTCAGGTGTGTGTGAGGGTGTCTCCCCCATCACACGGAAGAGAAACAAAAAAGGGAGAGGAAAAAGCTCACCAGAGAGGCATGGAATTCATGTTGAAAAGATGGCAGTGATGAAAAATAGGAAGAGTGTGGCTGTGATCTCTCTGTCTGTGGATAATTTATTTCTAACAGGCTGTAACAAATATTATACTTCCAAGTATTGGTTTTATTCGAGTTGCAGATGAAGAATTGTTCAGTACACCTCTACTTTCTTAAATTTCTTTTGCTGCTCCATATTTTTATGACAACACAGATATAATGGTGCATTACCAGAATCTTCCAGTACTTTTCTGTCACTTGGTTTTGTTACAATAAATGCATTCAGGCATCTTGAGCTTTTACTGTTGATACAGAAATTACTAAGGCATCTTAGGTGGCCTCTTTCTTGAGATTTTTATTTGATGTTTAGGTAGCTTTCTGTTCCTGATCAAAGATTTATTTTAGTGAAGGACAGGGCATAAATGTCTTCTCTTCCAATTTGCTGTGCTGTGCCTGTTAGCATATTTTATGATGAAATACACAGAAGCCAAGCACTGACACTGCTCCAGAGTAAAACTGGTAGCAAAAAGCTGTGCAACTATAAAACTCATGACACTGTCATAAAGTATGGCTTTTTAGTGTGGATGGGCTGACACTTTTCTACTATTTCATCTTTTTACCTGATTTATTAAGTAAGGTTGAATGTCGCCGTGGGCTGAATTGCTTTAGGTATCATCTCCAAAAGTGATCTCTGCAAAGACAGGCCTCAGGACATTGCCTGATTTCTGTATTTAGCTCTGGTTATTAGAACTGATCACTCAGAAGAGAGCACACAGCAAATATCCACACAGCAAGTATTCAGAAGGTGCATAAAGTCTTCAATTGATTCGTTTTTTCTTGTTTAATGTAATCCTATCAAGCTGGGTGGTGGGTTTTATTTTCTGGGCATAGGAAGGTGGGGAAAAAAACCCCTCTCACCACGCTTTAAAGCCTCATTAACAAGGAACTTTACTCAAGGAGGAGACGTTAATAAGTAATGAAACAAAGGCTCTTTTATGGAGATTAAATGTCCATGTGTCGAAGTACAAAGTTCGTGTTGCAAAGTGCAGCTGTTGCCCTGCTCACAGCCCCAAAGCCTGGGTTCAGAGTCTGCCAGGTTTCCTGTCATGGAGCTGACCAGGGCAAGGTCCTGCCAAGGTTCAGAGGTCAGTGGCTGAAGCCTTGCTGGCCCCGTGGCCCCGCTGTCTGACACGCTCGGGAGAAGCAACTTAAGATTATTAAGTACAACCAACACAAAAACTTCCCGTTCCCCTTTCTGATGTGTCAGGTTTCATTAAAGAGGGGGAACGTTTTGGAAGGAGTCGCTGAAGTGTTTAAAAATAATGTGCTGCATAATGGAGTGACCTCACCAAACCCCATCCGAGGGAGCAGACTAGGAAAATGATGCATGTGGGAAGTAGTGCCTGCGTGCGTTCTCCTTCCTCCTGAGATGTATTTAAATGAGGAAAAATGAACAGCTAATTCTATATATCCAAAGAGATGAAACGACTCTTTTAAAAAAAGAAACGAGAAAGAAAAAAATAAAGCTAGTCCCTGTGTTCCCTTTGTGTCACAGTAACGGTGTTCCACACCATGGGGGTGAAGAGAACTTAATAAGTCTGGATATCCTGCTTTCAAATCCTCCTTTTTCACCTCCTTCAGAGGCTTTTGTCGAAGCTAACCCCAACTTTCTTATTCATAAGGGCTGAAAACCCCACCTGTGCAGCTTTTTTGATTAGCTGTGGTCATATCAAAGGCTGCTGTACCCAAGCACAGACTCTGAGTGAGAATGGAGACTGGCAGCTGAGAGCAAAGGCTGGTACAAAAACCCTTGAAGGAATTTATATTTCAGGCAATGCTGTGGCTGTATTATAGACACAGGAAAGTTTCCTATCTGTTGCCACATCCTTTATCATAGAAAGGATGATAAACCATGGGTGGTAAACCAAGTCATCAGTGCTCAGTGCCCACAGCATGCCACGGATCTGAGCGGGCTGCTGTCATCTCACCTCACCGAAAGGAACAGGCGTGTTCAGAAAACTTTCTCAGACAGCAGAAGTCTGCCCCAATTGTATCACAGCTGGACATTTAATTATTGAAAGCCACAATTAAAAACAGGATTCATGGAAGGAGCATAGTAGCCAAAAACCTGAGTTCTGGACCAAAATGTTGGTGCGTTCAGAAATGATGAGTTTTTTTTCTTTCCTGCAAACATTGATGAGTCTACCAAACACCAGAGGAGCCTTCCTCTGATGAGTTAGTCCTGTGCTTTTGTTATTACTTCAGGTCTGACCTTCCCCTTCTAAGCAATATATTTAAGAAACTAACAAAGACCCTACAGTGAACACTCCAGATCACAGCTTGTGAGGACTTGGAAGAGAGCATGAGCTACTCAGTGCTTAAAAAGAAGTGGGGGAAAATAACAGTCTGCCAAGGTTCACAGATCCAGAATACCATGTTATAATGGCTGAGCCCTTCCTGAGGGAATGCTGAGAAACAGAAATAACAGGAACTGCACCTGTGATGTTCCATTCCTGTCCTGGACTGTGGAAACTCAGGAATATTAGGGAGGTTTTTCTCTGCTACGCTTTGCTGTCTGCGTGCAGCTGCTGCAGTGAATAGACCAAGTCATTGAGACATTGCTGGAAATAGTGGCTGTGGCAGAGCACATCTGTAATCAGTTCATTTGGTCTGCACTGATGCAAATCCCTCACACAGCAGCAGTGGTGAGTAACATTTTATGTTGCTCCCGCTGCTGAAGTTCTGCCCGAGTCTCTGGCCTCTCTTTGCTAGGCTGATTATACCTGGCCTTGGAATCTTTGTTTCCTAAGAAACTCGGACTGTCACTACCCTCCCCAGCACTTCTGGCAACTGAAAATACACAAAAGGTGGGGAGAAGATGATAAAGTTAACAGCTATAAAATGTGCACATTGCTTGCTGCACTGATAAAAGTCCTTCAGGTGATAGAGCTCTTCTGGGTGGTGACTACAGATCTGAGCCTTGGCTTGCCTCATCTGAAAAGAATAACCCTGTCAGGCCATTACTACTGTATGGAGTGGGATTCCTTAATTCTTTTCTGTTGGCATTGAGCACACATTAATAATAATAATAATATATTTGCAGGGGAGGTATAATGGAAGGAAGGAGGGGGAGAACCCATAGCCCCCTGGTTATTGAGGTTTCATGGGCCAGGGTAGTAGGCTGAAGTTCAGGTACATAGTCCAAATCAAGCAAAACAGGAACTGGGACTGGGTTTGCAAGGCAGCAATTATGCTGGTCGTTGGCTCCACCGAAGTAGATAGGTGAATGTTTGCATCTCCCTCTTCCCTTCCCCTCACCCCATTTTCATCATAGCTTTGTGTGCCTCTGTCACCTGACTTCAGTTAGAAATACAAGAATAAACAGCAAAATTACTTGCAGGTCAATTTTTGTTTTTAGTTTTCTGCTTCTTTACTTTCTCTCTCTCTCTCTCTCTTTTTTTTTCCCTCTCCCCTCTTTGTTTTATTTTAATTTTTTCCCTAAGTGTACCTGCTTTTGTTTAAAGCTGCCTATTTTCTTTCTCAGCAGATAGTTTGAGAACCATCCCACCTATTGCCTGCCTGAACCAAGAACCAGATCCTAGAGAAGGACTGTGCCATATTGAGAGAGCTCTAAAAGGTAAGTAAAAGTTGGAATTTATTCAAGGTGCTGAGAGTCTTAAAAGAGAAGACTGTTATTGCTCCTTCTGGAAAAAAAAGTGGCCAGAAAATGGTGTATGCATGCAAATATGACTTGCAGGATATTTTTTAATCTGTCACTAGTATCTTTCCACTGAGAATCTGTGCCTGTGAAATATTTTCTTCTCAGTTTACACACTCCCCAGTCCCTGTTTCAAACCCTTCCAGGTAAGGCTATCAGAAAAGCCTTCCCATCTAGCTTCCTCCTTCTCATGCAAATACAGGTGTCTGTAAGGAAGAAATTGCAGGGGAATTTCCTGTGGCAGGAATTCTGGAAAAAGCCAAACCAGAATAATCCAAATAGAATTTTTATTTGTTTCTCATTATTGTTTTGTTTTGCTCTCCTCTTCAGAACCTTCTTTTTTGTGTGTCTTCTTCATTCAGTCTTGACCACAGTGGCTGGGTAGAGTAAGAGGCCTGTCTGCAGCTACAGTTTGCTGCTTTATTCTCCTGGGGTATTAAGGCAAACTTTCTACCACCCATTGCTTCTTCCTAATCCAGGTTGTGTTATACCAGCAAGAAGGTGCTTGTAGAGATACTTAGAGTGCTCCCCAAAGCAAATTGACACTGATCATTTGGTGTCATATTCAGTTAAACTATTTGCACACTATGACTTTGCCAATTTTTTTAAAAAAAATCGTATTTCAAATAAAATGTGGAGTAAATGCTAAAAATGCTAAAAATTCTGGGTAAATGCTAAAATTAGAAGAGGATTCTGAGTAGAACACTACTTTATATGTTGGTAATAATGAAACAAGAACACTCATGCCAGATGAGTTGCACACATTGTTACAAAAGAAGAAGGAAAGAGTGGAGTAAAATGAAGTTATTTTTATAGGTCTACATATATTTTCTATGTAAGGACTTTGACAAACCTCTTCAAAAGAGTTGTTCAAACAGTAATGTTTGTTTCCTCATATTCAGGTTTAAGTCTTTTCCTGGCAAGAAACTCAGGTTTTTGCACTTCACTCATAGAGCATGGCCTGCACTATGTAAAATACTGATTGAAAATAAGCTTTTCTAAGAAAAGAAAAAAGAGTAAAATGACCAAATTTGTTTACAACGTGTGAATTATGATAGACCTCATATAAGATATGAGAAAGGTTTGAGTCTTTATTACAGAAGGACTTTGTTGTGTTTGGTTTCCCTGTCTGACATGAGATTTTATATGAAAATCCAGACTTGTATTGCTTCTGTGTCAAGTGGAAGGTTCTGCATGATCTCTCTGTTTTGTGTCTGGCTGCTGGTTTGCCACAGCTATGGGTGGAGATCAGTGCTTTATTGTGAAGATGCTGGTTTTAAAATTCAGAGTTGAGATTGTGGTAGAAGCTTTCGGTTTACTGAGCCCTCAGTTCTCAAAACCAAATCTCAATAAACTGCCACCTATGGTGAGGTTATTTAAATATTTAATGACGTTTTGACTGGAAAATGAATGAATGCAGAAGGATCTTCTAGAGTTAGCATTGAATTAATTTCTCACCAACGTTACTTTTAGCTTGTTCTCCCTTTCTCTCAGCCACTCTCTCACTCTGGAAGTGATCCCTTGTTCCTGCTCTTGCTCCCCAAAGCTCTCCCAGCCTGACTATCAGCACGGATACGTCGTTTTCATCTGCGGAGAATTTTTCTAACTTTTTAGTCATGACTGAAAATTTATGTGCTCGGTTGAGCTCGATGAATTGCATGACAAATCTGCAGCGAGGCAGACGCCACCAGGGAGACAGAGAGGCTGCCTGTCTGTCTTGCCAAGTATCTCAGCAATCCTGGGACAGCAGCAGCAGCTCCCTAATGCGACAACGAGCCGTGTTGACTTTTTGATATATTCGGGTTCAAAGTTCCCGCTGAAGATTTTGCTTCCCCCAGTGATGGTCTGAGGCAGTTGGGTATCTCCACCCTGCTCCCAAGTCTGCTGGGGAGGAGAAAACATCAGGGCATCTCAATGCCTTACAAGCCTTCAGTGCTGGTGGGTGCTGTGAGGACCAAGGAGGAGCAAATGTGCTCCTCACAGACTTCAAGGTGTGTGCTTATTTTCCATAATGCAGCAGGGATGTTCACTAATTACCTGTTGTTAGTTTACATTCATTGAACTTACACACATAGGCTGTTTTGAGATAGACTTATTTTTATTTCAAAACTCTGTGCTATTTTTTTATGCTGGGTATGTAGCATCACCATGCATTTATTTTCAGTGCTGACAAGCAGACTGGTTTCCTTGTGAGCAGATGAATTGTTTACTTTTCAGGCAAAATATGAACATACTCTTTGGAATTATATTATAGCATGAACTGGTCTGTCTGAGAGACAGGTAGGTGCACATTACACAAACAACAGGTGGTCAAATTTATTGCTACAGCTAAAATAGCATTTGCTGAAATACATATTAAAAATTCTGAGAATGCAAGAAGGACTTGAAAATGCATCCACTTTGTTCATTCACATCCAATTCTGATAGCTCGGATACTTAGATTTTTAAGTAACAGTGAAATTGTTTGGACTTACTTGGTTTCAGAAGAAGTGGAGACAAGATAAAATAATTGGTTTTCTTCAGTTAGGTGTTAAGATGTACTTTTTCCATTTTCCAGGAAAGATCCTTGAATTAAAAACAAGCAAGTTGATTTTCTATGGATTTCATCTGAGCTTTAGGTGAATGAGACTTTGATTTCTTTTTCAAAATACCAAATCAATTCATGCGAGGGACAGAGCTTAAATTTTCATTTCAGTCTCAAGTTTTCTAATTTTAATATGTTTTCTGAAGGGACTCCTGTAGTCTGTATTATTGGTGGTGCAGGGCTTGCTTACCTTGACTAGGACCAGCAGTCAGTCACTGCTTGTGCATGTAGTGAAATGAAGCTGTGGAAGGGAGGAAAAAAGACTGGAACAACAGCTCATGAAATCAGCTTCCTTGTAATCTAATGGTGATGGCAGAGAGACTCTTGAACCTTACAACTCTTCACACCTCTGTGGAATTCAGCAGGTGCCTCTGGGTACAGTCATTAGACCCAGCTTCTTGAAAGTGGTGTTGCTGTTTTCACGAAACTAAAGCAGACATCAGCCCCTGAAACACTAACTGTGTGGAAAAGGGATAGATGGGCTTAGTTGCATTCCTCCCCTTTGAGTGACCTAACATAGATTTCACACAAGGGGGATAAAAGAGTGTTGCAGTTTAAGCAGCTTGTCTCTAATTGTTGGGCTTTACTTTTCTGTGTTTATGCCCCCCTTTTTTTCCCCTTCTTTTCCATTGACTTTTATGGCAAGAAGCTAATGTAAAGATGGTTTTGATAAATACATCCTGTATATCTTAAGCATCAGCTCAGTGAATCTTCCTTTGAGCAGCAAATCCATTCCAATGCTCAGGATTTTAGCCAGAGCCACAGGGCAAAACTCTTGTGTTGCACAAAAAAAAAAAAAAAAAAAAAAAATTCAAGGGGCTTTTAATGATCCAGCAGAGATGATCAGACCTTGGCATGTGAAAAACCCTGATGTAGTAAATCAAAGCAGGCTGTCTTGAGTGTAGTAATATTTCCATGCTAATAAATTAGTGTCATAAGTGATTTGTCAATAAGATGTAGAATATGCTATGAGGGAAGTCAGACAATATTTTTCTTTCCCATAGAAAAATAGGGTGAGGTCATAGCAAAATCCTCAACATGATTTTTTTCCTGAGAATTATGTGGATGCTCTGACCCACTGCAAAATATTTGCATATTTAAATTCTTATGTGCCTAAGGCATCCTTATATCTTAGCAAGGTAGATGAAGATGGGCAGAGAGAATTGTGGCCTCTGGAGAAGAGAGGATTCTTGGGAGACCTTTAGTGCCTTTTAACACTAAAAGGTGACTTATGAGGAAGATGGGGACAGGCTTTTTAGCGATAGAACAAGATGCAGTCTTTTTAAACTGAAAGAGGGTAGACTGAAACCAGAGATAAGAGAGAAATTCTGTATGATGAAGGTGGTGAAACGTTGTTACAGATTGCTCAGGGAGGTGATAGATGCCCCATCCCTGGAAGCTGATCAAGGATGGAGATCTGAGCAACTTGGTCGAGTTGAAGTTGTCTCTGTTTGCTGCAGCAGGTTGGACTAAATGACCTCCAACCCAAACCATTCTACTCATGTTTTGATCTGATTTGTCCCACAACCTTCCTCCACTGCTGCTTCATGAGTACACAATTATAGGCAGAAGTCCAGTCTAACCATTTGGCACCCCTCTCTCCAGTGAAAAACCCTTAGGAAGATTCAGGATTATAGAAACTCTAAGGAGCCATACTCTGATATCTTTGTTTTAAGTCATTCCTGCTTTTAGCAGATTTGGAAATTGCATCCAAGTACAAAATTTAGATGTGTTAAATGGATGTAATCCCTCTGGAACTTGCTGGGTTGGCTGTAGCAGAGCTGTAAGCTTTCCATGGATCTACCAAAACAAATGTGATACTGAGAAAAGAGTTTCCATCTTCCTCAACATCCAGAGAGTTTTGGGGGGTAGCAGGCTGGTTTATTTGCCATGTTTTTCAGATAATATTTGCTAATCTGTGATAAGACCTTCTTCTGTAGTAGTAAATCAGGGTCTCTGCAGTTTGGACCAGGGTACATCAGCCATGGCTCAGGAGAAGGTCTCAGAGGTGGAACCCTGGCACATCCTCACACACATCACAGTGGATATTTTCAGAACCACCTCTGCACTGTGCCCTGTGGTTGCAGTTTCTTCTTATGGGTTTCTGATTTCAGGTCGTGATTCCTGGGCAGTAGCTTATTCCTATCTCTGGCTGCTGACCCTTGGTTTGACTTTCTGGTTCCTGGTTTTTGGCCATGAACATTCGGCTGATTTCCCAGTTCTGGACACAGGCCCTAACCTTTGGGCTGGATAGCCCATGCTCCAGTTTGTAATCCTAGACAGCCACCAGTTCATCTGTAGTAGAGAGAGTATTCTAATTTACTCAATAACAAATGAAATCTAGCAGATAAATTTGGGTGGGGTTTTCTTGGTTTTGTTTTTTGTTTCTTTTGGTTTTGGTTTTTTTTTTAATTTATGACAACTGCAGCTATTTTTTTGTAAACTGGTTTTCTATTGTATTTTGCTAGATTGTGAAATGTGAGCTTCTAGTTTTCACCAGTGATCATATTGTGCTTAATGGCCATCCTTTCTTAGGGAGAATTTAGCCATGTCTGAGCCAGTGGAGTGGGTGAACAGAACTGTTAGCATGTAGAAACATTTCAGATTGTTGGCCACGAGTTCAATAAATTAGACTGGAAAAGGCAGTAGTGTCAGAACTTCTATTTCATTTCTATGTAACATGTTATAAACATTATTGATATACTGTATGTGTGGTCTGCTTTTCCTAATGGGAGTTCATAATGTCATTCTAGCACATATGACATAAGAGTGTAAACACACTCAAAATGCATCTACTCAGACCCATAAGAGTGTTGTGACTGGAAGTTGATGAAAATATGAGCTACAAAGTTCACAAAGTATGAAGATAAATTTCCAGAAAGAGGAAGAATTGAAACTTATAATGTGTGTTAATGTTTGAGTGGAAGAAGGGTCAGGTTGCTTTGGCAGGAGAATAAATGGCTAAGGAGTGCAAAGCTGAGCTGTAAAATGAACTGAACTTGATACTTAACCAGTTGCAAGTCATATGGTATAGACGACAATGTGAATCTGAGTGAAAAGAAAACTGCTTTTATACATGCTGTGTATGTTACATTGTTTATACACAAAATGGTGTAGCATAGGGATTTTATATATATATGTGTGTGTGTGTGTTCAACAGAATATAAAAGTCACAAGATCTGGATGAATTTTATTTAATTTCACCCATCAAAAAAAATCAGGGATTAAAAGTTCCATGTTGGTGAAACGGTTTTGCTTTGTAATATTTTGATGAAATTAGGGATCTAAAATCAAAGTAATAAGTAATCCATCTGTCCTGTTTCTATGTAAAAATGTATGACAGTTGCCAATCTAGCAAAAAGTGTGTTATTTTGCTCTAGCCTAAAGGTAAGTTGTATTATATTCTGCTGTTCATGGCTGTTTTATAGAAATGTGAACCTGCCTTAATTTTACAGCTTAAATCAAGACCCATCAATATGGAAACACTTAGATAAGCTTTTTTATTAAATTATACAAACTTCCTGGCTAAACCCATCTCCTTCTGCCCTTAGACTAGAGGAACTGTCCTTTAGTAGAGTAATTTTCCTGTATAGGGTTTTTTTTTTTTACCCTAAAGCAGGCTAGCTCAAATAAGAGATAGCAAGATGTTCTTGGGATTTAGCTAACAGTGAATTGAGACTATTTTGCATACTAGAAGTGAACAGGATGGTGGAAGCAGCAAGTTTAGTGCATTGCTTTGGTGTATTCCTTCAAATTGGCCCCATGCAATAATATGATTTTACATACTTTTGTTAAGCTAGCAGCTCAGAGAATGAAATAAAACAAGTACCTCCTTCAATCTGTTCATCAGTTCAAATCTGTTAGTATAAAAGCTACAGCAGAATAGCAGCACATAGCTTTAATCCAAACTAACTAAACATTTTACTTGGTTTAAAGCTCTTTAATGGAACTGCCTGTGAACTTGTATGATATTCACCATGTATAATGATTTCTTTTTTTCTTCCGAATGAATTAAAAATGGAAAGTACTTCCAGTACTTCTTGGTAAGTACAAAGAAGTCAGATCCCTTGGTACCACAGAGGTCCTTTCTTCATTACAGGCAGGTAGTTTCCATTATTCATATCTGGTACCATTTCATTTAAAGTCCCACCATTACTTAAAAAGCAAGATATTAATGAGAGATGTTACTGGAGTGCTGTCTTTTAATTTGATACTGTTCGATCCAGCTGTTTAAAAATTTCTAAGAATAAAGCTTCCATTACCTTATATTAGAGAAGATTTTTATAGGCAAGAACATCTATTTCTTATCTGGTTTCCCTTGATAGCCAATTGCCTTTCTTAAATCTTCACCATTTACTTCTAGGGTAATCCTTTTGCTTTGCTTTAAATAATTTCTCTGATTCCTTGATATCCATGCATTGCAATTAGTTATATATAGATATTTTTCATACCACCCCCGTCCACTTAGCTGGTGAGTAGACTAGTAATACATACTTAGCACCTTTTATTTTACTTCATAAATCAATCATTGTAGCTCCAAAATCAGTTATTTTTTTTTTAAAAAAACCATCATTTAATACCAAGAGTCCATTATGTGTGTCTGTGAATAATAGATTAATTGTTTGGTTTAAATTCATGAACAGTGTTACACAGTTAACTTCATAAAATTGCTCACTTTCGAAATTGTGTAGTTACAATTTGTATTATAGTAGCTAAAAGACAACATCACTAAGGCAGGCATTGTCACTTTGAATAGCCACTGGTAAAGCAGAGGTCTCTTAAATGTTCAATTGTGACGGAGAGAAAGTGTGCTCCTTGTAACAGATTCATTCCTTTAAGTTCTTTCTCAGAAGTTTTCATCTTGTTTTGTATTGCTGTGCACTAATGGTGCAAGGCATGATCGCTTCAGGCAATGACTTTATAAATATAAAGAAATATTATTGAATATTTTTAACTGGATTTTTAAAAGAAATATCTTTTTCATTGTGTTTTATTTTCTTATCAGGTTGTTAAAAAAGATTTTGCTCTTTTGCCTTTGGCAAACACTTTTTTTTTCTCGGGATGGCATTAATAGCAGTATCTACAAGAAAAGAGTAGACAATCCAAACCCAAAAGGAAATGTATTTATATGTTGATAATTGTTTGTTCCAAGTTTGAAGAGTAGAATGAGATCCAGATTCCATAGACACCAGTATTACAGCATTTAGGTAAAGTAGAGAAAGAGCTGAAATAAGTATTTCACATCTGGGAAACTGAGGTGGGAAAAGTGGTGAAGGAATCCGGTATTACGGAATTCACCAGGTGAATCAGGAGAGTGAGCTCCTGCTTTCCTTTCCAACTGATCTCCAAGAGTGTATTTATTTATAACCTGCTTTGATGCTCTTACCTATTTAATCTTCCCCTCACACCGATTTTTAGCATTATGCCTCCACAGAGAACCCCGGCGTAAGGAACATTTCTGCAGACGAACCCCGAGGTTTTATAGCAACACTGCACAATCATTACACGGGAGGTCCCCGGAGTTCCAACAGTGCAGATTACCATTGGAAGCGATTGATTCCAGCTCCTGGAAGCAGGGTTTGCTGTCCCTATCTCCGCCCTGCCACGGCTCAGGGTGGGCAGCAGCCGCTCCTTACATAATGTCCCATATGTCCCATATGTCCCGCCAGATTGGCCGGTCCTGCCGGGGGCTGGGGAGGCTCCGAGCACGGCCCCCACTGCTGCTCTCACGGGGAGGAAAACCCTGTCAAATCCCGCTTGGGATTTTCCCATCAGCCTTTCGGGAATGGGAGCCCAGGGCCCTGAGCATCACTGCCGAGCGCAGGGATGCTGCCAGGCACGCCTGGCTCCCGGAGCTCCTGGGCAGCTGCTGGCTCTGCTCCCCTTCTTCACAGCATCTTCTGCCCCTTCCTCCCCATTCCTGTCCATTCCTCTCTGGCTTAGCACTGCCCTTCCATCACCTGGAGATTGGCACGTAAAGGCTGCCTGGTCAAAATCAGCATCTCAGCCGTTTTTAACCTCTGCTGCATGAAGATAATCTGGAGGGAGGTTATCCCATGGCCTGTAGCTGTGGTAGGGAAATGCACTCACGTGGAATGAAGAGATTTGGTACCCTGCTATTCAAAGCAAAACACAGTCAATAGCTCTTTAGAATGGGGTACCAGCTACTGCACATGTTATTTGTTTAAATTGAAGATTCCGCTGCTGCTGAACTGCACCGTGTGTGAAACTCCAAATCTGCCACAGTCCCAGATTTATAAAACAGCATTATAGGGAATATAGGCCTATTAATTTTACAGTCTAATTTCTGATTAGATTTTACAGCACCTCTGACGAACTGCATAGATTTTACCCATTAAAAATGATGACAATCCAGTTCTGTCATTTTAAGTAGAATTAAAGCCAGTATTGCCAAGTAGGATAATATCTTACCAAAAAAAAAAAAAAAAAAACCCAACAAAAAAACCCAAAAAAACCCAATTCTCTCTCTCTCTTTCACACACACACACACATATATATAAATTAAAATAACCCAGCACCATGTTATTTCTCTATAGGAAAAGGGCCCTTGCCAAGAGAGTGAGAGCAGTCAAGAGCCTGTGGGTCTGACAGCTGACATCAACAGAAATTCTCCATTCAGGCTGAGCAGGTTAAGTAATGTTTCCTAGCACAGCTGTGTAATGTGTCTGTTGGCAATTAAAAGAGTCTGCTAGAGATGGTTAAGGAAAAGTATAAGGTGAAGCATTTTCAATCAGAAAATAGTTTCGTAAAGAATTAAAATCTATACAATAAGTATGCCTTGTATTAGAGGAAACTTACTGGGTTTTTTTAAAGAGGAAAAAGAAATCCGACAGTGAAACAGTCTGTTCTTGGCTTATTTTAGATGCAAACTTAAATAAACGCCCCTAACACCACAAATGGAAGTGTTGCAACATGAAAATGAAACTTCCCTTTTCTATAATGTAAATTTTAACTTTGAGGAAGGGACTTACTCTGATTTGACACATTGCCAGATTCTGAAACCCGACACAAAATGACATTCTCACTTGGGACATGACTTCCCATTTGCATTTGTAGATGCAAGGTAGGTTTTTTTACACTAATCATGTTGACTTAGCTTGAAAAGAATGGCACATTTCCCACTAACTTTATTAGTGGCAGGATTGGGCCTCGATGCAATACCTCATGTCACAGCAGCAAAACTTGTTGCCAATAGTCTGTCTCAAGGGAGGAGATTTCCAGTAACTGCTCCCTGAGAACTATTCTAAAAATGCAGCTTTTTTTTTTCTGTCCTGCCATTGGGATAATGATTTACTCCATCCCTGAAGAGAGGGGCATTGACGGAGCTGCACTGATGGCACCAGAGGTCCCTGCTGGCTTGTTCACTAAACAGAACTGGCAACTGACTCTGAAGATAAAAGTTCTTGACGTTTTTCCAAGCTGGTGGAATGGAGCTGAGTGACACTTAGAAATAAATAGAGGAGGGAATAGCGTGATCTTGAATGACAGAGGAGCTTTCATGAAAGGTTTTCATGGGGGAAACGTGGGATGTACTGTTCCAGGCGTGAGTCTAGGGGATTTGTTGACAGTTGGATAATGTACATGTTTGCCACCACTTGTATGGCATGTAGAGGGAAACGAGGGGAAAAGTTCCAAATGAATCTTTTATTCCCACTTAAACAGTTAAACCCAAATACAGTATGTATCTCTTCCTTGCCAATAATTGACTCTACAAATTGCCAATCTCTTTGGAAATCTCTTAGAAGAATATTCTCTCTCCCGACAAGGAAAAGTACTTCATGCAAAACATTTGTCACTTGTCTGTTATCATAATTCATGATCTTATCCTTCATTCTCTTGCTTGTTTAAGCACACAGAAATAGTACTTTTAACCTGAGACTTCAAAGGTAAAAATATAGTGAAGAGGTCTCCATTCTTTTTCTTCTCATCTCTGATCTCAGCCTTTGAACATCAAAGTGGCTCAAAGTTTGGGGTAAGTTCTTAAGGATCCAGTTACTAGAAAGAAATAAATTGATTTTCCATGTTCATGTTCACGATAGACCAGAAAAAATATTAATGTTCAAGAAGAGTTTAATTTAATAATTTGCAACAATTAAAACAAGTTGCTGCTTAATCTTTTGCTCAGTACAATGAAGCTCACTCATTCCATTGTACTGATATGAAAAATCCTTGACTTCTGTCAGTCAGAAGTTGTCAGAAAAAAAATCATAACCTAAGAATTACAAAACAATTAAGAACATAAAATAAATTCCCCAAAGAATGCTGCCATTTTAATTACTGCATCACTCTGTCATGTAAAAGGTTAACACTTAAAAAATGAGTCTTTTACCCTCAATCTATTACCCCTAAGCAATTCTCATTTTCACATTAATTTTTGTAGGCTTCTATCTAAATTAAATACTTTTCAGCTCTGTCAGTTTATCTCTATACATATTCTCATTACAGCAGACACTAGAGCTGTATTTTAATATTTTAATCTTCAGTGTAATCCCTATAGGTCCATATTCTTAGCTACAACTTTAGAGGTTCTACAACTGATCTTTTCCTTTTAAATGGTGGCACTCCTTTGTGAAGAAATTCTTGCTTTTGTAAGGACCTCCTATAAACAAGCACGTTCTGCAGTCTGTTGTGAAATTGCCTTTATTGTCAGTGCTAGAGGGTTATAAATCCTCTTACTCCCACCACTCACTCTTGAAGTTCTGTGTTCTCAGGAAAGTGTCCAATGACACTCTTCTGGTAGGTTTAATTTCTGGTGATTTAAAAGCCAAGTCCCGGGAACAAAACTCTTAACATTTTCTTTTTCACAAGAAAAACCAAAATCAAATTAAACAGCTTAGACATTAAACATTATTAAGCATTTAATGGCAGCTGACAGACATAGCTGAAGCCAGAACCCCTCAGAAAACAGTGGAAATCATGAGCATACCCAGACCATCACCAGGGAGAGCAGCCCAGACTGCCTCTGTCAGTCCTAGTGCTCTGCTCAGCCTGGTGGATGGTCAGAAGGGGGATGACACATGAGAAGCCTTCCTTGAGAAGAAAATCAGACTTTGCAAAGAAACGGTGCCTATACATAGTTTTTATTTTAATACTTAGGGTACGGCCATAGAGCACAAGCACCAGGATCCAGGAGCTGAAAAGTGCTACTGAATCTGCCAGCTGGGATCCACCAACACTTTCTGAAATATATATGGCATACAAGCAGAAATCCACCTCCCAGTGCCCATGCAACAGCTTTATGATCACAAGGAGATCATATGTGGGTTTATATCTCTTTCCTTTTTTTTGTTGTCTGTGATAAAGGACCTTTATCACTGTGAAGTCAGTGATAAAAGGTTCCGTTACCTTAACCTGGTAGGATCAGCCCCCTGATAAATATCTCTTATAATAAGTCAAAGTTCATGCAAAAAACCTGGTAGTACAAGAGCAGTAATAGCTTCAATAGATTTTGTGGTGTATTAGTAGCCACCGTGAGCCAACAGCAGGTATGAAACATGTTTTAGTCTGTACAATACTTGCTCTGGAAGCAGCACTTGCTACACAAGATGAAATTTGATAATCAGCCTCCTCGGCAGATCAACAAGCTGGACATTAAAATAATCTAGCCTGGGGAACATAAAAGCATGAGTGAGCAAGAAGCTAAAGTACATTTAGTTCAACTAATAACAAAAAGCCTTAATCTTTTGACTGCAACACTGAAAGAAGAGCTTGCAATCGTAAAACACGTAGTGTTTTTAGCCAATGAACCCACGTTGAATTTTAAAGCTGGGTTAGAAGTTCAAGTGGGTGTGGGTTGATGGCAAGAGCCAGCCATGAACAGCTCAGGGCTTTTCTCTGATTTTAACTGAAGAAAATTGATGCTTGCAGAGGCTTTTATGCTTACCAGCCTGTCAATATGGTAATAGCATTGTCTCAAATTGCTGGTTTGGTTGACAATATCTGTGTCTTGTCGGTGCAGAAATGAAATCCAGGAGCATGCCAATGACCAGCACTGCTCACAGGCAGCTTCAGATTGCTGAGTAAGAGCAGGGCCAGAGTGGAACCCTACAGAGCACAAAAAAAAAAAAAAAAAAAAAAAAAAAAAAAAAGCTCTGGGAGAAGGACACAAATTACCCTTGAAATATAATGCAGGTAAATGTTGGATAAATATGATTTAAGCCAATTTAGAACTGTGCCAAACAGGAAGATAAAGCTCCTCAGGCATTCAAAAAGAACATTAAGACATAGCAAAATGAGAGTAGCTGGTGTATGAGAGCCTGTCTTTAGGAGAAGGTTACATCTCTTTGCTGTCCTACTGAAAATTCTAAGTAGTGGAAACCCCACCCAAAATATAGAATCTGTTTCCATACTCACTGAAGTCAAAAGCAAATCCTTGATGCCTTTTGGTGATGCTGTTTTCTGGGGAGTAAAATAACACATAAAATCTTGGAGGGATTTTATGCTTCGTGTATCAAACTTATAACAAACAGAATTATTGCATGGTGAGGCACTTCTGGCTTTCTTCTGGATTCAAGCAACTGAATAATGCTTATTGCTACTCTTTTTTCATTTAAGCCCAGAAGCGACAATAAAAAGACAATTAAACCTAATAATGGGATGACAGGTTCTGGAAATCACAATTTTTCTATCAAATTTTGGGAATTTAGAGGAAAAAATCAGTAGATTACTTTTTATTTCCTGGTTTAGAGATTTTCTTTCTACCAGAAGCATTCTAGCAGGATCAGAAAATGTCAATGAAAATGTTCAGTGATATTTCAACTGTGAGAGAGGAGATAGGGGAAGGAAAGAATGAAAACTCAGAAGAGAACAGCTGAGCAATCAGAGGAAAAGTATTCTTGTTTGGAGTGTCTGGGCCATACAATTCATTAAAAATAAAATAAAAAAAAAAAAGGTGGGATTTTTGGATATCAAGGGGGGAACTGGAAAAAAAGCTGATGAGTCATAGAAAACAAAATTTCATGTCTTCATGTCATGATTTACACTGTGTTTTGCTCGTAAATCCAAGTACAGCTTATTACTGGAATTGCAGTACATCTCTGACGCTGGGAAGGAGAATTTCTGTAGAGAATAGTGAGAACCATAACACAGCAAATTGTTTATATCTTTTCTTTTTTTTAATAGAAAGGACATGAACAAAATCTATTTACAATTGAATTAATAACTCTGGAAAGCACATGAAACTCTTTGTTTCAAAAATCCAGGAATGCATCTGATTTGTAGTGTCATTTATGAGCTTTCTTTAAGCATCCATATGAGCAACATTAATCAGACAGCACGAGTGGAAAATTACAAATAACTGGTACATAAAGCGGCTTGGGAGAGGTGTAAAAATGTTTATGGTTTTAATTATTTTTTGTTGTCTCAACCTGGCCAATTTAACTGCTTAATAATTATTTGTTAAATAATTCCAACTAGCGATCATCTTTTCAAGAGTTTGAATAGGCTCTAGGCAAGCCATACAGACAATTTTTTTAAAACATATTGTTTTCATGCAACTCTTTTTGTGTGTTTCTGCTGGTAGACAATGGGCCAGGCCATTGAAATATTTAAGAGTTATTAGGGATGTAGAAAATAACATATTTTAGGAGCTGCCTGTAAGGAGCAATGTGAGTCCTTACCCCTACATTAAGAAAGTTAACAATAGTATGATGTACCAAGGGTTTCGGTTTATATTAGAGATTTTAGGCAAATGGAATAATTTTGAAAGGAGTTTTTTTGGGAAAACACGGATCCATTTGCATTTTATATAAGATGACAGTATTTTGCTTAAATAAAATAAGGAAACAAAGCAAAAAGCGGGCACAGCAGGGGTAGTGGTTTCACATTTGCCAATTTCTGTTTCCCAAAATTAGTGCAGTGATCTGAGTGCCCATTGGAGTTGTTCATTCTTTTTTCTGCTGTGAGATAGGATTAGGAGAAAAGCAAAGCAGGTTGAAAACTTACAAGGTATAAAACCAGGTTTATTGACAAAACTACAAGAAAGAAAAAAATTTAATAAGAATCAGAAAGAAACCTTCAAAACACTTCCCCTCCCCCTTACAACTGTTCACTTTCTCACTAACAACATAAAGAGAAAAAAATCAGCAGGTTAAACTTCAAATGTTACTTCCAAACCTAATAAACATGAAACAAAACTTCCAAATTATTAACAAAATGCAATTATTTTCTCTACTCAGGCTTTTACTTTAAAGTAGTTGTTTTGGCCACTGTAATGCAGCAAAATGGATGTTGTTCAAATTAAGAATGTAACCCAGATATTCTCTGTGCTAAGTCATCAAAACCCAGAATGAATTTTCTTCTCCACAGAAAATACTTCAGCCTCTTTTTTTTTTTTTTTTTTTTTTTTTTTTTTTTTTTTAATCATATATCAAACAAGAAAAAAGAGATGCAATTATCCCAAAATTAGAATTACATATATAGAAACAGGGCATGGTATCTGCTGTTTATATATGGCAGTATCCTCACGTTCCCACTCCTTTTAAAGCAAGGGCAATCTTGGGCTAGGCAGTTCTCTAAAATATATGCAAAAAAGTGGCAAAGGAAATTTCCCAGCTCTGCCAGGGGATGTAACTTATGTGAACAGAGCTGCTGCTTCGTGGTTTATGGTGACTTGAGCCACTCCTATGCCTCTGACAGTTTTATGTCAGATGTAAACTGCTGGTGTGATGATCAACAGTATCAAAGCTGGATTTGTTATATACCTAATATTTGGTGGAGCTAATGTCTCCTAATAAAACCTCAATATTTGCATGCCAATAAAAATATGCAAAGATATATAGTTAGACAGTTATAAAAGCACAGCTAATATGGTTCTGAGAAACTCTTTGTGTAAAATACAGTCAAGCAGAAACTTTTCTAACTTTACAGGGCCCAATGATTTAAGTTTTTCGATACATGATTTAAATGGACTTTCTCATTAGGCATCTGTACGTAAACAGAAACACTAATTAATCACTTGTGACTAAATTTGTGAAGTTAGGTTGGTAAGCAACAATTTTTTTGAGAACATTTCATCCTCAGAACAGGAACCATGTTTTCAAAACAGTCTCCTTTTAGATACCTAGACAAAGAAGCCAGATTTTCTTCTGAATTTCTTAGTTGTACATAAGCTAATATGTGGGGAGGGAAAGAGATTTAATAAAAATACATGAGATGCACAGTTTAGCTTAACACAGCAGTTTCCTGTACTTGAGTCAGAGCACTTAGTATCATTTGTACTAAAGAATATTATTGAAATTTTAATACGTAATTAAAGCGTTCATGTATTTTAAAATATTTGTCCAGCACCTGTGTTATTTCGAAGGGCAAACACAGGACACTTAAGCTTTGCTTTTTTAGGTGCTTCCTAAATGGTTCTCTCCAGAACTTTATTCATTTGCAGTATGGTACTGGCTGCCAGGTCGTGTGTGTGATAATTTGTACGTACTGTTCATTTCATTTTAGAACATACTGTTTCAACAACATGGGCTTGTGTCATCACGAGAACCATGACAAAGGGTTACCCAGAGCTCATGTTAGCCAGCCAGAAAAACGGGGCTGTGAAACAAAATTGTTACTGAGAGTAACTTCTGAAAGCAGAGTGTGAGAGAGAGCATGATTCTTCAGTCCTCTTCCAATCTGTTACTGCTGACACGGGCAACTCCTGTGTCAGAGAGAAGAGGCAAATGCAAATTCTGGATGGAAAGTGAACGCTCTGAACAGTTTCAGCTACATGCCTAAAACCTTCTCAAGCATTATCTTTGCATGGCCATCGACCCACAAAGTAGGAGCAGTGTTTATGTAGTGCAACACCTGCTCTACTGGTACTTTCTCATGCCAGTTTATGAACAGGGACTCCAGCGTGGTTATTTTCTGGATGTGCTTTCACACTACTGGCAGCGTGACTCACCAGAACAATGTTCTCAGAAAGATATTTTTCATGTTTGTGCAAGTGGGATGAAATTGCAGAGTTCACAAGTACAGGATGCTCTCTTTTTATAATGGTAAAATAAGTAATGGGAGGTAGTCATATCAATTTAACACCAGCCTTTTTGACTCTTCTATTAAAAGGGGTTACAGGGGCTGAAAGTAGTGTTTATTTCCTGCCACTAAACGTAAGGCCTGAAGTGTTGGTCCTCATTTAGGGTAAAAAAACCTGCACACCCCTACCCCAAAAACGTAGATGGTGAAGTAAGCCTCACCCTAGCTCGTGCCTCAGAACAGATCCAGAGTGCTGGAGGCATGGCCAAAACTCACCAGATGCTGCAAGCATATGATTCCTCCATGAGAGTTTATATGGTACAGCTGTCTTTAAATGTTTCTGTAATTGAAAAGACTCTAGCATCTGGTCCTGTGCTTATTACTTACTCTTAGAACAAATAGTCACGATCTGAAGTCTACTTTTAAATAATGCAGGGGAAAAAAAATTAATTTGAGCTGCTAAGGGTACATTCCTCTCAGATGACCTGCTTGGAAGTACTTGTAAAAATGGAAGTAGACTCTGTAATTGAAAAAAAAACCCAACAAAACCCAAAAAAACCCAACCAAACATAAAAAACCCCAACAACAACAACAACAAAAACCACCAAAAAGGAAAAGGCAGTGGAGAACAGCTGCAGTAGGGAATGATATATATTTGCATACCAATCCCTTTATAATTTTAAACATAGGTAGAGGAAAAAGCAGTGGTGTTAAGTTTTTATAACTTTCAGCTAGAGAGTGTATTACTCTTCCTTTTACATGCAATTGTGTAATTCTACTCCACCACCAACAGTTGCAGACTTGCTGCTGCCATGAGGAAAACAGGATGTGCCCTATGGAACCTTTCCCTGGACCAGTTCTTCCTCTGATAACACTTGTAGGGTTCCCACTGATTTCAGGTGCTCCCAGATAGTACTCCTGAAGAGCAGCAGACTTTTGCACCTTACTACTTAAGATTTATGGATGAACACCCTGATATGATGATCATTAATTTAAGCAAACCTCGTTTGAAGTCCTTTATTGAATGAACAGGATTCATAATAATTCTTTTTTTTCTTTTTCTTTTCTATTTTTTGGGGGGTGTGTGTGTGTGTGTCCCTAAATTCTGGAACAACCAGGTGATTTAATCCTCTGTGAAGGCACCTTTGAAATGGTGGCTAATCTGACATATTATGTGAATTGAACTAGGCTGAGTCAAGGACAGAATTTCATTATTTGTCTATGTAAGGCTGACAAACTCTTTTAGAGGAAGATTTAGTCTGGAAATGCATTTTTGTAAAGCTAGCTGCTAGCTTCTCAACCACATCCTGAGCCTCTCATATCATGATTGGATGCTATAAAGCAAGGCCTTAATTATTCTGATTGAAAAAGGTAGTTTCAGAGTGGTAAGCTTTTTGAGAGGCTGAGATAACCTCAAAGAAAAATCAAAAGAAAAGCAACTGTAGTTCTTCAAAACAACTTATGTGATTTAAAAACAAGCTAGCATTAGGGTTAAAAAGTTTGGGAATAATAAAATAGCATTTTCATTTACTTTTTGATAATAATATGTGTCTTTTTACCATATGGCCCAGACCAATGTGTTTTGCTTCAGCAAGTTAAAGACAAAGTTTGTTACTAAAGATGCAGCTTTGCTTATCATTTTTAAACACAGCGTTGTAATCATCAAAATTATCAAAGAAAAGTTGTCGGTACATCAACTATTTATTTAACCATTTTTTAAATGGTCACACAGATTTTGTTCTTCAAGAATGTCAGATTCATAGTTGTGTCTTGGTTTTGATAGAGGTTTTCCTAGGTCAAAAATATAGCCCTCTGTCTTGTAAAGGAGGGATGCTTTATTATATACTTTTTTAACTATAAAAAAGAAGTGGCTTCCTCACATTAGTGGTTCCCTGATTATATGAAGTATGACACCAATAGCTCTCCACTAAGTGCTCGCAATTCTGGGAGTGAGTTCTAATATAAGCACTATAAATACGTTTTTCCCTTCCAAGACTGATGTAAAGGTAGTTTATGCTTCCCTGTCACAATTGGCCTTCCATTTAACAGCATCTTACAGTGATTAATTCCCTTCGGAAAAAAAAAAAAAAATGTAACAGGTGTCCTGTTTTGTGATGTATATAAGAAAATGAAGACACAGACACCACCAACAGATGGTAGATAGGTGCAGCCATGGATGCTCACCTTTAATGTTTGGGGAGTGAGTGTGTGTTTAGGTTTGGTTGAAGAATGCTCAGGAAGGACCAACAAATGCACATCGGTACTTTCATACTTCCTGAGAGATGGATTGCACTGTGTGATGCAATTTTCCCTTTACTTGTACAGGGTATTTATTTGGTATATTGTTTGAATTCTCACAGTTTAGTAAACTTGAACTAGTGGCACAACTCACTGTGATACAACTATTAGGTGGTGGGAATAACCTACTACATCTGTATGTTTGATTATTTAATACAGTCTCAATTGATTGTATCTTCCTGAAACTTGTGTTCTCAAGCAACTATACGCTACATGACAATAATAATTTTAACAAATATTCCACGTGCACCTTTTTTTTTTTTTGTTGCTTGTCCAAGATTCCTCATTTTGTAGGTCTCTCATCTACGCAATATGTTCCCTAAGGTTAAGAATGAAAGACGTCTCTACTACAGACACTCTTGACTGAAATAGCAGATAAATTGCTGCAGTAATGAGAAAATTTCCTTTTCCCTAGATAACTCAGCTGCTTAGCATTGAAAAAAAAATTTGAGATGAAGATTCTTTGTGAAATAAAAAAAATTAAGGATAATTTCTTTACCATCAAAATTTGCTAATGAGCCTATAATGGAAATGAAGAGCAAACCCATTCTTTTAATGGAAGTACGCTCAGGCTATATTATGAGACTCATGCTCTCAAAAGAAAGAGACTTGTATAAACACTGTGACATGCAATGGCTTTAGAAAATGCTGCTGCGTGTCTGGAAGAAAGTGGTTAAAAACACATGATGAAGTTAACCTAAATCTTTCATTGGCTTAAAAAAATAGGTCAAGTAATACATTACTAGCTCCACTCTAAGCCTGTACACAATCCGTACATTCCAAAGTGAAAGAGGTTTTGCTGAACATTCCTACATCTATTTTCATTCATGGTATCTCTTGGTTAAAATAGTTAGCTCTTCATAAATGTGACTCCCTTTTGCTTTCTTTAAAAGTGGAATTTCCTGTGCCCTTTAACCATGTTAGTGTCTTACTAAAAAGACCCAATGGATAGATCATTTATTTTTTACCTGCGTTTTAAAACTAAAACGTTGGCGTGTGCTAACGCAGGAATTACCATGCAGTTTATATGTGACTTGCAAACAAATTTGTTTCCCTTTCATCAGCCTTTGACTCGTAGAAGTGAAGTATCATGAAGTATTCTGTAAAGCGCCCGGCAGACAGCGTGCGACACGTCGAGACGTTTGTTAAACACAGGCACACAGGAGGTGTGATGAAGGTCGCATGCACTTTGTAGCTTCGTTTATACGGCCAAGTTCAGCCCGTATCCCTGCCTACTCTCTTCTTTGGTGGCAGCAAAGTCTGAAGAACAACTTGACATTTAGCGCAATTTCTGACAGCAGAGGTTTGGGGCATGTCGCCTGCCAAAATGGAGGGCTGACTCTCTTTGGGAAGCACTGCCCAGCTCCGCCTTGTTTGTTTGGGTTTTTTTTTTAAATTTATTTTTTACCTCCCAAACTGCATTTCTTTGCCCCGTGGGCAGACAGCAGGGCTTTGATGGACGGCTGTGCCCCCGATCGTGGAGGAGCGCTTTCCCCTGCGCCTGCCCTCCTTTTCCCCGCAGCACAGCGAAGCTCGGGTGGGCTGGCACAGCCGGCAGGGAGGATGCTCCCCGCTCCCGGCGGCCTGGGAAGCTGGGATGAGGATGAGGAGACACCGGGAGCCGCCGCAGGTACCGGGGCCGCTGCGCTCCCGTGCTGCCGACCGGAGCATCCCCGCTTCTGCTTCAAAACGACAGCAATAACAACAACAACAATAATAATAATAACAACAACAATAACAATAATAATAATAATAATGATAATGTTGTAATATTGAAGTTTCTAGCGCTTGGCTTTTTTTTTTTTTTTTTTTTTTTTTTTTTTTTTTTTTTTTTTTTTTTTTTTTTTTTTTTTCTCGGAGGAAAGGCTGAAAACATAAGCTCTCTAAACCGACAAGTATTGGTAACACTAGAAGCGCCCTCCCCCGCCAAGTATTCCAAAGCGGCCGAAGGAGGAAAAAAAAAAAAAAAAGGAAAAATAAAACAGCAACAAAAAAGTGTTATTTTTAAGCCGTTGCCGTTTTCCTTAGATACGGGTCCTGTCGCTCGTAAGTTTGTTTCCCGGGGGCTCTCCGGATTAATCCGGGAGGGCGGGAGGCGATGGGATGCGCGGACCCTGCCCTGCGCGTCCCCGAGCGGCCGCATCCCGCGCCGCCTGCTGCCGGGAGGCCAGCAAAGGGTTAAGAAAGTTGGCTGGAGAGATGAATGGCGCGGCGCGGGGAGGGGCCGGGCCGCGCCGCGGCGGGCGAGGTGGAAGGCGGAGAGGGAGGATCGCGGCTGCGGGTTAGCCTTTGAAAGTCAGCCTCGCAGGCATTGCAGCAGAGCCCCGAGCCGCGGGGAGCAGCGCAGCGGAGCCGGGCTCGCCCTGTATGTGCCGCGGGGATGCGCGGGGATGCGCGGGGCGGGGGGACTCGGGGGTGGCGGGAGGCGGCGCGTCCTGCCCTGTCCGGCCCCGTGCCGTCCTCCGGCCGCCTCGCCTCTCGGCCGCCGCTTCCCCGGAGCTCGGCGGCGGCTGCGGGGCTTCGGGCAGCGGCAGCCCGTGTGAGGAGCCGCGGCGGCTGCGGGGTGAGTGCGGCGCTGTTCCGCCGGGGAAATGGCCGAGCGGGGCGGGCCGGGGCCGCGCTGCCGGGCGGCGGCACCGCCACCGCCGGGGAACAATGCCGGGCTGAGCCCGGCGCTGGCCCCGCCGCAAGCCCCCGGCGCGGGCGGAAAGTTTGCCGGGCCGCGGTGGGTTTGGGAGAGCCGCCGGCGAGGAAAAGTTACTAGTCCGGCCCTCCGGAGAGCCGCCAGCGTTCCGCCGAGCGCCGGCCGTAGGCTCGGATCCCCCCGTGTTTCGCGGGGACCCCTCCCGGTGCGGGCGATGCCGGGGCCGGCCGCGGCGCTGCTGGAGGCCGGCCTCGCTGCCGGGGCTGCGGCCAAGGCCACGGCTCCTCGGCTCCTCGCCGCTCCGGCCCTGGCGCTGCCGCCCGCCGCCACCTGCGGGCCCTCGGCCAGCGCCGGCTCCCTGCGCCCCCAAAGATGCCTTCTCATCGCCCCGCGCTCCTCGGGGACGCCGCTGTTTCCCTTCCAGACTAAAGGTTACTTTTTCGGTTATGTGGCGCTTTTTTTTTTTTTTTTTTTTTTTTTTTTTTTTTTTTTTTTTTTTTTGGCGTGTGTATGTGTGTCCGCGAAGCCCTCTAAAGGTGAATTTTAAAATTTTTTTTTCTGCTCCCCCCCCCGCCGCCCCAATCTCCACTTCCACCCTCCGTTTTTCTCCCTACGGAACGCGTTGTTTGAGGCCCTTCTTTCCGAAGTGTTAAGTTGGAAGGTAGTGAAAGCTAAAGAAATGTAAGTGTGGCAGAACGGAGGGCAGCCTTGTGTCTGTGCTGTGCTCTTCTTCTGGCTCCTGGTGATTTACTGGGCTTTTCATTTAAAGGAGGATTCGCCTAAAATGCTTGACACGTGTTGAAGGCGTTGGAAAAAAACAAAAAAAAAAAGCCCCAGTGGGGTTTCTGGCTTTGGGATTATGTTGTTGTTAAGAAGGCTTGAAGTGGAAGTTGTCCTCTTTTGCCTCGTCTCTCCGGAGTCTGGAGACTATATTATTCCTTGTTTTATTTTGAGGGGACCTGCTGCAGTGTCAGACGGCTCACAGGCTGATTAGAATTTAACTGAGTCATGGCACTATAAATGTTCAGAGATACCGTAAAGCTTTATTTAACAAAGAGTGCGAATCCAGTCTGCGAGGAGCTGTGGGGAGGAAGCAGTCACTTGTGGAAAGGGGGCGGTGTATTCCTGAGCGGGTAGGAAACATTTTCTTTAATACACAAATGCAATTTGCTGCTTCTAGGGCTGACTGAACACCGGAGAGAGTGACACATTAAGATGCCAGATGACAAAAGTTCTCTGAGCTGAGGATATCTTGCGGATTTAATGGCATCTGAGTAATTCTACTGCATGGGGATTACCAGCTAACATCTTGGAAGGCAAAAGTTCTCGTGGAGAACAGTGTTCAGGCAGCTTTGGGGTTTTTGCTGTCTGAAGCAGCTGCCTTCCCAGACTTGTGGTCGAGAAGTTTGACTTTTTGGTCTCCTGAGATAGAGTCGAGATGGACTCCAGAGGAAGACAGCGAGTTAGTCATGAGTGAAATGCAGATGTGAGGATGTTTGTGCTCTGTGAGTGCGGTGGGAGAGGTAAGGAGCAGTGAGTGCACCTTTTGGTGAAATCTGACATGAGTGAGAGCCATCAGTGGCTTTCAGGTGTTTGTAGGCCGTGCATGCACAGAACACAACGTGCAATCAAATACCAAATAATGCTGGCTTGAGGTTTTTGGGGTTTTTTTTCCCTCTTTTAGTCTTTTGGCAGAAGATTGCAGATGAAAACACGCGCTTCTTCTCTGCTCCCCATATTTGTTTCTTTTCCTCAAGTGAAAGATGTGCTAATCCAAATTTATTGGAGTCGTAAAAACTGTGTTGATAAAGAAGTAAAAGTAAATAATGTTTTTATATTGTAAGCTTAAAAGGGTGATCTAATCACTGGCTGTATCATCTGCAGTGTTTGATAGTTGTGTTTGGGGTAAATTTCTTCTGTAAAAGGCATCAAGAAAATTTTTAAGTGGTTCACTAAAGGTGGTAGAACTCAAACATGAATTAACTTTACGGTGCTCGTATTTTCCTGTTGTTTTGCTTATTGCAGGATTTGCTTGGAAGAATTGACAAAGTCTTGCTTGCTTAAAGCTTATTTTGACTCTTGAGAGCTAACTATTTTTCGGGCTTTGAACATGGGCAAAAAGGATTATATAATGCCAGCTTTATTTTCATTAGCAGTGAGAACACTGTTCATTTTACCAGTGACAGTGCGGGCCATGACTGTGATAAAAGATAAACCCTGTTTTGCCTTGTGCCCAGCACATGTGTAAACTTGCCCAAGGCAAAGCCAGGGAGTTGCATTTCCCCCACTCAGCTGTCCTGCTCTAGGGCTGTGCTGAGCACCTCTGATAGCAAGAGCTATCAGAGAAGACACGAAGATCATAAGATTTTTTTAGGAATTGCCATTTTAGAGTAGCTCTTCAGGGCTTGCCTGTACCTCAAACTCCAAAAGTCTTGCTGGTTGTGTTTGGTTTTCCTGTGTGTGAATGTGCAGGGAGTGGATCCATAAGAGAATGTGAGATTCCCAGCTGGGTGCCAGGTTTGGGGGCTCATTTCCCACGTGCTGAGTGATGGGCAGGAGGCAGGGTTAATAGGATAGCTATCCTATGGATTAGAAAGGAGAAATACACTTTTGGGAAAAGAAGTGCAATTTTTTTAGTATAAATAGTTGCTGCTCAGGAGGGCAGGCAGTGACAAAGGCAGAAAAGGTTCATAGGTAGGGAAAGAAGCCTGAACAAGGGGAGAAGGTGTGAAAGAATATGCATAGATATATAAAAAAAGACAGAAAGCATAAATTTTGACAGTCTGTCTAAACAGTCTTGAACTAAAGGCAGAAAGGTTAATGGTAACAGCATTTGTGGTTTGCTCTTTCTTCCTGCCACCAGGCCAGAACGATAAGAACAGTAACTCTGAGCTGTGCTGGCCTGCCTGCAGCAAACAGGGGGACAGCTGAGGGGAAAAGTGTTTAAGAGGGTTGTGGCATTGCTTTAGGACTTTTTGGTGTTGGAGATTCACCAGTTGCATTGGAAAACACTGAATTGTAAAACAGCATCCAAGGGTTGGTAGCCAAGTACTTCTGGGTGAACATCTGGGGCCACATGAAAGCTCACGTGTTTCCCAGTGGGAAGATATTCCTTGGGAAAAGTGTGCAGAGGGACTCTTTTGGTAAAGAGGAATGCCTGCTCTTTAGGGTTTCTGGATTATTTATTTCAAATACTTGGAAATGCTAGCAGACCTATTTAGCACTTTTGAAAGAATTAATTTGGTAATTTATTTGGCTGTCTGCTGCAGGTCACTTGGCTTGATGGTTGCAGAAGGAGAATAGAAACTAAAACTCATGTAAATAAATATTAATGTGTAGAAAGGGGAAGAAGCAGTTGCTAGACACCCTAGCTTGGGTCAAACCCTCCTGGCATAGTCTTCTCATACTTAAATTGTTATTGGAGCTCATTGCTCTTGTTTAATTGCCTGTCTTGAGTGAAATTTTGTTTTCATACCACTTATTTCTAAATACCATTGCCTTCAGCAGAGGAAAACCAATTTTGCTTGTAGACAAAAGCAGATGAAAAGCAGAAGCTACAGATCTTCTGTTTTAGTCACTGGTTTCTAAGACCAGGAAAGAAACTGGGTGTTGGGAAAGACTTCTGAGGGGATGATCCTCCTCTTCTTTATGCATATAAAAAAGGAAGTTGTGAGGGTGTTGTTGTGAAGAGATCAGGTGCTAGATGTAAAATGTGTTCCAGTCTTGGATGAAACTATTATTTGAAAACAAATAAGGGAGTATTTAATTTGCCCCCCCCAAAAATAGTCCATGAAGTTCTGTGTTGAAACATATCCAAGCAGTAAGTCTTGCTCACAGATGAACAGTATTTTGGTCCTAGGGTTGGAATTGTTGTTCAGATTTTTTTTTTTTTTTTTTTTTGTAGCAGATTCATAGCTGCCTGCTTTCTGCTGCTTCTCTGTGCCCTGTCCCACTAGGAAAAGAGAGAGGGAAAGTGAACTGAAAAAGCCTTTTCAGTGATGTCAAAACCAGGGTTTGCCTCAGATGTAGAGAGAAATGATGATTCTTGCCCCAGGAGAGGGCCTTGGTGGTGATGTTCATGTTGTCACCTATCCTGCATTTGGTAGTCCATAAAAGAACACAAATCACCATTTCAAAAAACTCTTAAGGTGTGTAAAGCCAAGTGGTTCAGCTGCAAAGTGTTGGGGAATAAAATATTATTCTAAAAAAGTTAGTATTTTTTTCACCTCAATTTTTAAAACGTGTGGAAGGAATATGGACTTTTTCCCTGAAATTACAAATTATGTTGTTGTCTGTTCACTTTTGAAGTCACTTGGAACAAGGCAAAAAAGCCTGTTGAATGCTGACCTAAAGGAAATCCCATCTATATGTTGAACCTTGACAGCAGTAATGTATGGAGTGGGGTTTTGCACCTTATTTTGTGTTTTTCCCTCCTGTGTAGGAATCTCTCTTCTCTTGGACGTAGGAATGATTCAATTCACCCACTTGTCAATGGTGAAAAACATTTTGTCTATATCTATAGTATAGTGCAATAATACTGGGATTAACTGTTTTTCTCAGATTCAGGCAACATGAAAAGATGAATATGGTTTTTAAATAGTTCTTCTTCTATCTTCTGCTCTTTGGGACCTCTTGTCCCCATTGCTCACAAAAGATTCCACCTTCAGCTTATTTACTTTTTCAGTAAAATGGAGTTGAGAAGCTTTGAACTGTGTTTATTAGCACCTTTGCCACTGTACCTGTCATTTCTCTGTTCATTTTTACTGTGATGGTAGATATTTTTGTCCCCCCCCTCACTGAATACAAATTTTGATGATTGCGCCCCTCCTGTGGTGCAATTTACCTTTTCATTTTGTGATGTTTGTGGAGGAAGGATTTAAAATAGTATCTTCATGTAGTATTCCAGGGTATTTACTTAATTTTCAGCTTAATTTGCTCTATTGTGGGGCGTCTTTTGCTGGATCTTGGTGTTGGCAGTAGTCCAGCATGCTGCTGTTATTTCATGTTATTTCATGTTATTTCATGTTATTTCATGTTATTTCATGTTATTTCATGTTATTTCATGTTATTTCATGTTATTTCATGTTATTTCAGCATGCTGCTGTACCTGAAAGCTTTGAATAGGTGGGGTTTTTTTGGATGATGACTCGTGCATCAACACCTGTATCTTTTTTTTCCCGTTAGCAAGCAATTGCAGTGGTCAGAGTTGATGTTTTCTCTAATCTGGCTTGGACCCCAGTGGTTTTGTGGAGGGAGAAATGCTCAGATGTGCCCCCAGAAACACTTCCCCACTCTTCCCTCTCCATCCTCTACCCACCTGTGGGGTCCTCAGTGCTACAGGAGTTCTGTGTTTAAAAAGCTTTTGTATGGTGTTTTTTTTTTGTTTTTTTTTGTTTTTTTTTTTTTTTGGGGCAGAGGTGAAAGGTGGTGAAATAAGGAGAGGAACTCTCCCAATGCCAAGCAGAAAGAGGGAGGGGAAAGTTCAGCTAAGTGGTGGAGCAAATATTTTGGTTTTCGTGTTTTCAAGTGTATTTTATTGTATTTAAAGTTGACTATGAAGCTCGATGCTTGGGTGGTAGGTAACTCGAAGACCTTATATAGTGTGGCTTTCAACAGCAAGGCTGAAACAGTGGAAATAGGAATGGTCTGGGCTAGCTGTAATTAGCTAAATTTCACTTAAGAAAAATAGACAAATACTGAGAAGTATTACGGTTGTGATTGTAAAATGGATAATATTTTCTAACCGAAAATAAAATAGTGTTATATACTATTCCTAAATATTACAGCTTCTACTGGTTTATTTTTTTATCAAACGAATTTTGTTGCATTTAGCATTACACTCACCTGTTTTAGTATACTCTTGTCTTTTCCTTATGCATATGTAAATTAATAGAGGCTCTTGAACAACTGATTTTGATGTTCCTGGGTGCAAGTTTGAATTGTTAAGCAGTAACCACTACATAGGAAGGAGGGCTTTCATGTCACAGCTGTTTTTTGAATGAAAGGAAGGAAGAGAGGACTCTGGCATAGAGTTGAATGTAGATTTTGTTCTTGCAGAAAAATGTCTCTTAGTACAAGTCTAGACAACATGAGTTGTTTCTACTCATGGTTCTATCTGGAAGATTTTTGATTTCTGAAGTTTGGAACTACATTTTTTTTTCTGATCTAAAAATGTTCCTTGCAGTTTGTGCTAACCAAAATAAAGCATTGCTTTCTGGTACACCAACAGTAAGAAAGCAGACCAGGGCATATTAGGTAGCAAAAGAATGATTTGCAGGATTTCATAGGGGGATTTCTGCTGTTCTTTTCAGATCAAGCATGAAATTTTTGAGGAAGAAAATTAATGCATCCTTGGACTCCTGAAGGAAGAGCTTTCCTAATGGAACCACATTCAAGGTAAATAATTTGTTTGGGTTGTTTACCTTGTCTCTTTGGTTTGGGGTTTGTTCTTTGTCTTGCCAAAGCTGTCAGACAACTGTGTGCCATGTATAAGCCTTTTAGGATTATAATATGTTTTGAAGTGATAAATGTTCAAGTTAATCCTCTTTCTTTTTACTGTAAGGGTTGGGTTTTTTTTAATATGTGTGCTGATTAAAGTAAAAATAAGTATTTTTTGTAGCGCCTGAACTTTTTGTGTGTAATTGGCTGTTAAGTTCTGAAGATTTATCCCACTTATTTGGGAGGTAGCTACATAGTGAAGAACTTGATTTACATGTCATTTCAGAGTGAAAGAGAAGATTAAATAACGCTTACTGTGTTACCATCTCGCTTATTTTTTAAATAAAACAGATCCAAATTGAGCTTGTGTGACAAGGGACCATCGCAGTAAAATCATTATTAGATATATTACGTTGCAATGGCTTGTAGACATTTAGCATCACTGTCATTTTGTTCAGATCTGCTCCCTTGGTTCCCATTTCCTAAATCCTATTTTGCTCTGATCCCAGGGAATAATTCCCCTGGTGTTGTCCAGTGATTGCTTGTGTATATACACTGTGGTTTGTGAGTCATTTTATTCACTTGAGTAGCCCCACTGTCCTCGGTGGGCCTACATGCATGCCTAAGAACTTGAGAATGCTGATGAGCATAAAGAATACAATTTGGGCATGTAATGGTCGACAAGCAGTTGTTGTTTTGTTTCTGGTCTCTCTTAGGACTCATTTGCATTGCCTCCAGTGGCAACTTTTGTGAGCATTAGTAGGGAAGGTCTAGAAGCTGGAGGCAGTCGTACCAAATCCCAGCCTGCAGAGCTTCTCATATCCATTGTAATGATGCAGACTGCAGATTCAAGGATGTATTTTTCTCTTTATTTTAAATAAATCCATGTGTTGCTTCACTTTACTCAAATGTACCATTGGTCTGTGTAGTGCTGTTTGAGCATCTCCAACACAATAAAGTATAGCCAAGTGAAGTCATTAGAAGATATATGCGCTTTTTAAATTGTAGGGATTTGGATTTAACCGGAATTCAGTGCTTTGCAAATAACCAGAAATTGATACTGGAGATCCATTTTTTCCCCACAATATTTTTTTCTATTTGACTTTTCAAAAAAAGTTGAATGCTTCTGTAGGGCGTCTTACAGTTGGCTGAGCAATTGTATTTACAGAAAAGTTAATGGTATTACTTGCTGGTCTCCGAATCAGTGAGACAGGCACTTTGGAATTAAAACATAATTAATTAATTAGCAATTTAAAACTGGAGAATTGTTGTGATCAGCAGCAGATGGTCTCTTATACAGCTTTAATAGAACTTAGTAGACAGTGGCTTTTGTGGCAACAAGCCTTTTGAAATCTTTCACATCTTCAAAAACAGTTAAAGTAATTCAGAGCTTTGGCTCAAGATTGTTTCCTCTTTTTAAAAGGAGTTCTATTTAGTTGCAGAAGCACAAGCTGTAAAGAAGGATGTTGCACCAAGGGTTTCAGCTTGTTAGGTGGTTAAACTAAAGATTGGAGAACACATTTGTTGGTGTATACATGGCTGGTAACCCCCACACAGTTTGCATTCTGTTTCTAACCTATATTTTAAAGCAGTTATGGCCAGTCGTTGCTTTTTTAGAGTGGGGAGTAGGTTTGTTTCCTAGTTATGAGCACTAATTGTGGAATTCCTCTGTAGGTATACCAAGCTTGCATGCATACAAAAATAGCTTTATTGTGGAGAGCAGTAGTGTCTTCTAGTGCCTTAATCAGAGGTTTGTTCTTGTCACTGGAATTAGAGTTCTTGTTGTAAGTCAGAGTTCTGGACCCTTAGGGGAGACTTTCTCCAGTGGAGTACTGCTTTAGAAACATATCTGCTGGTCTTGCTGGTGCTGTGTAACCTTTGTAAATTAAGGGATAGTGGAGCAGAAGGCAGCCATGCTTTAGTTGAGCTTGCATAAAAGGGAAAGTGCGTAGCTGGAATGAATAAGTTATGTCTTTGTTTAAGTCCGTGTGAGTCTGGGAAACTTCAAAGGGTGCAGCTCACCTGGAGATGCACATGAAAATTACAGACTAATAGTAAGTGTAACTATCTTTTCAAAAGAACAAGATGGTGACTCAGTGTGAGGAGGGTTGGCAGAGGCAGCCTTTAATTGAGGAGAAATTGGTCACTGTAAACCAATTATGTCTTATTTTTAATGATGGGTTTCAGAGAACAGCAAATGAGTGCAGTATGATCTTGGCTGATAGCATGTGCTTTTCTTGTTGGATAAAAACCCAAAAGCCTGAGGATATGAAGTTGCTAGCAGAAGTTTAACTTTTTTTTTTTTTTTCCTCACCCTCCTCTCTTCTCTGAAGAGTAAAAAGTAGGCTATGCCACTGGAAGAAACTCCACTTTTTTGTTGTTGTTGTTAACTTGATTAGTGTTTGAGCACGTTTTGTCTTTGGGGTCTAGCACAGGAGTTGGTAACATGCAAGGGTAGAGAAGCATCCCTCACTCTATCCGTAGCTCGGCATTTAATATTAAAAGCAAACTTTTAGGTTTAACGTCTTTGAACTTGTACTAGATAGGGTTAATAGGCTAGAACAAAAGGTCAAAGCATAAGGCATTAGGCTTAATTAAGGGAGAGCAAGAGTGGCGGGAGTATGTGACAGTTAAATGGGTTTCCCACAGACTAATGTCTGCTACAGTGCAACCATGCCTCAACTTAAGTGGGTTATTTTGTGCAAAGGGCAGCCGTGATTAGCAGTTTGGCATGCCAAACGTTTCTGGCCAATCCCATCTGTTTTGGAGGTTAAAAAGCATACCTTTATGAGCTGATAGATTGATTTGTGTGCCCGTCTGGTAAAGATTAGGAGTCCAAGGCCGGTGCTGTAAATGCCAGTTGTGGAATATCGTGCTTCCTTAGCCGCTCTTTGTTTAAACTGTGGTGCAATGGGGCCAGCAGCTCTAAAAGCAGCAGCATGGCAGGGGTGCCACGGTGAGTGTTGGGAGCCAGAAGCACTCTGGGAGGAACGTTTCCTCCTTCCTCAGGTTTGTTTTGGATGTGAGAGCCTGTAGGCTTTGGGCGTTCCGCAGCGCTTTGCTTGGAAAGGGAATTGGGCTTAGCGCGTTCCCTCGTAAGGCTCACGCCTCTTCCCGCTGCTCGTGTGCTGTCCAGAGGTTACCTGGCTCAGCACGAGCCCTTCTCCAGTGCCCAGCACAGTTTTGGTATTGAAAGGTTGCAGCATTTGTCTGAACTCATCATGTCTGCATCCTTCCTGCTCTGCTGTTGAAGTGGGACGATGCGCGCGTATTCCGTTGTTTTTCCTTTGTAGCTCTCACTTTCAGGATGGTTTTTCTGATTGTGTCATGAGGTTGCCTTAGAAGCCTAAAATAAGATAGGTAGCACAATAAGTCTTGACTGTGTTTCTTGTCATCTTTATGACTTTGTAAAGTCAAAGTTACATTACTATTAATATAAGACTATTAATAAATCGTTGATGCAATAAAACTGTTTTTGATAATGTTCAAGGTTCATACACAGTTGAAGGTGATTATCCTATTTTAAAATCAAGTAGAGGTCAGACTGTATTGTAAGATAACTGACTGTGGCCCAAATGGCATGTGATAGCTTCAAGTCAGATAACAGTCTCCCTCACTTTAAATATGTATATGATTTAGAAATACATTGTTAACTTAAATAGCATTTTGTGTGACACGCTGATTAACTACCGGTGCATTTTGTGAAAAGCAGGGAGATACATGCATTCACCTGAAAGTCATGCATAAAGCTCTCATTTTTAAGACACTGTTTAGGTTTGAACTGTTCTGTCTCTTTTCCATTCAAGCAGTGACACTTGTAGCTAAATATAACCGAGACATATTAGAGACGAATTAGCATTTGGCACCTTGCATTTAGCATTTCTGCATTAACTTTTAGAATTAGTCACCTGTCTAAAGTTTTGTGGTTTTTCTCCTTGCAAACATGATTGTCTTGCCCTTCTCCATTTAAAAGAAAATGAAATTGGATGATAGCAATGATTTGCTATTCATATTGTAAAGGTTCCATGTACCTGAGCTGTGTTTTTTCTGTGGCAGCTGTGACCTACTCCTAAAGAGATTTCTTAATTTGCCAGTAACTTGTCTTCACTTTAGGAAGCTCTGTAATAGCCACCCTAGTTTTCCTTTCTTCTTGTGAAAGTCTCTTCTTTTTACTTCTGTTTGAAATGCCTAGAAATATTTTCAGTGTCCTTTAGGATGAGCAAGGCAACATCATTATCTTGCAGTTTATTTAGTAACATGCAGCTGAAATGGGCATATGCAGCATCATGTTCTCTATGGAATAATATCTATTTAAATGATTTGGATCTAATACATATTTACATGAAAAAACGTCTTGCCCTTCTCTGTGGGGAGAGAAGGTGAACAAGCATAAATTTTATAATACTCATTGCTTCTCTTGCACTAAATCATACTTAAATTGCAGAAGGTTGTTGGCTTGAGAGTTGTATAAAAAGTGCTTGGCTAGTAAAGTAGGGTGCAGGGAGATTTATCTAATTTAATACTAAGAAAATGTTGTCAGCTGCAGTTGTATTGATATGGGACTGCCTAAATCCAGAAGCTGTACTTCAGATCTTTGTATATGTATACTTGTAATAATTTCATGCTTATAATACACAAAATGTAATCTCAGAATGATCCATCAGTGCAGCGTGCATGTGTGCTCCATTTTGGCTAATTTGATTGCTATTGATCATATCTGAGCCATTATCTAATATCTGAGGAATGGATGGACTGTCTGCTTTCCTGCTGTTTCAGGGCATGTCATACTTTATGAAGTCTCTTGCAAGAGTCATTGTTAAAAGTTTCTGGTAATTGCTGTTTGAGCATTATTAGCTTAGCTCTAAGTGTAGCATGGATGAAACAGTGAAGGTTTTCTAGTAGTATTCTAAAAGTTCTAAACTCCTCAGTTTAGCATTCCCAAGTATAAAGGCACTGTACCCTAATATTTGCTAGTTCTCAGCGGTGTGGATGTATTTTTTAAAAGTATATTTCATGTTGTGACTGTCGCTTAGAATATTATAAAACATTTGCGTAAGGTATTCATGCAGCTCAATTGGCCATTGGGCATTAAAAACAATTCTGAGGTGTCTGTTGCTTTCAACTTGGAATAGTTAAAAAGAAAAAAAAAAGAAACAAACAAAAAAAAAACCAAAAACAAGGGATAGACTTGGTCTTGGTCTTTGGTGTTTTAGAGGATTTGCTTTTTTTAATCTAATTGATGGAAAGCAAGTACTTGGTTGGGATCTGTGACCCTTTGCAGACTGGCTTAGAAAGGATGCTGCACAAGCCTTGTGAACTGGCCGACTATGGATTTCTCCTTATTTTAGATTTCCATACTCTTTGACCTTGTAGTTGTTGACTTTGGTCTGGAACAATTTCAAAGTCATGTAAATGAATGTAATTAAGGTATTGCTTATCATCTCGGAGAGTTCACAATGATGCTTATTGGCTAGAAAGGTTTGTTTACTTAATATGGAAGGTTAATAGAAGGTTAAATTTTACTGTGTAAAATGGCTTCATAATGTTTTTATTTAGCAGCTGAAGAAAATAGTGTTCGAAAAGGCAAATAATAGTTTTATTCGACCTCCATGTGTTTCCTGTAGCTTGCATTATTGGGAAAATTTATCTTCATTGCATAGTCTTATTACAGTTTTCCTTTCTCCTGGTTTTACAAAGGGAACCTCTCAGAACTATTTGGCGGCCTTTGTGTACAAAAGGAGCTACATTAAGGAAGGAAGTGCAAAAATGTTTGACAATAATTGCTATAAGTAGTCCATTCCACTTCCACTCTGTCCTTTGTTCCCCCTCCCTGTTTTTGCCAGAATGAGATTCAGGCTTTGTTCTTTGGTGCTTCTTTTGTCTTTATTCCCAGTGCTGCAGAAGTACAGTAAGAAAGCAGCGTGAAACAGCAGGGAAGAGCATTAAGATACTGTTTTCTGCCTTCATTTCTCAGGCAATAGAAAGAACTGGGCCTAGACCTCTATTTTCTTGCTGATAGCCTTCAACTTTGTTTGACTATAGTTGTTTTGCTTATCATTTATGGAAAAAATTGCTTGCCTGAGTGGGTTGTTTGTTTTTTGTGGTTTTTTTTTTTTGCCTTCCACTCAGGATTTTTTTTTTTTTTTTTTGTAGTTGGCAAAGAGATGAGTACGTGACAAGTGTCATGCTTAACAGAGCAAAAAGACCCCCCCAAAAAAACTTTCCCACACCTTTTTTGTCTCATGATGTTTTTCTAGGATTGCAGCTTCCAGATGGAGGAGGAGAAGACAACTCTTGTTGGGTTGGGGGATCAAAGCAAAGGTGTTCTGCCAGTCCTGTACTGGACTGAGTTGGTGGGGAAGGACAAAGCTATGTGAAATGTGGATGTTAGAATGTTCACAACTTTCTGCACAGATTTCTGCATCCATTTGGGCAACACGTGCTGCTGGCTGTGTTTACCTTATTCTGCAGAATTCTTGTTTTTTTTTTTTTGCAATTTCTGTCGTCTAATAAGAGAAGCGTGTGGGCTCCTCGCTGTTGAGGTAGCTAACTTTCTTCTGGTTGCTTGAATTTTACGTGCTAAAGTAATTATGTAACAATGAGAATATCCTTCAAACACTCATTAATTCGATGCATAGTTTAATTTGACTGTTTCTAGATTGTGGAGTTACTCTGTAATTCAAACCCACCCCTTGCCCTCCCATTTTTGCAAGAGCTGAAAGTTTCAGGTTCTATTCTCTTCTTTCTAAGTGAGAAGATGGGACAATAGCTTGGTTTTTTTTCTTGAATTTTTAATAACAACCCTAAATTGAAATGATCTAAAGGTGCTTTCAGAAGGCGGATAGCAAAATCTCTTTGGGTGAGATGTGAGAAGGATAAGGAGCTAAATTCCAAAACCAGAATATAATGATCCAAAAGGATTGGGGAAGTTGGGGAGGTGAAACACCACAGATAAATGTGAAATCCTTCAGTTTTGAAATCAGGAGTGGTGCTGTTGAGTTCTGCAAGTCCAAAATTTCACCTGAATTCCAAGATCATGTGTTAAAGTCCTAGAACTCTCAGAATAATGGATCTCTAGAGGTGGATGGCTATTGGGAAGAAAGGCAAAACCAGCAGAAAAATCCCCATAATCTGTTACTTGGGGTCCTGTTTATGGAAAATAAGGGAAGAATCTATGCACCTTTGCCATTCACTTTTGCTTAGTTAAGGTACTAAAATTTTGCAAAACTGCTCCACTTTGGTAAACAGTGGCCAAATAAGAGTGCAGAATTTCTTGAAGAAAAATTTCTTCTTGCCTCTGGAGGTCTAAAGGATTTTTCGAGGATCCATCCTAGTCCTCTGACTTACTGGTCTTTAAGTCTCTGCCACCTTAAATTTTATCCTGCTACAAAATAAATGCAAGAAGACCATTTAATAAACTGTGCTGATAGTATTTTGTAACCTCTTTGCACTCCCTCACGTGGGTTTAACTGTTGAGATGAAAAGATAACAAGGTTGTGCAGAATCACATTTACTGTTTACTGAACTCTGGCTCATCTTTAGATTACAATATCAAACATGAAAGTCTGAATAGGTCTCGTGGATGTAGCTCTTGAGCACAGCTGTCTGGAGTGCTTGCCCACAAACTTCTATTTTTTTATTTTTTTTTAAGCTTGTTTGTCATATGCCCACAGCTATCTGAGCATGCGTGTGACCCAACTGGTTTTTGGATCTGAAATGCATAAAAGGTCACTTTGCTGAGCTTTATCTTCTGGACCTCAAGTTTTACCTTCAGTGATATTCTACTGTGAATTTCCTGAGTGGAGAAAAAGGATCCAAGCGTTGTGCCCTTCAGGCTTTCCAGGCAATTTCACTTTTGTCTTACCCTGCTCTGGTTTTTTGTTTTCAGAGTATTCTACCACTTGATAGAGGAAGTGAACAGTATTTGGGCACTATTTTTGGGGTAATGCTGAGTATTTTGGGTTGCAATGCTGTATGGTTCCTCTAGCTCTGATGTCTTGTCCAGGCAAATGTCAGCTGTATTCTGTCTCTGCAAAACTGAACTTGAGCATTAAAGCAGGTCTTAAAAAAAATCCCCTTTGAGCTGATGATCTGAAGATGCACACTGCTTCTGTGTCTTCTACCTTATGACTTTGTTGTTACTTTTTTGAGAAAAATTGTGCATGCTTCACAAGAAACCAGGAGCACGAAAACAATCAAATTTCCTCTGTTCTGGCCTTCTGGGGATTTCATAGGCCACTGCTGTTCTGCTTCTTAAGTAGATTTGGAGCCTCTGATACCAGTTACTCTTTTGGATAATGGATTGTATGAATTGAACGTATCAGCATGCTCGCCTCCTTTTCCTGTCCTCCCTAAAGGTCACTGTACAGGAGGGAAAGTTGAGTCATGGGCTATAAACACTTGGAGGTCTGCTGTCTGATGTAATTTTTGTTAGCTTATTGCTCGTTGCTGTGGCAGGTGGACTTTGTCAGGTCTATCCGTGGCGGTGCTGCTGACCCTGGTGACCTGCTCCATTCCTGTGCAGAAGGTCCCTGCCCTGCAGGGAGATGTTTTCTTTCTTTTTTTTTTTTTTTTTTTTTTTTTAAACCTAAAAACTTGCCTGTGTCCTGTGGACATCATCTTCAGGCTTCAGAAAACTCTGGCAGGATGTCCTGCGTTGTAGAAATAGCAGCAGTTGTTTAAATAATTTAGGAAAGTAACTTATAGTACTGCAATATTTCTGAGTATTGCAGATAGCACGTAGACAGGAGAAATACCTGTTGTTACGTGCCCTTTCACATAGTCTGGTAGAGCTGGTGATACTGGGAACAGCAAATACTTCTGAGAGAGAGGGAAGTAATGGAAGGGAATCATTTTTACAGTTCTTGAACACCTTCCATCTGTCTGGGGTGAAGCACCTACTGTGATCAGCCTTTTTAGGTGTTGTCAGTTTTGGAGGTTGTGTTTTGTTGGTTGGTTTTCAATCATACTTTAGATCCTGCAGTGAAGATATCAATCCAATGACCTCATACATTCTTGTTTGGAAGAATTAAGGCAAAAAGTCACTTTATGATATAATTGAACTTGTAGTGATGAGATTTACTAATAGAAATTTTAGGGGGGAAATATATATTGATAGAAGTTTGGGAAGGGAATTGTGTTTATTTTGCTTTTGAATCTTTCTGGTAAGTGAGATCTTATTCTTTCTGGATAAAATAGGTCTTGCTTGGATGGATCAGATGTGAAATTTTTAAGTATCATTTCTGCAAAAATTGTTTGGAGGCTTCTTAGATTTCAGGACTTGAAATAATGCAATGCTCTTCGGTTGTAATGCATAAAAATGAGATGGAGAAACAAACACATGCTTACCTTTCAGCCTGCATAAACAGCCTTGCTAATTAAGATAAGGGCAAATACCCTTACTATTTTCCTTTTTGATTTAATCATTAGACTATATTAAAAATGTGTAAACACAATTCGTAAACTCACTTTCCTGAGTTCTGACTCCCTGTATGTGTGCTGGTGTATTCCAGCACTGTGTTCCTGTGTTTGTTATTTACAACTGAGTCTCTTAAGATATGTAGGAATAACTGGTAATTACTAAAATGAGATCACAGAAGAGAAGAAAAAGGTGTAACATCTGTGATTTTTATTAGCTCTCCTTGGTTACCTTGTGTGTGCTCTTTAGTCTTTGCAGATTGCCCATGTGTAATGTGGAGGGCATGGTTTTGTCTGGAAATGCAGAAGTGGTTTATTTGAGGAGCTCAGTGGCCATGGTGTGGCTGAGACACTTGTCTCCCTCTGGATTTGATCAGCACTGGATATTTTGATACGCTGTGGTCTGTGGGCACAGCTTCCTCTCGGTTTATAAGTGCTGTTTACACACATAATAACACAAGTCTGAACTAATGTCAGATTAAATTTTAGTGCACAGAAATTGCTCATTGAGCATCTTAATCTAAAGTGGCTGTTTAAATCCCTCTCCCCCTACCTACTACTTTTTAAGTGCCATTACATTGTTTTTCCCAGCTTTAGTAAGTGGAATGGGAAGAACTGGCTTAGTCTAAAGCAACTTACTACTCCTTAAATAGTTCACACTGACATCAGTGGTTGTCTGAAATCTGCTTCCTTTCAAAGGATTTGTGATGTATGCAGACTTTCAGGTGCAAAACAGGCTTGGGTTAAAATTGTCATGTTTGTGAACTAACATAGCTAAAGTTGTAGAGGTATATCTGCTAAAGGAGAACTGCCAGAAGGTTTAGTTATATATTTATTCTGTGAAAGTCTATGCTGGGTTTATTTTCTTAGATACTGTCCAATCCTAAGTCTGGGCTGCTTACTTTATGGATGAAGGCAGGTATGCTTATTTATACTTTTTTTCTTTGAAAGTTAGGGAACAGCTGGGTTTTTTTTTTTTTTTTTTTTTTGGGTTTTTTTCCTTCTTTTTAAGCCTTGCAGCATTTAATGAAATGGCTTTAAATCATCATCTACTGTGACAGAAAGTACATGTAATAGCATGCCTGCTGCAGGAAGTTATGGCTCTTGCCCTCTAAGTGCTGTGCCCTGTTCCTCTCTCCAGGCTCTCTGTCCCTGTGGGGTTTTTTCTGCTTTTAGTGGGAAAGGGTGGGATGCAAACCTGTGGCAGGCTGACTTCCATGTCCTTGCAACCTTCAGCAGTGGAACAGACTCAACAGGGATATCTGGGCAGAGAGAGGGTGAAAAGTGTCCAGACTCAAGTTTAAAAATTAATCTAGGAAGGACATTCTAAAAATAGATGAGAACATGTGAACATATAGCTGTGAGAAAGGGAACGTAAAATACTTTGGTCCTAAAAGAGGCTTTTTTAAAGGGATAGCTCTTTGCATCTCTTTCAACATGCCAAATTGCGTGTTTCTGATGCTTAAAATATTTCCATTTTTAAGGGAAGCCTGTCCTGGTTTGCTTTCAGTGCTTCCTAAGCCTTGACACTGAGTGTGAGAGAACATCAGGCTTAAATGGAACACACCTAAATTTAGGGGAAATAGCCCTACTGCCTGCACAAAGTGAACTCTTTTTTTAGTGGTAAAGGTTGAGTTTGTGACCGGTTAACACTGTTTCTAATACATTAACATTTGTTTTAATTGTTCCTTTTAATAGCTACATTGCAGTAAATATGTGCCTTGTCCAAGGAGGAGTCAGTCTCTTAACCCCATACCACATACTGATTTCAGGGGAAGCTTAGTGTGAAAATTTGTGAAGCTGTAGGGTCTCTTGTGAGTTGGTGGTTCTAATGCTGTTGTTTCCTTTTGCTGGAAGGTCCTAGGGAACAAGTGATTCCACCCCACAAGCCTGACTGTGGGTTTCATTTCCTATGCTAATGATTGTTTTGTAACACAGGAGCACAGAAATGGTGGCTGGAAAGAGCACTCCAGTGTGTTTTGGAGCAGAAAACCACACTGAAGCAGGGTGAGAATGGGACTGTTAAAATTTCCCAGGCTAAAATGTGCGGGGTATTAAGTTGGCCAGAGCATCCAGAAGAGAATTCTGTAGCAAGAGAGCCATACCAGGATTCCACAGGTTTACACCAGCACTGCTTCAGTTTAGCACTGACAAACTCCTGGTTTTAGTTGCATGGAGGCATTATTTAACAATAGAATACTGGAAAAAGATGCTTGCATAGAGCTAGCAGGAAGGTCAACATTTTCCTGGCAGTGCATTGCATGAGATTAGCCTGTGGAGGAGACAGGGACAAAACTAAGGCCAGGTATCTCAACAGGTAACCCTCTCACCAGACTGTCTGTATTCAGCAACAAATAGAGCAAATATCCCTTATTTTGATTTTTATGTTTATGTCTCTTCTTGCTAGACTTGGAGATTAGAGGGCACTTGTGCTTTAGTCTGAGAAATCCAAGTATCTCCCTCATCTGAGCTCATTTTATGGGGGCAGAAGCTCTGCTACCTGTGAGTGAATGATGCTGCCAGGATTTGGTGTTACCAGTGGCAGTTGTCTAGCCCCCCATAATAGATTTTTGTTTTAAACTGCTGTCAAATAATGAGAGATTTTGCTTGCATGAAGGCTGGCATTGTACACGTGAGGGAAAACTTGGGCATATTCACTTAATTAGCTACAGAAATACAAGAGAATAGCAAAAGTGACTCCTTACACATAAAGACGAAGTACACTGATTGATATTACAGCTCAGTTTCAGTCCTACTGCTTCACTGGTACAGGCATGGCCTGTGGTATTGCCCTCGTGGGAGCAGTTTTAAAGAGATGCAGTTATTTGTCATATTAAAAGCATAAATGTTTGTGCCATCTTCATTTCCTGAGCCTGCTGCAGCAGGATGAGAAAACAGAGTGGTGTTACTGATCAGAGTTTGGAGACCTGGAGGATATCTAAGGAAAGCTTTGCACAAGAGCACAAGTGGAAGTATAAGAAAGCAAGAGACTGGAAGTGATGGTTTTTATATATTTTATTGCTGCCTCCCTCCTCAGTTGGCTCACCTGAGCCTTCTTGTGGGTATCAAGAACAGCAGCAGGTTAAATACTAATTTTATTTGTTAACTTTTAACATGTGTTAGGTGATTCTCTGAACAAAAAGATGACTTTCCTTCTGGGAGTCTGTGTCAGTGTTGGAAGCTTTCTGGGGGTTCCTCTTCCTCCCTGCCTCTGTTTTGTCTTTTTTTTCCAGTTTCATTTCTTTTTAGCACTTCTCCAGAGTAAAGAAAACACATAATCAGGCATTTAAGTAGAGGATGTTTGTGAATCACGTTTATGAGATACTCTGCTCCAGTTTTGGTAAAGGAAATTTTTTTGTTGAAACACAAGCCCTTACTCATCTGTTTTACATTCTTTCATTGTAAAATACAACTCTGCCGTGGTTAATAAGTGACTGTTCTATCCTAGTATTGGATGAAAAGACAAATATTGCTGCAGTAACTTCTGAATGCATTTGGTAATCAAAACTAATTTAAACAAACAAAACCGACTCACAAAACCAAGCAAAAAGAATTTATGAAGACTGCTTATTTCAGTCTTTAATCAGTGCTGATCAGCTGTCTGCATTCGGAATTTCTGTAGGTAATCTCTGTTCAATGAATAGTGTTCAAGAGCTTTGCTTGGAAGAGTGCAGGAGACCTATCACAGAATATTGACATCCTTCTGTGAATGATGGAGTAGAAAAAGCATTGACTGGACATTTCCAAATCAAAAAAAAAAAAAGCCTTTTGAAAAGTCTTAATAGGTTATCAACATTTTGGTTGCTAAAAATACATGTGTAAAGTTATAGAATATCTCGATTTGGAAAGGGTCCATGAAGCTGATTGGGTCCGAGTCTCTGCTGCTCACAGGACATCCAACACGTGACTGGAGTGTCATCCAGAGTCTCCTTGAACTCTGGCAGGCTTGGTGCCATGGCCACTTCCCTGGGGAGCCTGTTCCACTGGCTGGCTGTCCTCTCAGTGAACAACCTTCTCCAAATGGGCGTGGGAGGGATCTGCTCTGGTCTGTAATTGCTCAGAGAGTCACCAGACTTTCTCCAAGCAGACTGTTGGCACACGTGGAGAAAAGCTATGCATTTCTTCCAGAAGGACTTCTAAGGGTGAATTTCGATTGTCACAATATTTGAACGTTTTATGCCCTACCTGGATCTGATCTGTAAAATAGAAAAACCACCCAACTTCTTAAGTAAATGCGTTTTAGGTCGTATGTTTTATGTTGGGGGTTGTGGTGATGTTGTTCATTTGATTTTGATAATTTATTTTTAAATGGCACTGGCCAGATTTTTTAGAAAATTATCCTTGACGTAGCTTTGTACTTGGCCCCAGAGTGTTATTTGTAAAATTTGGACAAAATTAAATTTGGGTAAAATTAGTTATCTTTACTGGCTAAAGAGCTTGTACATGGGGGAAAGAAAGCCTTTTTGTCTTTATTGGAGTAAATGAGCTGTCAGTGGTCCATAGTGTACTGCACATGCTGTAATTGTTAAATAGCCCAATTGACTGATAAGTTACTTGTTCCAAATATTGTTCCTGCTTTGAGGAGTTATTTTGACACCTGAATTTTTAAACTTTGGAATAAAATAGTACAAATATTGTTGAACTTGCTGTAGACTTTGGGTTTTCCATCTGTGTTTGGTTCTGTATGAGGTTATTGGGTTGTATGCTAAGTATTAGCTCAGAGTCTGCTGCTTGAGTATTGTATTACAGTACTGTAAAGAAGTTTTATAACAATACAAATGGGCACTTAACCCATATTGGCTTTGCAGAGAACTTCAAAAACTACAGTTAGACTCTAATCACATATAGTTATCTATAATAAAGTTATTATTTCTGGCACTTGGACATCTAAAAAGCATTTAGATTCAGCAGTTCTTAAATGCAAAAGAAAGTATTGATTAGAATTTGGAAACTTGTGATGAGTTATGGAGTACAGCTATATATTTTCATCTTTTGCTCTTTAAAAATTAATTTGTTCCTTTTATGCCCGTTGTATAAAAGGCTGTGTTGTTCAAGGTGTGTGGATAGGTAAGATGAGCCCATAGTTGCTTTCTGTTTCAGCTGTAGCTATATTAATTGAAAAGGCTCATGGAGTTCTTTCTTCTTGTCATGAAGTCATTATGTAGCTGAAAATGCTCTTCATCTACTGTAAGACGTTTTTGGAAATAATTGGAAGAATATGTGGAAGGACATACCCTTCACATGGTGGCAGTTGTTCCGGAATCTGACGACCTTGTCATTGGATTTTCTGGGTAACTGTGAGTCACCTGGTCTTGTGCTCTGGTCCATCAGAAGATGACTTGTTTTTCCAGGTAATCCTTCCTTTCCAGTTGGGCATGGCACATGCTTTACCTCCAGAGTACGTAGAGATGAAAGAAGCAGCTAACAGATAAAGGCAGGTGCTCTTACAGTTTACCAGCCTCTGGGGCATTTCACCTGTCCTTTTATTGAAGTGTTTTGTAACCTGCTGGTTTTCAGAGGCAGGTAGAACCAGCCTTCTGCATGAGGACACAGAGGAAGGTGCTCAGGAGGTGGCGTGTCCCAGGGGCTGTCTGTGACTCCGTGACCTCCGTGTGAGGCCAGGGAATGGCCAGGAATGGCCATCCCTTGGTCAGTGCTCCCTTGGTCAGTGCTCCAGCCGCGGTGAGAACACGCTCGGGCAGTTCTTCAACAGCTGCTTGGCTTCCTTTTGCCTTCTGGGGACAAGTCAAGGCTTTGGCTTCGGTTCCTTTTAAGCCTAATGTGACTTGAGCTCTGGCTGAGAGGCTCTCTGCTTTCTTCTTCTTTTTTTTTTTTTTTTTTTTTTGATCCAACATAGCAATTAATGTCAACTGGGATACTTGACCTAGATCATTCCAGTTTTTAATGTCAAGTAGCCATTGGCAGGAAGTTCTTCGAGAAGTACTTCTGCCTGTGGAATGTGCTCCCAACCTGGTCTGGTGGCTCTCTGCAAGGGCTCTGTGCCAGGCCTATCTTATTTCTTTGCCTATGGAGATGAGGAATGGCTCAGTGCTTCTCCAGTTCTCCTTTGGCCCTGAAGAAAAGCAGGTTAATGTGAGTTTATAATCACTGCACCAAGATTTTTTCCACTTGAGCCATGTGGGTAGATAAGTGAAATATATGTGAAAGAAAAAATAGCGTGCATACCTTAGTACTGAAGGGCTTTTTTTTTTTCCCTGAGAGAATTGAATTGAATGTTTCGCATGAAATGAAAGCAAAATATGTTTCCTCACACAGACCAGTTTAAAAGTATGGCAAGTTAAATTTAGCTAAGTGCTGTTTCTTTCAGCTTTGTGAAAGACTCTACAGCCAGGCATGGAAAGTTTCCTTCCTGCTGGGAGAGATTTGTCAAACCTTTAAAACCATCACCAAGTGCTTTAAGCTTAAAGCACCATCTCCAGGTTTCACAGCTGAACAGCCTGTAATAGAGCCCACTTTACCCCAGGGGGAAGGTGTTTGGTGCTTTTTTCCTTTAGCTGTGCCATTCGTTGATCAGTTGTTGAAGCAAAATGTTGGGGATCCAAAGTAGTTTTGAGGAGGAGGGATTTTGTCTGGAGTGCTACATGGCAGCTGCATGCCAAAGCTGGAGCGACAAACTGTTGGAATATAAATACAGCCGTAACTTTGGCCTGGAAAAGCTCTGTTCTACAACTGCTGCAAGATGTCTGAAGGTTTGTTGGCAAATGCCCAACAGCCAGCCAAAATGACTCTGGTTATAGAAGGATATGAGGAAGGAAGAGGGGAGATAAATTCACCTTAAGCAACTAAGACTTATCAGTTTAGTGTGGAAGCAATTTCTAACAGTACATCATTATCATGTCTCTTTTTGCTCAGGTGAGACACTGCCTGGTCCTGCAGGATGAGGGAGTTCAGCTTGCCATGTCATTTTTGGACAGGATAGAAAAAAAAATTACCTGCCTCCCTTTCCTGAACACATTTTCACCCTTTCCCAATCAGTCTGGATTCCAGAGAGCTTTGGGAATATGGTTTAGGAGAAGAAAGAAGTGGAATTAGAGGTTAGAAGTAAGGGAAAAAAAAAAAAGTTACTTGTTTCTGGGAAAGATAAGGAAATAAATCAGAAGTAGAATTAGGAAACTTAAGAATATTTGTTGCTTTAGTTCTTGTCTGTCTAGTAAAAATGAGGACTCTACAAGCAAAAACAAGATACAATGGAGGTGATAAACCTGAGCAGGTGGCTTGTTTCAAAGTCGAAGATTCACAGGTTTCAGCAGATACTGGATAATATTTTTAAGTGTAGAACAAAAGAAAAAAGATTTAGCAAATTGAGAACCTAAAGAAATAAGATAGAAGAAAATACATAGGCCACACCTAAAGAGAGAGATCTTTTGCTAAGTCTTTTTTGAATGCTGGCAACAAAAAGAGGAAGTTTCTGTGCTAATGAGAAGAGTTAGTACCCAGAGTCAGGCAATTCTTGTGACATCTGAGAGGAAAAGTACTGAAGGAGTAAGTGCAAGCTGACAAATAATGTCGAGATAAACACACTAATTGGAGTCATGTAACTAAAAGCAGTTATGTGAAAGAGAGCAAACACCCACTGTATTGAGTGGGAAATGCTGGGAGCTTGCAGTCAGTGCTTTGTTACTCATTTTTAATCTGGGAGGATGAAGCTGATGTTAGGACAGGGTGGGTTTTGTCTCACCTGTGCTGTTAAGGTCGAACTCTTGAGGGGAAGTGGAGGGAATGTATCGAGCAAAGGAAAACAGGAATCCTGGAGAAATCCCGTCAGGCAGGGAGCAGAAGCAGGCACTTGTAGGATGTGATTCATTTGACCTCCTTTTGACATGTTCTGTAGGAGGAGTTCAGTCCAAGAGCCTAGTTCTTCCCATGGGGCTGCAAAGGTAGACCAACACGACCTGTTCAGATACAGACACCTCCACTGTAAACACCTTCATTTGGTCAAGTGAATCCTGGCTTGGCATCCACATCTAAGAGCGGGAAGAGAAGGCTGCTCTGTTATTATGGCTTGTGGTTAAGTGTCAGATGCGCTCCATCCTACCTGAGTAAAGACTTAGCACCTTTCCATAATGGAAGTTGGCATTCCAAGGCCTCCAGAGGTCTGCCCAAGGTAGGGCCAGCGATTCATGCTGAGGCATTGGGAGGGCATCTCCCTTGTGCCAGCTCTGCCTGGGCAGCAGGAGCCAAGCCATGGTGACTCCTGGCTCCTGTGGTGTCGGTGCCCATGGACACCAGGGGCAGATCCCAGCCACAGGGCACAGTCCTGGGGAGACTTGAGTGCACACGGGCAGTTCCTCCAGCTCTGGAGCAGGGGAACCTTCCAAGAGCTGGAAGCAGTGGCTTATTGACTGTCCCCACCATAGCAGTGACTGATTTACAGGTGAGTGTGTGTGGATGTGACGTGGGGAGCTCCATGGGGACACTATTACTGAGAGCAGGGGGTCTGTGTGTGTGACAGCCCTGGTGCTTACCTGTAAATCACCCAGTGCGTGCCTGGTGGGCCATGAGCAGCAAATGATTTATTGAACCTGGTTCCTGGGTGAAATTGGAGTGCTGCCCTGAGTTGTTAAATAGGGTCACATAAAGCACAAGAACTCAGGTTTTTGTTGTTACTAAGTCAGTAGTTTTGGACTGTAAGTAATATGCAGGTGTTACCATTGCGTTGTTTCTCTTGCATCCATACAAATGTGTTTTTATTGCTTCGTGGCTTTGAGATTTTTGTCTATGCTGCAAAACTCGCAAATAAAAAATACACACATGTATCTGTATTTCATTTGAAAACTTTTTTTTTTCTTGAATTTTTTTGTGGTTTATTTGGAATACCAGCATATTAAATGGTGTCTGCAGTATTCTTTCCCTGGGTGTGCAGTAAACTTGATGTCTCTGGAACAGATCTTTTTTTATTACTGTTTTTTTAAGAACAAAACAGAACAGTTTTAATATTCCATCATTGTGAAATGTATTCAAGTTAAATTTTTGTGGAAGCTTTTGATAGAGAAGTTAGTAAAACTCCTATTTTAATTTGAAGTTGTATTAAAATTTAAGGCGCTGGACTAATACTTTTTTAAGAAAAGGAGGAGTATCACATTTAGTGTTATGACCATTATGAATTATTTTATTCTAGTATATTTTATATTCTTGTTGAGAATGTCTTCATTTTTTTATTGCAGAAAAATGTAAACATATAATTCTCATTATTACATCTATTTTCTTAAAGTGCTCATTGTCTCTGTGCAGGCTCATTTTATAATGTATGCATCTGGTAATGAAAATAATAATTAAATTCTTTCACAATGAAACAGTGATTGGGGGGAGGGTGGGGGCGGAGAAAGCTCAGGCAATAGTAGCAGCTGAATTCATACCCAGCAAAGACTATAGCTAATTGACTAGTAAGGCTGATTCTTCACCTTTAATGCATTTTAAAGCCTAAAGTTACATTTTTAAAGAGATGGTTCTCATTGTTTTGTTTTTTTTCCCCTAATTGACACTTCATATTTGGAAACACCACTTTCTTTTTTTTCCCCTCCTTTTATTCTTAAGGTATTTTTTCCCCTGTTCCCTGCTCCCCAGCCCTCTACAAGTCTTCTCCCCATCCTCATGAGTGTTTTCTGACCTTCAGCCATTGAGGAGTTGCTCTTGTGCTGGAGCTGTGAGTGACCCAAGCTTTGAAGGGTTTGAAGAAGATGCTGCTGGGGAGGTTGGAGAGGTCTGAGAGAAAGTGCCTCTGTTGATCTAAAAAGTGCACAGGGTGGTGAGGCAGGCTGTATAACCAAACCCTGAGAAAGTCTCTCAGTTCTGGGCAGGACAAGGATGTCATCTGGAGCTGAGTAGCAAAACCAAGCTGATGGGGATTAGGATGCAGCTATTTGGGTGAGTGTGTGCGTGCTGGCTGAAATGTAGGAAATAATGTAACGTGGCTGACCAAAAGTATCTAGCTTAAATCTGATAGACTTTTTTAGTTCATAATCTCTTTGCTTTTCATTTTATTATTGCTTATTTTGTTTGGTTGGGATGATGTCCTCTCTTAATGATTTTTGTCTGGGTTGGTTTTTTTTTGGATTTTTTTTTTTTTTTCCCTGAATCCTAGCCTTTTTTCCTTTTAAATCTGGGTTGGGTGCTTTCTCTTGGGTTTTTTGTTTCTTTTTAAATGTTTTTCTTTATTTATGCCTTATCCCTAAGCAGTGTTTACTTTGCTATATATCCTCTGTGTCTCTTTCATGGTCTATTCAAAGAGATTTACAATTCAGTCAGGTCTTGAAAATGATAGAAGCAACATCAAATGTTTTGAGAGTTTAGGGCAAACTTCTGACAGTGCCCAGGCTCAGCATAGCCCTGGATGTCTGTGTTCATGTTGTCTTGCAGACACAGATTAATGCTGAAATAGTCTCCCAGCCTTGAATGGTGTAATGATTCCTCATGTGTAACAGAGGGAGGGGAAATGAGGTGAGGAAGATGTCAGACTTGGCTGGTAAGTGGGATTCAGCTTGGGGGAGCTGTAGTACCAGGGCTCACCCTTTTCAGAACGCCTTTCACTCATATCTGAGCTCTGGGGTGGCCTGAATCCATATAAAGTATGATTTTGGGGAGGCTGGTCTGATCCATGTATAAGTGCTGCACTTTTGGTATGGTGTCAGTGTTTCCTACTTGAGATTAATCATTGTTACATCTTAATGAAATGGATGTACAACCTACTTTATTAAAAAAGGCAACTGGTGTACAATATTAAAGACCTAGAAGGTGCACTATAAAATGATGACGTGTAATAATAAGATTTACCTTGTGTGAACAAAAAGCAAAGTGGCTGTATTTGAAGCTGCTGCTCCATCATTACCGTGGAAACTAATTTTGGTTTTTCTTGAACTTGTGTAAATGTTCTGTTTCAGTCACCACCTGCAATAATTCATTCTGCCACCCTTAGCATTTGGTACTTCTGCAGGACTGATCTATTTCATGTGTTTGCAATCAGTGCTTTGAAAATCTGTTATTTTAGAATGTCTTCTTTCTTGATTAGAAATCAATCTGGATCATTTAACCTCTTCATTGCGAATATCTGAGGTCACTGTCACCTTTTTTGTGGTCTTTTTAATATTTCTTCCTCCTTTAGACTGTAAAGGAGAACCAGTCATTTTTCCTGTTTGCCCTCAACAGCTGTAGCCATCCGCTTTTTTTTTTTTTTTTCTTTTAATTTAATGTGGATTATTTAAAATATACTCCCCCTAGTACCTTCTGGAGTAAGTTTTTTCTGTTAACTTGTGGTAAAAAAAAAAGAAGAAATATTTGGTGATGAAAAGCCAAGCTTGGCACGCCAAAAGCCTTCAGTTTCTTCGGAGGTTTTGCAACTACGTGTGCCTATTGCAAAAGTTTTGCTATGTGAGACAGAACTTGATGGAGAGCTGTAAGTGCAGTTGGGTTTCTTCTGTTCTCTTTGGTTGTTAGGAGAGAAAGGAGGAGCCCAGGTTCTCAGCTAGTGGCTGCTCTGGAGGAGAGGCCAGCAGATCCCAGGGGTCACCTTTTACCTGCCAGCCTCCATGTGAAGCACCTTCATCACCTGGCATCGTTTCCCTCTCAAGGGAACAAGTGCCAAGAGCACTTTCTTTCTTAAATTAATCCTGTTTTCAGAGTAGAAGACTGTCTGCTTGGTGGTTTTGTTTACATCCACAGAACTAGAGTTAAGATGTCTTGTATCTGACTAAAGGGGTAGAATCTTTTACAGGGACATTATTGAGTTCACCAAGTTGTAATCTTTGCTTGTTAAATCTCTAATTTTTTCAAAAGAGATTGTGGGGGTGTTTTGTGCTGTACATTTTTTGGCAACCAATTGGGCAGGGGGAGAGAAGAAACAGAGAAGATTCTTTATCATTATGAAAAGCTAGCAAATCCTCTTTTCATGTGGGTTGGGAAATTTTTATGAATAATTGGTCAAGTTAATTGAAGTATGCATTTCAACTCCGGTGGTTTTGTTTGTTTTCTTCTTTTTCCACACCACTAATTCTCAGGTTTCTAGGACAGGGCATGTTTTTGCAGGACATTTCATGCAATTCATCTTCAAAACAAAACCATACTGGCAAAGCCTTTCACTACTTAAAAATATTATATTATATATAATATATAATTATATATTATATTCTGGTCCAGTACTTTTGTTCCAGAAAGCACATATCAGTGAGCCTGAATTGCTGTTAAAGTGATGCTATTTTTTAGTTGCATTCCTTTATCTCACTGTGTGCCTAAGGAATGGGAAGAGCTTCATATTTCTGAGGATGGTTGGTTGGTTTCTCTGAGATCTACTTATTTTTCTGTCAGTCATTGTCATTGATCTGCCTTTGAGTTTGGGGACTCAATTTTGTAAGTTTTGTTTGTCCCATCACACATCTCTTGTTTCCACTGCCCATGACTGACTGGTGTTGAGGCTGGTGGGTTGATTCATGTGATTCACCTGCTCTTTCTGTGTTTTGAGTGTTTAAACTTCCTGCTGATAAACGGAAAAACTGTGGCTAGAGGCTTTACCTGATCATTATTTAAGAATTCCAGCCCTTAAAATCCAGAAAAAATTGTTAAAAAGGCTTCTACTTGTATGTGGTGATAAAGAAACATCTGCTTGATAGAACTTGCAGTGACCCAGTTTACATGGTCTGAACAGTACTAAAACCAGTTCTACAGTATCAGGACTCTTTTTTTCTTTCTCATTTTGAAAGAATCAAAGATAAATGTCTTGCACATTAAGGAGATGAGCTGTAATAAAGCATATATGGATGATATGGCAGCAGTCCAAGAGCATTAGTATGCATGCCCTGATGGAGTTGTGGTGGCAGCTAGCAGTCACTCTCAACTTTGAGCTAAATGTTACTCAGGGAGCATAGAGAGCCTTCCTCCATGAGCTGGGCTGGTTTTGGAAGAAACTCACCCCAATTCAAGGCATTTCTTGCCTGGATTGGTGTAAAATCTGTTGGTTTTGAGAACTAGAGTCCAGCTTTTCCAGGGAGCTGAGTTGGTGGCAGAGGACCTGGACTGCAGATGACAGTGTGTATGGAGCTGTGGATAACTGGAGTAGGGTGTGTACAACGTGTGTTGTAAGAGAAACGTGTGGGCAGCACGCAGTTGTGCTGACACGGAATAAAATTGATATTTATTAACAGGCCTATGGAGTTCCAGGAGCACCCATCACTACATGTGGTAATTTCCACCCTGTTTTTTGGTAGAGCAGAGGCTGTGGGCTCTTACGAAACACAGCGATGGGAAATCAGATGTGAGGGTAATTCCCTGAGCCCTTGCCTGCTTCCTTCCTCTATCTAATTAGCCATTGGGGAGGACAGCAAGGAGGGCAGCTGGCCAGATGGATTGTTGCAGTAGATTGTCCGAGCTGCAGCCTGCTGGCCAGACCAATTCTGGTTTGCATCACAAAAAAAAAGGTTTATTATATGGCTTTATATGCCTCAACCTCGCCTTGGAAGGTGTGTGTTAGATGTTGATGGTTGTTACATTGAAAGACCAGGTTCTTCCTGTGTTCTGAAGTAGCATGGTTTTGGAAGATCGTAGTAGTTTCTTTTTCCACAATTATTTATTCTCTTTGCTTAGGGCAGGAGTAATCTTTACTGCTTGTCTGCATTATTACATGCTTCTTGCAAGTGTTCAGGCTTTGACTTTATTATCCTTTGGAGACTCTTTCACACAGAAATGAACCTTGATGTCAGGTGGCAGTGAGCATGAATATTCACAGCCAAATTGTTCCTGCTGTGGGCTTCATACCTAAGAGAATTAAGGGAAAGAAATTTTCCGTGAGGTTCTTCCCATATACGTTTCTTTTGTGTTCTTTAGATGCTAATTGTCAGTGTGACAGATGAGGGGAGAAGGCTGCCTCATGAGCATGGGAGATCCTTTGGGTGATGTGGGGATACACAACACAGAGCCATCTGTGTACAGTTGTTTTTGTTGGTCATCTTATGCTTTTGGAGAGTACTATCATGTTTATTTTGCTCTTGTGAGCAAATAAGCTGGGTCTTTTTATTTTTTCTGTGGACAGTACTTTGTTGTTGATGCTTTGTTTGATGTTTGTTAGTACCAACACATAAACATAGCAAGGAGGAAAGGTTTAGAGTTTTGTCAGTTCACACCCTATTTATGGCTGATCCATTAACCACAGAAAGTTAAGACAACCTGTAGGAGGACAGCTGATATTTATCTATACAACGATTTGTTAAATTATGTAAGTTACGTTTAGAGTAGTAATGTTCCATCTTCATCTTTTTCAAACTAGTGCTCAGTTTGCCTTCTCCCAATGCTGTGTTTCTGCTCATCCATGGTTTTTCAATGGTGGTTCATTTGTACGGCAGGAAAGATGAAACAATGGAATAATGGTGGTTGTAATAATTATGTACATTATGTACTTTTTTAATCACTAAAATAATTCTGGTGATTATCGTGAAAGTTTGGAAAGGTGACAAATAAAGCTGGTTTTGTTTGAGGTAAATCGTTGTTCTCCCAGTGTTTTAATTTGGCAAATCTGTGTTTTTATGTAGATTCGTGCCTCTTGAAGAATGCGTTTTATGTCTGTGTTTGGCACAGACATACTGTTAGTCATCCGTAAATGAAAATAATTGAAGAGTGACAGGGATTTTGTAAATGTTTTGAAATCTTCGGGTGCATTGAAAAAAAAGTTGTGAAAGCTTCATATTTCTGATTCTTTAAATCAGCCAGCCTGGCAGTGGTGGTGGTAACAATTGTACTATTGGCAGAATACTGAGAATCAGACAAACTTGAATGAACCATTACACACCTGGAGAAACTGGACTAACATTCTATGATATGCACCAAATAGAAACCTAATGTGTCTTCTGAAAAAAGCAGAAGAATTTTAGTGTGCTCTCTATTTTTTTCTTAAGCCAGTAGTTTGGCAGGAGCTGGTGTAGTTAGAGAAATTGCTGAGAGTACAGAGCTGCTGTTTCACAGAGCTGGTTGTTTCATATGGAGCTCCTTCCATAGAGGCATTGTGTTTGGCTGAGGGGTTATGTTTGCTACAAGACAGAGCAGAGGCTTTGTTTCTGAAAGAATCCATCTAGTGTTTCTGAGAAAGGCAGGAGAGCAGTTCAGGATAATTGCCTAGGAACTTTATTTCCATTATTTTTTGTTATTTTTGTTGTTACTTACTTTAAAACTGTTGGTTCTTAAGTAAATGAAGAATTGGTCCTTACTTAAGCTTATGGCTGGACTAGGAACAGGATAAATCTCACTTTCCTCTAGTTAAGTTTCTGTTAACTTTAATGCAAGATTTGGTACCCTTTTTGAGTTCTATGCTAAGAAGTAGTCAAGAGGCCTGAAAGTTAAAGGTATTAGAGATTCATAACCATTTAGATTTCTAAGGCTAAAAAAAAAAAGCCAGCCTAATACATTGCAGATTTAGATGTGTGCAGTAAAGTGGCAATCTCTGGCTTGAGTCTTAATACAAACCACCTGCAATTCTAAATTGAGACTGTTGTCAAGTGAAATAACAAAACAACAAGAGAACACTTGTGGTGGGTGGGTTTCTGACACCCTTGCTAGCTGGAGAGCCAGGGAGTCAGAGCCACTGCTCACCTCGGAATTAATGAAGCCTGTTTTGGAGAAGGAAGTGCTGCTGCCAACTGAGCAGGCAAATACACTTAACCAGGAATCACTGCTGACTGCTCTTGGCTTCAGCTATTTTGTTGGACACACGGAAACAATATTACAGTTTGATCCTTGCTGGAACTCTGCGAGTGTAATTCACCCTCCTGTTGGGCTTGTCTGGTTGTCAGCTTTTTGCTCTCTTCTCGGTGGCCTGGGGTTCCAGGATGAAGTGTGTCTGTCTAAGGTAGATGCACACATGTGGAAGTGCAGTGTGTACAAAACATGCCTTCCTGCCTGCCAGACACTTCCATCTTTTCAGTTTTCATGGCTAGCTGTATTTTCTGTAATCAGTATGCTGCTTCTTGCTTCGTACTGAGGTTTGCACAGACAAAACAAAGAGTATTTAAACGAGAGTATTTGAAGGTGAACATTGGCAATGTAGCATTTCAGTGGTGATGCAGAGACTGATATATTTGTTTATCTTTAAAAAAACCCACCAAAACGCCCCCAAACATACTGTCGTCTTCTTTTCCAAGGCTTGTGATGTTTCTTTATCAGTCAGGTGCTGATAAAAATACGAATAATATTTAATACAACCCAATCAGAAGTGTAAATAAAATAAGTGCTTCCTTATATTACCCCCTTCAATCCCACATCCTTAATTAGAAGGAGGAGGAAATGATACAGAAGCTGAAGGAGGTTAGTTGGGGTGATGAAAGAAGGCTGAGGAATAGGGAATTGTGTTTAACTTTATAAAACATAATATAAACAAACCTCTGGATTTTTTTTTTTTTAAATATTGCAAATTATTGTTGAATGTAGGTAGCTCTCCACCCTCCCCCCGCCCTTTAAAGTGCAAATTGAGAAAATGCTGTGTCTGGCTGAAGGGGGGGAAGGAGCTCAAGGACCTGATTGTGTACTGGGTGCCTTCAAAGGCTAAGAGTGGGAGGTGTAGCTTAGACGTTGAAGTTGCAGGAGTTGAAACTGATTTTATATCATGTTTATACCTTCCAGGTATGGGTGGATGCAGAGATGGTGATGAAATTAGAGCCTGTGGTATTAAAGGTAGCCAAGTAGTGTTATTAACAGGCAACTGATTAAGGCAGCTTTAAAGGGTGTTTTTCACTATTTAAAAGATGTTTCCAGACATCACTTTGCTCTGAAATCCACTTTTAAAAAAAAATTCAGTGCTCTGCAGACAGCCAAAAAGCTGTGCTTGTGAATGTTAAAAATGACCTTGAGCAGAAGAACTCAAAGGTTGTTGGTGGCTTTGTACTGAATAAAATAAACTGGCACAGCAATGAGAAAAACCTGCATTAAGGTTCAGGGTCCTGATTCAGCAAAATACAGTCTTAAACACTGATACAATCCTTATTCTTTACAAATGCTCTTGTAATTCACAATCAGGACACAACTTAAATATTAGAATAAAACATATTTGTGAGTGTATGTTGTACAAAGTGTTGATAATGTCCTTAATTAGTATCTGAGGTGCTTGGAGCAGAAATGAATCCCCCAAAAATGAGTGGTGCTCTCTGGGTGGGTCATCAGCCTTGCTTTTTTGAGATCCACTTTTTGAAAAGGTGTGGCAGGTTTGGGAGTTACTGTTCTTGCCAAAACATCTTCAGAGGATTGCTGTGATAAGAATTTGAGAGTCAATGGAAGACCTAAATTAATCACTGAGCTTTACTAGCGATTTGTGGAAGATGCCTGGGTTGAGATCTCAGCAGAAGAAGGTTATTTTATTTGTACCATAGGATCATAGAATGGTCTGGGCTGGAAGGGACCTTGGATATCTCATTCCAACCCCTTGCCATGAGCCAGGGACACCTTCCACTAGACCAAGTTGCTCAGAGCCCCATCCAACCTGCCCCTGAAAAATCTAGGGATGTGGTGTCCACAACTTCAGGGAAATCTGTTCATTGCCTCACCACCCTCAACAGTGAAGAATTTCTTCCTAATACTCTGTGTCTTTTCCATCAGTTTGAAGCTGTTCCCCCTTGTCTTACCACTCCGGGTGCTTTTAAATAGTCTCTCCATCTTTCTTGGAGACTCCCTTTAGGGAGGGCCACAATTAGGTCACCCCAAAGCCTTCTCTGTTCCAGTCAGAACAATCCCAAATCTCTCAGCCTTTCCTCACAGCAGAGCTGCTCCTGATCACCTTGGTGGCCTCTTCTGGACTGGCTCCAACAGCTCCATGTTCTTCCTGTGCTGGGACTCCAGAGCTGGATGTGCCTGAGAGTGTTGTCCAAAAGCATCTTGAGCTCTGTCACGTTTGGTGCTGTGGCCACGTCCCTGGGGAGCCTGTTCCAGTGCCCAGCCACTCTCTGGGTGAAGAACATTTTCCTGATCTCCAGCCTAAACGTCCCCTGGCGCAGTCACAGTTTGATGCCATCCCCTCAGGTCCTGTCCCTGGTCACCAGAGAGAAGACAGCAGTGTCTGCCTCTCCACTTGGCCTTCTGAGGATGTTGAGGACCAAAATGAGGTCTCCTCTCAATCTCCTCCTTCTCCAGGCTGCACAGTCCAAGTGACAGTCCCCATATAGCTTCTCCTCAGACCCTTCACCATCCTTCTCTATTTGGAGAATATGGAAAGGATCACAGTATTTGATCACTTTAATATACATTGTTCAGTACTTCTTGCCCTTACCTGTTGCTGTCAGGTAGTAATTACAGTATTAATTTATTTTATACTAGTATAAGTCAGTTATTGCATACTAGTATAAGAAGGCCAGCTATATTGAGCATACTTAAAGCTAATACACTACTGATAAAGCTTCTTACAAAGTAGATATAGCTCATGTTTTGTAGTAGTGTTATGTTTAATTCTTCCAGAAGGCCAAGGGCTTTTTTTGGGTGCTGCTGGAAAGTTAAGCCAGAAATGTTGGGAGACATGGTCAGTCGCAGCATGATTTTTCAGCTGTTTCTGCGAATGATATATGATATTGGATATATGATTCCAAGAGAATGGTTTTGTCAGTAGCATCCTTGGCAGATATTTTTTATTTAATAATGGCGTCCAAGTGGAAAGAGAATATATTAACTTCTGCCACCTTTACCTCTTGTTTTTTTTCTGCAGAACTAAGGTGCACTGTGTACAAAATAAGTTTTAGGTTTAAAGAATATGAATGCAGCATATTCAGAATCAACAATTAGAAGATGGCAGAATTAAGATTGAGCAGGCAACCTGTATTCATTTGGGTGGTCTGTAAAATGCTTGTGCTGTTCTCTATTGTGTGTACTGCTGTGAGTATCCCTGTGGTAGAAATGGCCAGGAAACAGCCTTACTCTCTGCAGATTGCCATCCCTGAGAAATTGTAGCCACAAAGACCACTTTGATCAGATGGGTAGAAATGAGTGACTGTCCAGATGTGGTATTGTCACGATGGCTGTGGTGTGGGTGTGCTTGGAGTGGTGTAACTGCGCTCACTGCTTCTGTCTGACCCTCCTAGGAACGGCCTGATTTGGAAAGTTTTTACTCAACTGTTGTGGCCCTGGAAGAGAGCTGCTAATTTGTATTTTTGGCTTTTGGCTTCTAGTTTTGGCAGGGCCACACAACGTGTCCCATACTTGGCAGCAACAGACTGTGTGGCTTGAAAGCTTTTGTTGTGTCTTTGAGTCACCCTGCTCAGCTGGAACGTTGCAATAGGAGGTTTTTTGTTTTTGTTTTGGTGGTTTTCACAACACTCGGTGTTTGGAAAATCCATAATATATTTTTGTCTTGTTACACGTTGGAGAAACTTAAGAAATCATGGATGTTGCATGGCCGTAGCATGATTTGTTTTAGTGCTTTCTGCTAGGCTAACGTGGAACATGGGAGCTACTTCTGCTGGTCTCTTCTAATCCCTCTTCCTGGTAACTGGGGTCAACTGGGAAGTTTTCTAGGAAGCACAGCACAGAATGCAGTACTGCAATAATTGTGTAATAAACTAAGTGGCTGAACTTTATTTTCTTTTTTTGTTCAAACCCCTCACAGTTGGCTGCTGGTTTTTGGCATCCTGTGGGTCTGCTTGGTCTCTATTTGCCAGGATCTGTGATATATATGTTGGAGAAGGCAGTTTGCCATTCCCAGCCTCCTGCTTCTCCCTGGGGCTGCCAGCAGAGAGATGTGGGACCTCTGGGGCAGAACAGACCCTGAGTCTGCTCTGAGTAATCACAGGGCTTCTTCTGACAGCCAGGTGCTGTGGGAACACTCTGGCCTTCTGTCCAGGTGTAACAAATGCCTTGGAAACCTTAGGTCTGTGGAAAAGCATCTGTATGGTGCAAGTTCCTCCTCTGCTGATGCACCGTCACTGATGCTACTGAAAAGTGATGCTTAAAATTGTTCAAGCCTCCTAACCAGGAGGGTGTTCTGTGAGAAGAGCTGTGGTTCTTGGGGATGAGAAGTGAATCTATTTTAGTGGTAGGTGAAGGGTAGCGTTATAGCAGTTGTGACATAACTGCCGGAGCTGTGCCCTTCTTCAGTAAACTTAAATGTGTTTTGTTACCGTGTAACAGACTGGAGTGCCTAGAAAATGACTGTACAAAAACCAGACTAAGCGAAGCCTTCCGTGCTCAAGCAGAGAAGAATCACAACACCCTCTGCTGGTACGAGTGACTCCTTCCTTTCCTCCTCAAGGACTTGCCTGATGGATATCCTGGAAACAGTAAAAGATAGTTCTGAAGTGTGATGCGTCTCCTTTTGATAAAGATGAGGTCATTTAAAGCCATTTGTATTATTTTTTTCCCCTTGTAGAAACTGACAGTTGATTCTGACCAATAGTGGTACCACCACTCAGACAGATGGGGAGAATGAGGTGATGCCTTTTTCTCCAGATATGGACATCCATGTTGATTTCTAACTATCTATCTATGTTTCTAACTATCCTTGTTGCTTTTCTAACTCTCCTACTTGGCAGAATTTTACTGGAGGTGGATTTGGTGATTCTGCGTGCAAATACACTTCTGAAGGAAGCAGCCATCCCTTCAACATGCCCAGAGTTGTATTTCAATAAAGCTGCTAAAACCCATTGGGTAAACTTGTAGTTTCAGGGGGTAACCATGTGTTCTTAGGGCCTTTCCTAGTGGTTATCTCTGCCTCTGTGTCACTCGTGGGATGATGAGCAGTCCCAGGCAGGTCGGGCAGATGGTTTATTTGGTTTTGTTTCCCCTGTGTGTAGAGTCATCCTCTCCAGCCCTTGGGAGGGCATGTCAATACCCTCCGTTCTGCTTCCTGCTTGGCTCGGGATGACTGAGAAATAAATCACAGATTTGGATGAGCGGTGGTCACTTTTTAATTTCTTCTCATAAAACGTGTCTGATGCCTGCCCCAGCAACCCTCTGCATGTTGCTGACCCTCCTCCTCCTCCTCCTTACCTGCCTGGCCCTAACATGCCCAGCATCCTGCGGTGGGCTCTACAGCTTCCACCTGGGACAAGCATCTTCACAGGGATATCTGTGCGGGGAGCAGAGGCACTGAGCTCCTGTGTGTCCCCGCAGAGTGCTGGGGAAATGGCACTGCCAGCAGCGGGGGAGGCCAGGGGAAAGAGCCCCACTCCGAGGAAATGGTGCCTTATATAATTTGGTTATGAAAGATTTGCTGCAGGTCGAGCCTCTCTGGGTGCGTTCCCGAGCATCCCTCCGGCGATGCCGCCGCCTGCGCGGGAAGGGTTAAGAGGAGACAGCATCCTGTCAAAGACCTTGTTTTTAATTTTGCCTCTCACACTGGCACAGATCCGGCTAAGAGCAGCCCAGATTAGTTCGGGAAAAACCTTTGAAGAGATTTAAGATGTCCTTCAGCCAGTTTGAAGGTTTTTGTCTCGCAAATCCAGTACAAGGGCGCCTGCAGGCATCTCGACCCTTGCTGTGCTGCTGATGCAGCTCAAGGTCACGCTAACCCGCCCTGTGACATTCAACAACACACACACACACAGAAATTATGCGGTGAAACTGTTTCAGCATTCAGCCAACCAACAACTTTCTCAGTTCCTCACTAAAGGAAGAAGTATATTTTTTTTCATTTCTCTTTTTGACTTTTTTTTTTCTTTTTTTTTTCTTTTTTTTTTTTTTTTTTCTTTTTTTGGCTTCGTAGATTTTTGCTGCAGGAAATAATCCAGGATTTCTGGTGTGTGTGATGACAAGGTCATTTCTTAATTAGAACACATGTAAAGAACAAAGCTAAATGGCTTCAAAACAGCTTTGTAGTTGATGGAGAGGATTTAAATTATTTAAAGAGATAGTCACCCAAGTATGATGGAAACTGAATTCTAAACACATTAACTCTTTCAGTACTCTACGGTTTCCATATGGTACTCAAAAGGAAATGTCAAACTTGATGAGCATGATTGCAACTGCTGTTAAATGAGCATTTTTTACATCTATTTATAGTTAATGTTTGATTATCCTGTCTCTTACCAGAGTTTTGTCAGCAAGATTTTTTTTTTTTTTTTTTAATTGTGAAACAGTGATATACTCACTGGCTCTAGAGATCAAGGGATAGCTATAGGAAACTGCTTGTTGGAGATCAGTGTCTTCATTTCTCCTCTGCCTCATATTTTGATGAATGTGTTAGCATAAATATATGTATGCATGTATGAGTACATGTATGAAATATAGTGCAAGTACACAGATATTGTTCAGAGCTGCCTGTGGGAGGAATCTGGACTCTTGTCTTCAGTGCTCAGTGTGGTTGCGAGGCATAAGAACATACTAAAGGTGGATTTGGGATTAGAGAATGAGAAATGAAAGGAGAGAAATGACAAGAAATGGCAATTTCACTTAGTTTGAAATGACTGTGAGCTGGCTGGGAAGAGGAGATGGCATCTTGGAATTTGAATTTTGTTCTTCAGATTTGCTTGTCACTTTGAGTCAAAGCACCTAAATACAAAGGTGTGTTGGTACCACTGTCTCAACCATGGTTTGACGTGACTGTATGTTAATTATTCATACTTTTAATCCTAGTCTCCTATTTTTCTTTTCCTTATTCCTTATCCTGTAACTGCCAGGGGCTGGTAAGGTGACCACCCTTCTGTGGTTTCCTTGGGCATGCAGAGCCCCAGGTAGGCATGGGTATCACTCTCCTGTTAAAAGGATTGACCTGATGCACCAGAGAAGTTGGATTTACTGTGGTCTGTAGGACCTGCCTTTTGGTGCCAGCACATAATAACTTTCCAGCTTGTCTGCTTAATAAAATAATGAGGGCAGAAAAAACACTTTAGTGAGCTGTTCACTAAGAGGAAAAAGGCAAAAAAAAAAAAAAATCATGGAGTAGAAGGTTTGCCTGCAAAGTTCGGGCTCTGTATATGCTCAGAGATGCCACTGCATGATTTGTACTGAAATGTGGAGAAATCAGTCTTCCACTGTCATCAAAAGTCCAAAAGTCTAGCACTTACTCTTGAAGCACTTAAGTCTGAGTTAACTGACATAACATTTACTGGAGGATCTATTTTTTTCTAGCTGTTTTTATTATTGGGGCGGTGTTTGGTTGTTGTTTCTTGGTGTTTGTTTTGTTTTTTTTTCTGGGGTAAATCTTGTTCAGCTGGAACTTGCAGTGCAGTAAATGTCAGATGGAGTGTGCTTACTAGGAAGGGATTGAGTTTTTACTACTAGGAAGGGATCGAGGACCTCCTGAGAAAGGAGGAAACTGCATTTGCCAGTAAAAGAGGGAAGATCGGGTTCTACAACTTCTTTCTTCTTTGGGTTTGTTGGTTTTTTTTTTTTTTTCCTTTCCCTGCACCATCTGGCTGAGGCAAGGCTTGTGAGAAGACGACGACCGAGGGAAACAGGCTCCACACAAGGAAGGCAAGGATAAGACAAAACTGATGTGCTCTGTGAAATCTGTATATTCCTGCCCTTGCCTGGGGTGTGCTGTGCCCTTAATATTATGGGAGACCTAAGCTCACCTGCTAGTAATTTCTAATTTACCGTCCTAATTCATCGATTTGTTATCACTAATTGTACTTCATTTACTTCTGTGTAGTTTCCAGTACCTAAAGGGTTGAAAGGTTGCTGTAATTGGCACCCGCAGCTGCTCTTTCTTTTGACAGGGGATAATTTTGCAGCCTATGCTTTGTGTGACAGCTGCCTAATTGGGCATTCTCCCCTTGTAGCAAGCCTGCCTCCTCCAGCCTCCCTGCTGACAAATGGTGGTGGATTATAGATGAGGACACGCTGACCCGTTCGACCTTGCTGAGGCAGCGGGGAGGGGACTCCTGCTACTTGAGGGAAGCTTTGGGTCATTTAAAGGACAAGGTCACGAGCCAGGTGGGGAAATGACATGATATCACATGACAATAGCCCGATGACACGGTCAGTATGTCAAGGACAAACTCATCAGTATTGATTAACGCCGCCTTTTTTTTTTTTTTTTTTTGCTGGCGTCTCTGCAAAGCCACTGATATTTCAAAAAATGTTTTGCTAGTTTGTCCTACGTCGAGTGTCAGGCATTATTTTGGGGGAGCGTTTTGTGCTGTGTTTTCTTCTCAGTTCAGGTAATGTACAAAAGCAGTGTTGTTAAAAGCGCACCGATAATAATTTGTAGGGTTCATCTTGATGTTTCTGGTAAAATGTCCATCTGGTTGTACTGGAAGGAAAATGCCAGGAAGGATGCATGACAGGGCAGAACTTAAGAGGGGGGGGGGGGGGGGGAAAAATCCCTGCTTTGAAATGTCAGTGTTTTACTTTTAACTCCTTCAAAGGCACATATATGAACCTCTATGAAAACACATGTATTCACATATGTATGGCTGACTGGAATGTGGGAAAAGACTTTATTTAAAGAGAACCAAAGAAAAGTTAAATATAAATTGGATGTTTAAAGAAAAAGTCTTATTTATATCAGCTCAAGGGCGACAGAGTTAAGATAATGCCCTGCCTATTTTAAGAACTAAAACAGTATCCAAGTATGCCAAGCAATAAAAACCTGTGAAGTGTGTTTTCAAAAATGTTGTGAATACAAGTGACAATGTTTTGAGAGCATCTTCATGTTGCATTTCTATGCTAATAAACTTCAAGGTAAATGAACAGCTTGTTTGACATTTGCTATGTTAGACAATAATAAAATGCTTTCTTCTGGAGTAATTAGACTTGATAGATTGATTATGTTAAGAGGTAAAGATAAATATAATCAGAAAGAGAACTCTCTCAGAGGGAGTTAGTGCTTGTTTTTGAACTTTGCCACCGTGGTTCTGGTTTAGCCAGTGCCTGGTGGTGTGTGTCACACACACAGACACACGCACAAACACACGGCGTGGTGTGCACGGAGTTTCTGAGGAGCCAGGAGAGGAGCGTTCACCTCTGAGCTCCCTTCTCCCAGAGATCCGATTTGTTCTGGGAAACTGTTGTGTCTGAACCTCGTCAGTTCACCAGGATGTTGTTTTACTCCCCCGAGGTAAAAAGCCGTCAGTGGTAAAGTGTGATAAATTAGTTCACTCCAGTAGATGCGCGTGCGTGTGAGCGCGTGTTTAATTCTGACCTTGCTGTGCATGTGTTGAGCTGCTCTCCGTGCCCGAGTCAAGCCCGCTGGAGGTTTAATCCTGTGCCCTTGTACACGTATACTTGATTAGTAGTTGTGGTTATCTCAGCAGAAGACATTCTGCCCTCCTCCTTGTATTGGTCGGGACCCAGGCATTGGGGAGTCAAGTCGAAGGAGAAAGAAAAGAGATTTTGCATTAGTATTCTATGAAAGCCTTACTGTCTGCAGAACAAATTGATTGCTACAGTGTACCTGTGCTTGGCACCACTGCTGTGGAAGAAAGGTATGGTTGTAATCTGTTTTATTGTATTACATATTGTGACACTCCAGGAATGTTTAACGTTTCGGCTCGTCTGTGGCACACGCTAGAAGTCTAAGGAAAGAAAAATACGTGAATGAATGAAAAGTGTGCAAGGCTGTCGTGTATCAGCAGCTTTGTTTACTACAGCGAACTAAGTAGCCCCTGCTAATGAGGCAAATTTATGTGCCAATGGCAGCGTAAGGAGATGATTAACTGAATTCTCTGTATTCTATTCAGCTACTCACAGCAGTGTCAGAAGTTGCTGCGTACCTACACAGATAAAATTCTAATTAATGTTTTAAGGGGGGTTGGGTTTAGCTTTTTTGCGAGATGATTAATGTGAAATATACTTGATCGTGGATGTGTTTGCCTCTTTAAATGAAAATGAGTTGGTTTTTTTTCCTAGTTATTAATCTGCTGTGATGGTCCTACGTGTGTGTGTGTGAGGAGGGGAATGTGAGGGGTTTAGGGGAGGTACAAAACCCTGCAAATCTTAGATGTGCTGCTATGATAAACAGCACAAGAACAAAGCTGAGGAAACGTCTTACAGGATTTGGGTCTTCGTATCTCACACACACCCCCCCACCACTCCCCCTTTAGTAATGTGTAAATACTCACCCCTCTCTTAATGGGAAAACTAGGGCTCTTCGTTTCCTTAACCTAGTTGTAGACTTTATATAGTTGATTCTCTGGTTTTACAGATGCTCAGCTGATGTCAGTTTTGTGGGAAGTACGAAGCGCTCCATTAATAAAATCCAGGCTGTTTCACAGAGAGGGTTGTGCTTAGTGCTTCGTTCTTGGCGTCACTGAAATTGTGTCGCTGATTATTTGGATGTTTGCTTGTGGTCACTCCAAAATATCTGAAGTATCTGCTCTTGTCATGCAGACATTCCTGACTAATTAAGTTTAGGACAGGTGGCAGACTCCTCCTGGGCATTTAAATCTGCGTGTAAACCTAATCTAATAACTTGATGAGAAAATGAAAATCCATCCTTCCTGGTGTGTTATCACCATGCACAAGCCACAGAGGTATTTGTGGAATCCTCTCTCTACTCTTTGTCCGGGCAGGTGACAAGTAAATGAGTTGCTTTAAGGAAATGAGGGACTTGGAAAACGGTGTGTGCTGAGCAGCATTTTAATAGTTACTTCTGTCATTGCTGACTTAAGATTAACACTTTATGCATGTGGGGTATATTTATATGGGTGTGTACCCTTGAGCTTCCATTTTACACCTTGCAAAGAGTGTGAATACAGCCTTACACGTGCAAGTTGTTGATCTTGGAGATCCCTTGGCAGCTAAGAAAATTTCTGAAGAACCCCAATGGCTGTTTGAACTCAAATATGATGACAACTTTAGTTGCAACTGATTAGTCAAAATTAATGTATTCAAACCAAATATTTTGTGAATAATCTATTCTTGGCCCAAATTGCGTTTTTTAACACAAACACATGGTGTAACAAAACCAAAAGTTGGTAAAAACAGTTAGACAATTTACACAGCAGATGGGAGGCTCCAGCGACTTCACCGTATTTGACCAGGTTTTGGAAGAGAATTTCAGTAATGCTATAGAAATGGTTAATTACCTCAAAATCTGTATTCATTTTTTGTAGATTTTAACCAGTTAGTGACAGGAGGTTGAGTTCTGAAGAAGGTGTTAGATAAATACAGGGCAATACTGCATTTCAATGCAATTAACTTTTGTTCATAAATAATTCAACCTATGACTTTAAATAAATGATCAGAGGAAAAGAAAATGACATGTGATTAAATCCAAGTCCTTGAAAACATTTTACCAGTCAAGATTGCTGTGACTGCTTTGGGACTTCTTATAATCCCTCTGTTGAGAAGAGCCAGTTCTGAGAGTTGTGGGGGTTTTGTTTAGTTTTGTTTTTTGTCAATCCTCAGTGTATTTTGGAGATATAGGGTAGACTCTTCAGATCACAGTTAAAAGAGGACTGATGATGTGCTATTTCATCATTTTGTCTTGATTTTTCTTAGTGCCATGGAATATATCAGCTTGGGTAGCCTGTGAGTTTCTGAGGTGGTTTTTTTTTTGGTTTGGGTTTTTGTTTTGTTTGGGTTTTTTTAAATGGAAAGTAGAAGGATGTTTGCCGAATTCAAACTTTTATTGCCAACTTAATTGATTGAGCGTAACTGATGACATTAGAATTTTGATGAGAATTTTGGAATACGGTTTGGCCTGGCGTAGACTGGTGTGTTGTAGGGAAGGGTGATGGAAAAGACACCAAATGAGGAAGAAAATCCCAAACCAAACACAACTCCAACCAAATGAATCAGATTTTAAAAACATTTCTTGCTTATATTGGAAGTATGAAGTTGTTTCCAGCATTCACTACCTCTATTACACAGCTTTTCCTCTGGAAATACTAATCCAAGTTTTAAGTAAGAATTGGTGCTTGAGTGTTATTACCAATTTTGGCAGATTTTAGAGATGAATTCCAGATTAGATCTGTTTTTGAAAGGTAGCTGTGCCCTGTTTGAGATTGGGAAATGCTTGTTCTCCATTTTCACCCCTTTTCTTTCTGTTACTGTGCTCTACCATAATAAAGAAGAGAGGAAGTGGAGGTGTTGCATAACTTCCAGTAAATAGATTTTCAGTGCAGATACTGAAGGCAGCCTTAACTTAACCAGTGCTGTCACTACCAGAATCCTGCTCATGCTAAAGGCAGTTGTGTAATTAATGGCCTTGTGTACTGAGCTGAGGCTGCTGCAAAACCTCTGGAGGGAATTATTGTGTCTATTGTGTTGGTTAACTTTCCCTGAAAATACAGTCTGTTGCTGATAGTTTGTTGGGGTGATGGGGGAGGATTTTGTAAGGCCTGATGAAATACTCTCTGGCATCTTTTTCCTGACCACTGGACAAAGCATCTGCAGCAGCAGAGCCAGGTTGAATGGTTGAAATGGAGCGGTTAATAAAAAAAAAAAAAAGATGAATTTTACTTGAGGAGACAAGTGTGGTAAGATAAGAAAATAGAGAGCTGCACTTCAAATTTTCAGTGGGTTTTAAGGGTATTTTTATTGTAAAGCCATATAATGAATTTGAATTTGGTTTTGATACTAGCACCTTACCTAGCAGTGCAACAGTGGTAAATGATCTAGAATAGATGAAAATTATTAGCAATTTTATGTCTAACCTGTTCTCTGGAAGCCATTTATAAAACCTTGTTAAAAAGTACCAAACACCTTTTATTTAGCTTTGTTTGGATCTTTGTTTCTGCAGCATCAACTATAGGTGGCACTGACTATTAGCAATTAGAAGGTTTGGGATGCTTCCCCTCCTCCCAGACTTTGAAAATGGATCAAGTAGTGGCTTAAACATCTCTCACTGTGGCAAAAAGAACAGAGTGTGGCAGGTATCTGTGGGTTCTACAAATGAATAGGTGTGGGAGCCAAGTTATTGACTGAGTTTGGTCAATTTGGAAACTTCCAGCTTTTGAAGGTAGAATTTGAGTTTGTATAAACTCATTGGGAAAAATGCTAATATTGATTACTGAGGGGGAGCAAACTCGTTTCTGCAGGCTTAGTTCTAGTCACTCAGGAGACTGAGCTTGGAATAATTCAGGATTCCAGGGGCTGGGCACCACTGAGCAGTTCAGCACATGCAAAAAAAAAAGCTGTGTGTGTATATTCACTGGCTGCTGCAGCATCAGTTCGTTCACTGCCCTGCTGCTGGCATTTGTTGCTGTGGTTCTGCTGGTGGAACCTGGGATGAATGCACACCTCTGTTCTGGTCTTCCCCAGCTGTGAGCCTATTGCAGCTCAATTAGGCTGCTAAAAGCCAGGTTTTGACAGCTTTCTAAAGCAGGGAATTAAAAATGGGCCTGTTTGGGCAGGAAGTGCTCAGATATGTGTACAGACATCCTGGGCTATGAGAAACCCTTGCTTCGGGATAGAATGGACTTTATTGTACTTGGTTAGGAAAGAGGCTGAAAGTGGATCAGAAGAGCTGCTGCTCTGCAGTGGTCTTTGCAGCTCCAGTCCATGTAATAGTTCTTGCCCAGCTCATTAGGGCTGCATCATCATGTTAGATCCCTGAGAAATGGGGAAAGCTGGTGGAATTATGTTTTTGGTCACAATACCATCGTTGGTGTTTTGTTCAGTACTGATACTGATGTGGTGTTTAGTTGGAGAGAACGTTGTTTCAGCATGTTTAGGCTGAATTAGGCATATTTACTTTGACTGACATACATCTCTACCTGAGGGTGATGGGAGTGCCAGTAATTTGTCTTATTTTGGAAGAGAAAGGCATTTATTTACTGTAGTGTGTAATTCCTACTCCTTTAGTAGTAAGCTCTGTTGTATCCTCAAGTTTAAGGTATCCAATTGTTTAGTTTCACTTGCAAGGGAAAAACCTAAACACGCAGAACACCCATGAACTGTAAAGAGAATATCTTGTAATTCAACTGAAATTCAGAAAAATCTTAATTTGGTATAGATATGGAGTTAATGTGTTACTGAGAAAGCTGCTTAATCTTTCCCTGTCCTCGCTGCTCCTCATGAGTAAGATAACAATATTCCAAAGCTTTGCTGTGGTATGTTCATGGATGTTCCTAAGATGTTCTGTTTTCTTCCAAGATGGAATCTCTTTTTTCCTGCAATTTTGACAGTACCCAGTAGCCTCCATCCAACATGGTTTAGACCCACACAGCGTGTGTAATGAGAGTTCCTGGTGAACAATGGAGGAGTGAAATTACTATGATCAGTCTGTAAATAGCAGCAGCAGTCTAACATCACATATTTAGATGTCAGATTGAAACAGGTCTTTGGTAACTGAAATGCCTCTTACTTGTTTGCTTGTGAATGGGGGTTTTTAATCATCTCAGTTTATGTGTAAGCAATATGCAATTCTGTAGTTCACACAAATCCAAAATAGTTCGGGATTTTATTTCCAGATTCATGAAGTGGATAGATAAGTCTCTGAAAGTCCTTTCTGTGCTTAGGATGTTGCTTTATACTTTATAGCTTGGTGGTGGAGTACATCAAGATTTTTTTTTTTTTTTATTTGCATTGTTATTAAGTTTTTAAATTATGGTTATATGCTTCGTCAGAAAAGCCCCTGATGCTTGGTCAACTTCAAACATTTTCTTCTCAGCTTTTCTACCTGTAGCTGTCATTTTACCAGAGAAAATAATTTCATGGAAGGCTAGTTCAGATGCATGTTTTGTGTAATTTGCAAGTGTGGACACTTGCACATAGTTACAGCTGACAGAGTACAGTCAGTGGTGGAAGAAGTATCTTACCAACAGTTCCCTGCTCCTGCGAGAATTTCTTCTGTTCTCCAAGATTTATGAGGTCACCATGTCAAAGGTTTTTGTAGCATTCAGCTGGTCAGGATGGAGTGCAAGCTAGTTTGAAATTAAAAGTGGCTGGATGAGCTTTACTGTGCAAGAATTAAGCTCATAATCAAATTTGCCAATTATACAAAAAAAAAAAATGTTAATCGGGAGGATTTAGTACCTGAAGTTGCAAAGATTGTGCATACATATCCCTAGCAAGTAGTCTGGGTTTTCTGGATGTGCATTAGAAAGGTTTCATAAATACTATTAGCTTTCTTGTGATTATTATTTGTGAGGAACATGGATTATGCTTGCTCTTGAAAAACATGCACTTGCTTTAAGTAACTTAAGTGAAATGCAAGAATTTGTAGAAAACACGAGAAAGATGTTTTCAGATCTGTTAGCAGAAAGGAGGTTGTTGTTACTCTGTGCTCTTGAATCATTCATGTCTTACCAAGCAGCTGGCAAAAAGAAGTTGCATTCAGTGCCTGCTTTATATCTTACATGTGGAAGTGCATTGCAAGAATGGTTTAAAGCCTGTTAATTTTTCATTTTGGAATCTTGCCCCCGCCCCCATGCCCCCATGTAAGTGAAGCTTTTGGTCTTGAGTGGGGATGGATATACAATAATGTACTGGGTTTTCTCCTTCTTTCCCTCCCTCCTGGTTTTCAGCAGCAGATTAGAGTCAAGATGCTTTAGAGCTTCCAATCCTTCCTCTTGTTTCTTTGGTTAAAATCACAGTAAAAACAGTGTAAACCCCTGAAAATTTTAGACTTTGTATCCATCTGTGTTGTGACAAAAGGCATTGCAGTTCAGTGGAAATACTTCCTACAGCGTGGTAGAGAAATACAGCTGGTGTTTTAGGGACCACACTTATTAGAGTTTCACCTCTGGCTTTATATTTTAGTGAAGCAAATTGATTATAATGTTTTACAGTGTGCAGTATCCAACATTACCCTGTTTCTGCATGTCATTTTTTTTACAGTTCAGGACTGCATGCTGGTCAGGCACCTTGAACAGTCTCACAATCTTTCCTGGCATTGATGTTTACTTCCTCTTTATACCTACTTTTTCTCACATCTTTCCTTTCTGCTTTGTTATCTCTGCATCTCTTCTCAGTCTGCAAGCACTTTGGGGGTTGTAGTCTGAATTTACAGGAATATAAAATGTTTTACAGTAGTAATTATGCCAAATGTCAAGCCCAGACAGACTTGCTCTCATAAACCTGGCAGCATATAAACAAGGCAAGTGGAATTTGTATCCTGGTAGGTTATTCTTGGTCAGCCACAGTGTTCACCTTTCCAAAGTGCTTTCCAAAACCCAGTGCAAGCTCTTGTTTACATGATTTAACAGAGAGATACTGAGGCGACTTTGGAAGCAAGGGTTACATTTTATTCAGTGAGAAAGAATTCAGACTTAGACCCAGTAAATCAAACCACTGTGGTTTCAGGTGGAGAAATTATGTTAAAAAAAAAAATAAAAATGGGAACTTGCACTATTAAGTCTGCTCTTTGGGCTCAGAAGGTTGTTTCATTAAGGCAGGTGGGACAGAAAGCTTCCTTTGTTTCACTGGAGGTTTCTGGATTTAGCTTAGTTTAGCCAGACCTTGGGACGGGTCCTCCTTCAAGCCTTCACCTTCCTCCTCAGAAGTTTCCTCATCCATGTCATTGTTTGTTGTCATGATTAAAAGTAAGTAAATAGTTATGATCTCTCTGAAAAGAAGTATCTCCTTTTTTTTTTTTTTTTTTTTTTTCCCCCAGGAGCAGTATTTTTTTCACTCCCTGGTCTTTCTTGCCTCTGTGCCCTCTGAAGTGAAAGCAGATTTCATCAGGATAGGGATATTGTCATTGCACCAGCTGGAGAAGTGAAAGAGCTTTCACTAGGCTTTTAAAAGTAGCAGCTCAAGAGAAGGGGAACCCTTTGATGCTATATTTTAGCCCCTCTACATTATATTTTAGGCCTTTTTGTACCCTTTTCTTCCTATCATTAGTCTTTGTGTTCTGTTGATCTTTTAGGGTATATCATTCTTTTTTTTTTTTTCTTCCAATCATATGTAGTAAAAGAAAGGTATTGGGTGAAAACTGTTATTACAGGAGCACGTATTGTTGGGCTGCAAAACCAATAAATGCATTTTTTCTTCTATAAGAGGAAGAGAAAACATACTTATTTTGGAGGCCAGTGTTGCTCTAGGGCTTCATTTAATTGCTGTCCAGCTGAACTTGTCAGCATCTCACAGGTGCAGATGTATTTATTTTAAACTTCATATAGACTATGAGGGAAAGGGAACAAACAAGTCTGTGAGGAAAGGCAAGCAACATATATCATTAGTGTTTTGGCTTGTGGTCTTGCAGGAGGTATTTTGGTGGATTTAGATTAATTTTTGCTCTGGTAATTTACTGCTGGAGGAGAGGAATAAAGAGCCTCCAGAGTGTAGATGATCTTCGCCTGGGGAGCAGTGCAGAAGGGTAATGGAATTTCCTGTGTGAGAGGTGGCTGAGTATTACAGCAAAAAAACGAGTGTTTGTGGAAACAAAAGGGTAAGGAAAAAGGACACAATAAGTGGTTAGGTTATGTGGATAGAAATGGAAGTTATTAATGTCCACAGAGCTCAGATGAGAAATTCTAAACTTAATCTAGAACAAGAGAAAAAACAGTTGAAAAGTTGAAGGGAAGGGTTATATGAGCAGAGTGTCTTCAGGGGAAAGATTACAATAACATCTGTGCTTTGTGTAGTGTGGAATGGTCTTTGTGTTTTGTTAATGCTACACGAGTGTGGGCTGTGGAAGTGGGGAACTGAGGGAAGATTGAATGAGTGTAATGATGATAATAGCAGGAGAAAATGAGTAAGATTTTAGAGAAGCAGAATGCAGTGCCATGGGTGTGTTATGCATTCTTGGCTTTTTTTAGTCATGGTGGGTAAATGGATAGTGTGAGTGTCAGAATAAAGATAATCTCCTGATGACAGCTTTTTTTCACAAAGTGTAGTATTAACCAGGCAAGGAGAGCTATCCCCTCTCTCCTGGCAGGTTACTTTTACCAGCTTGCTCAGCTCAGTTTCATCTGTCAAGTTCTGATTCTCTCACAAATCAACCACAGGTATAACCAGAACTGGGGGAAAACTTTATATTAATCCATTGATACCTTGTTAAGGAGTAAGACAAGTTTCCCTTTTGTGAGCTGATACTGAATGAACAGAACAACTTACCTGTTACTGTAGAAATATATTTTCCACCATAAGTTTCTGCATCCTGATTAAAATGTATTTATTTTTGGCAGGGAGGAGTGACAACCAGATTCAGAAAGATCCTGCATTGACATTTGAAAGGTACGAGTTTCTGCCCTAAACTTAAAAAGTTTATGAACCTGTATTTTTTTTCTCATCCCAGATGTGGAGTGATAACTTTCTCATTCACACTAGCTTTGGTCCTTATCCCTCCTAGGAATTCCCAGTCAGAAGATGGTTCATTTCACATCCCTTTGTAGTCCTGATCTCATTCTCCTGAGATTGCTAACTAGGGTGCCCAGGTAACAATATGCTCAATTTCCTGAGAAGCTGAAGACACGCTCACCTGCCCACCAGAACTTCTGGCTTTTTCTCATCAAATGGATTTTAAATTGTATGCTTTTAAGAGCATGAAGTCCCTTCAAGAAGATGTTTTGAGTTGTGGGGTTTTTTATGGGCTTTTTTGCCTTCTGTTATTCCTTTGTTGCCCTCTTGGGCTTGTACCTCCCTTTCCAATATGAATTGCTTCAGCATTTATTTGGTATTTGGGAGTTGTTTGTGATTCTGTAAGATTCTGCAGGTACTCACAAGTCTTAACTGCTGTTGAATGAAATCACATGAATGTGATTATTTGCGTTCTTTAGGTCTCACTGATGAAAATGAGCAACAGAATTTGAACAAAGCCATCCTTTAGCAAGATTATGTATAGACTGAAAAAGAGAAGAAACCAAACAAAGTGGTTTGGTAATAATGCAGGCAGTGGAACTTACCTTCAGGTTATCGACATAGCCTTACTATATATTGATTTAGAAAACAACACTGGAGTTACTTATTGATGTTACATGGAGCTGGGAAATGACTCTTCCAGTTCCATCAAGGAATGATGGCTCTATGTAACACAAAGAACATGGGTTGGCACCTGTCAGCCATATCCAAATCTCTGTTATGGCAGGGTACACTGGAAATAATACAGAGCCTGATCAGTAGAGTTGAGGTTATAGATAATAACTATCAGATAATGACTTCATACTGCATCATACATGGCTTGAGCTACTTCGGTGCAGTTTGACCTGTTTATTTGCTAGATTTTTGACTTTCAGGTCTTTCGTTATGACAATTTCCCCCACTCTCACCACATTCTTTCAGTAATCATTAAGTGACTAGATCAAAACTGTAATTCCGAGATGTTTCCCCCAAAGCTGAGACAAGATTTACAGAGAGAAATTCACTACCTACCCCTCGCTGCCTTTCAGTGTTACCAGTGGTATTTGATGATGAATGGATATCAGACTTCCAGCATGTAGAAAACCAAATCACCTGCAATGGTTACTGTGTGTTGGACAACTTGAGCAATGGGACCACTGGAGTCACTGATGTTGCACATCTTGGAAGTCCTCTGCTGCCTGACCGGAATCTGATCCTGTACTAAATGCTAAAAGAATATGGAAGCTTTCAATATAAACTAGTTTGCTTTTAGTAGTTGTGATGCTTAAGCTGGTGATGTGTTATTGGGTTTTAGCATGGTAGATACCCCATATGTCTGTGACTTTAATATGTGTTGCATCATTTAGATTCCTCTCTCATGCATGTGTGCATAACCTTGCCACTATTTTCTTGTCCCATTAAATTCATAGGTGTACTTACGTCAGGGAAAATAAGTAAGTAGAAAGGAAGTACAAAGTTCAAGAAGTTACTACTAAACTCATCAATACAGTGTTTTAAGATTTTTAAGAAACTTACTTTGACGTTTCACACGTGTAAATATAACCGTGGACAATATTTTTTTCTAAAAAAGTAGTAAAAATTGTACCTTTACAGAATTGGGCATTGATAGCCATCCAGTCCTTCAACATTAACCCATTGTTGTGGACTGTTGTTGAGTATTAAATTGACCAGAAGTACTTTGTGCTAGCTGTCATCCTTACTGTCATTGCTGTATTGGCTGGTTGGTTACTTCTGTATGTCATTACCCCCTTCTGAAAGACAGTACCCATAAAGTGCTTTACATTTGGGTCACTGTGTGGAAAGATGCCTGTTCCAGCACTCCAAAGAGGAATGGATAAGAACTGGGTTTAGATATTTTCTGCATGGTGTCCCAGCCAAAACCCCCCTGGCTGCTGATAGCAGCTTGCACATCTCTGCTGCTTGAAAAGTGGGGAATTGGATCCAAAGTTCAAAACTTTGTTCAAAAGCAAGAACCCTCTTGCTTCTGCAGGTTATGTGTGTAAAGAGTGTGAGCTTGTATTTAACAGGGAAAAAACCCCAAACCCACAACTGCTGCTGATTTGTTTTTATCAAAGGTTTGGTTGTGAAGATTAAAGAGGGTTTTTATAGTATAAGCTTGAGAGAAGACTTGCTATGGCACTGAATGAAGTTATTTACTGTAATACAGCTCAGTTAAAGCAAAAGCTTTTTCACACGTTTGAGTTTTCATGCTTTTGTAAACTTAAAAGAGCTATATGATTCCAAATATACTTGCTTTAGGGTTTCATGTGTCGGGCAGCTGCACTGCTAACAAGCTGATGTGTTTCCTAGAACGTTTTTAGTTGTGAAATGTCCTATATACACATTTTCATGTGTGCTTGGTGCTCAGAGTAAACTGCTGATTTGTGGATGTGGAAGGAACTTCTGCTGGTTTGTTGTAATCATTGCCTGATTTACTTTTTGTTATTTTTCTCTTTCTGATTCTTCAGTGCAGTAAGAAGCTTTATCAGCTTTTCACAAAGTAGAAAGGATAGAAATTCCACTTGGAAAAAAAATAAAAATTAACCAACCTCCCCTTTTCTCTCATTTTACTGAAGGGGCTTACAAAAGGGGGACTGAGGAAGAGCAGAATTGTATTGACCTGAGATGTATAACTTAAATCAATTTTATCTTAAACCAGTGACTGTTTTAAGATCAGATGAATCACTATCAGAGTTACAAGCACCTATACCACAGTGCTGAGAAGCTGGCATCCTTGGCTTTAGGAGTGATTTGTATCTGGCCCTAGTAGCTCAGGCAACACTATAACTTCAAAGGGTGACAGCCTAATTCTTGTGAAGGATATTTTCAAAAAGGAGACAAGTTTTTAAACCCTTTTTTCCCCCCATCTTTCTTTCATTTGAAGCCTTTTCATTAGTAGGTGAGACAATCCAGTCATCCAGGTAGAGAGATGCAAATACACTACCTCTGCAAAAATGGAGGGAAGTCAGTAAAGAAATGTTAAATAGCTGAAACAAGGCCTAGGAGCACATGTGATGGCATGAAGGTTTAACTGGCAGTGTCCAAGATGCCCAAATACTAGTGAGCTGTGCAGGTCACCCCAAATGGGTTCCAACAAAAGCTGTAATACTAACACAAGCAGTCCTATTTATAGACATGTCTCTGTTTAAATACAAATTACTCCGAGTAGTGCTGGTGTTAAAAGGGGGGGGTTAAGAATTAAGAATACAAACCACACTACTCTTTGGTTTACTACCTTCTCCTGTGAGCATCTAAACTTTGTGGCAGCAGTGCAGCTTTGCATGCCCTTGTGTCACCCAAGACACCTCTTCCTCATGTTTAGGCAGCAGAAGGGGACGTGTGGCAGACGTGACCTGTAAGCCAAATCCTCTCCTGCCTGTGTTCAAAGCTTTGAGAATGTATCTGTGCGTGGATGGATGGATGGATAGATCAGCAAATGACTTTCATTGCTGACTATTTTCAGCAGCTGGCTTTTAATGAGTCTTTCAACTGTTGCTCCTGTGTTTAATCTGCTCACTTACTCAGCGTTCAGCATTAGAGGAGCTTTCTAGGAGGTAAATGTTGTCCTGATTACAGAAGAGGTTAGTTTGATTGTGTTCTGCACAGACCTTGAGGGTTTTTTTTATTTTTTTTATTTTGTTAATTGAGAAATATATGCTGTGCACACAGATAATTAGGATAAATAAGCAAGTGTTGTGCTTGGAAGTGCACATCCAAATATGCAATTGTTATATTAAGATAAGTGTCTTGGATTGATCCAAGTTAAAACCTGTGGTCCTGACCCTTTAGCACTGGTCTTGCTATGTGTTTGAGTGGGTTTTCTTTTTAGATTTGTAATTTAATGTATATTAGCAGTGGCTGAATAGACTGAAAAGGATGGCAAAAAGTGTCTTTCATTTCTTTTTCATTTAACATAAAAGCTTTTCCTTAGTTTATTTGCTATGCTGCCTGATAGCTCGTACAAAAATAAATAAGGACAGAGTAGCTACTCTTAAATATAGAGAATACTTAAAACTTGTAATGTATCAATGTGAAGAAAATGAAGTGTAGTGGTATTTCTGGTAAGTGTACTGAAAAAAGGCTAGATCCAGGAGCTTTGATCAAATGCCAGCTCTTACATCAGTCCTCTTTGTAATCTTTCTTGCTGATCTGTGACCTTGACCTTGTGTTTGTGTTTGTATGTCAAATCTATTTTAGGGATGAACAAAATAAGTTCAGTTTAATAGGATTTATACTCTAGCTTCACAGGATACCTTAATAAAATATAAAAAATTAAAATATTTGGGTCAGGTAAATTTTCAGTCATCTTTTAAGATTTCAGTGGGTTTGAAGACATGGACTTTGTTGTTGTTCTTTTAGGAGATGCTTCTTGCAAAGACATCTTTAACTCACCAGTAAACTCTTCTAAAGTCAGCATGGGCCTTCTGTCTGGAGGTGGGGTTTTCTCTTCAAGCATCTTACCAGTGGCTGTGCTTTTTTTTTGGCACTGATTGAGGTTCAGCAGTGAAAGTAGTCCCTACTCTTTGTCCTTCCTCGTGCCACTCGTAGTCCCCTCTGCCCACAGGAGAACTGCACAGCAGATTCTTGGCAGCATCTTTGGGCTGTGACAAGGTCCTCAGTCTGGCTTGCCTTATAGGATCTTTGTGCCACGTGTATCCAGCAGGTTCTTGGGCACAACCCTTGTTTTTAAACAAGTGCAAACAGGGCAGCAGAATTGATTGGTGTAACACTGGCACTTTGGGCATATGGCCTCATAAAGCCTTAGTGAGGCTGTTGGTTTCACAGGCATTGTGAAATAGGGGCTCAAATTGGCTAATAGTTATATGCAAGTATGGAGTAATAGATTTATTTTTCACAGCTCTTTTATTTCTGGGGCAATGTTTTATGTAGAAAATCACATGCTTTCTTCAAAAATCAGTCACACATCTGTGTTAGTTCGTTTCATACTTTTTAATTTGGAATCAGCACCTGTTTTTACTGTTGATAGTAATGGAACAAGCAATAATAATAATAAATAACTTTATTTTTTTGCTATTGCAGTTTTGTCCATTAAGAACTCATTAAAAACAGATCTAAAATGTTTCCTTTCCACAGATTTGTGATGGCATATTGTCTTCTTCAAATACATGGCACCATTATCAGCATAAGTTTTGAGAAATTATTTCCAAGTATAGTTGCTTTGAATTACAGTGAATCATACCTAAGCACTTCCCTTTACCAGCTCTCCATTGTTTTTGCCATGCCTTTGTGGCAGTAAATACTATTTTCACTGGTTTGGAGTTAAGTTTGTATTTTAATTGCTCTGATTTGACTCATGGCTAGGGGTGAGGTGCAGTCCTGTTCTTTGTGTGAGGGTCAGATGATTATCTCTGTATAAATCTATATGACTTTGAGGCCTTTCAGTATTTTACTTAGGTATTTATGTTGTGAATGTTTTTAGATCAACTCTGGCATCGTGATAGGGACTTTTTGTCCTTTTGTCTTTACAGGATGTTATGAGCCTCTTCTCCCAAGGTTTCACTAAAGCTGGTTCTTATGTTTTATCTTGAATTTCATTTGGCTTTATTGCTGTTTTGGAGAGGAAAAAAAATTCTAATTTTTTATTTGAATTGAGCTACTACAGACCATCTTGCTATTGCAAGTTTTTCTTTTCCAACTGAAATGTAGGTTTATGAGCCTTTTCTGTGTCCACAACCTTTGTAAACATCACACAATGAAATCTCCTATTACAACAGAAGCTGTAGTGTCCCCTCCACTCACTTAGAGACCCAGATGGTTTGTGGTTTTTTTTAACACAGATTTATGGGAGTTTTTACATGTAGTTGAATGCTGTGTGACTGTGATCCTGTATTTCACCTTGCCTGGAATTCCTGTGTATTTGTGTTCAGTTAGCTGAAACCTATTCTATTGTGAAGTCTAAAAAGTGGCTTTTATTCATAACCATGAGATGCTTGGTCCCAAGTGAAACACAGCTATTACTGCCAATAAAATACTGTGCATGACTTTTTAGTCCTTTGTTGCACTTTGACATCTGAAACCAATTCTTGGTTAAAATAACATAAAGTGACTTAACATATACCAAACCATTTAACACAGTTATTCCAAGAAATACATAATTTTAGTGCACTGCTATCAATAAATGCCTGTACCTTGAGATCCCTCCAACAAGCAGAAAGTCAGAGTTGTGTGGAAATGCATTATCTGCGTGCATTGATCATAACTCAGAAGCATGATTGCCCAGGAGAGGACATTGATTTCTTCACTGTATATTAATCACATTTCATTCTTGGGGAGTTGAGGTGGAGTTAAATGCATAATCAGTGATTTGGTTTTGTAGGTGTCAGAGGGAATGGAACTCTGCTTGAGTTTCCTTTTAATTGCTTATTTATAGGCAAGTGGTTTACCAAACATTGGAAAGGTGCATCCTCTGTTCATTCTGTTGTATATTGTCCTCCTCTGTTGTGAAAGCAAGTCTTTGTATAGATTTTTGTATGTTTTTTGCTCTTGGTCTCTTGAATAAGAAGACTCAATTAACCAAAAGTGTCTCTGCTCACTGTATTTCTGAGCTTGGATGACCCTTTCCCACATCAGTTGAGATTCAGTGATACAGGCTATTTCTGGATCCTTGTCCCTAATGGATGTGTAGTGGGGGTGTAGTTTCTCTGCATTATCTTTTCCTTTCTGCCCTTTCTGCCTTCAGCAGCAGAAGACCATTGAGCAGTGACTGATGGGACAGGCTTAGGTGCCAAATACTTTCTTCCTTCACGGGTGGTGTTTGTAAGTTGAATGTCTGTTCTTCCTCATTCCTTACGATTAGCAAAGACTTGGCAGAGAGCGTGTTCCTAAGTTCATGCCTAGAGTGTTAGCAGACCATAATCACCAAGTGAACTTGAAGATGTCCTTTCAGTACCATTAGAGAACAAAATATAAATATTCCTCCAGCAGTATGTGTAAGAACAAATATATGTGCGTGAGTCTGGGTAAGGAACTGACTGAAATGTCTGTGAAACACCAGGTGAATTGTAAGTTACACAAACGGCAATTCTGCATCTGCAAAAGGGGGTATTCTGCATCTAGGAATGATTATTTCTGTGGTGCTCTGTTCTTGTACTTGTTAGAATAAGAAATGCTTATTTAAGGTAGGCTGTGAGCTATTGTTTGAGGAGCGTCACAGCACGAAAAGTGGCCACACGTGTTTCATCTCTGAACTTTGCACAACTTTCCAGCAGGAGGTTTTGACGTGGAGGCCAGATTTGGATTAAGCTGTGTATGGTGCTTAAGTGTACTTGTAAACCTTGGAGAGCTGCTACTAAGGCTTTCACAAACTCAGCTTTCATGGCAATTGTCTGCTTCCCATTTGCTCCTTCCCATGTACTTCTTCTCTTCTGGAGGTTTCATTGGGCTTGGGATGATGTTGGAGGAGGGATTTTTTTATTATTATTATTATTATTATTCTCAGGGTTTTGGTTGGTTGGTTTGGCTTTTTGTTAGGGCTTCTTTTTTTTTTCTTTTTTTTTTTTTTTCTTTCTTATTTTCAATTTTTCTCACTCCTTAGTGGTAGCTTTATGAAGTCAGGTACAAAAATACAAGTCACATGTAACTTAAGGAGAAATATCTGCCTGTGGCCTTTCGCAATCTGGAAGATGTGGCTGGGATGGGTTGAATGCCAGCATTGGATGAGTCTCGGCGTAGCCAACACTGAGTAGTGTTCTCAACACTTCTGTAGTGCTCAGGATTTGGTTTTTCCACGTGGCAATGCTGTGCCACACAGTGTCTCTCCTGGCAGGGTGTGCAGCCTCCCTCTGCATGGGTATGGAAATCTCCCTGACATTTCTACACCTCATTTCAGCACACACTGGACATGTTGTGTTCCCCCTTGGTATAAATTACGTGCCATCCCAAAGCTCCTCGTCGTTGTCATGGGGTGGGATTCCGTGGTCTGAGTGAGTCAGAGATTCCCGGACTGGAGAATCCCATGTGAAATCTGAGGAGTGGAAGGGACACTTGAGATGAGGTGGCTGAATCCCCCTTTCCACACCCCAGATGGAATGTGTAGGAATAGCCTCCCCTTCCTTATGTGCCTCTGGCACCGCTATTAGCAACAACAGTCATCAGCATTTACATTTTAGCGCTTTCTGAAAAGCTGAAATAAATCTAAATATTCTCTACCACGAGAAGAGTCGGGTTTTTTCCTTCCCCACTCAGCTGTTGGTTCACTAACATTTCAGTCCAGTGATCTGTCAGGGTTTATTCTCCGAGGAAGGACTGTGTCTTGTGCCTGCTGTGCTCTTGGCTCTATTTCTATCGATTTTATGTGACTTAAAGACTCCTCAGTTACTCGGGGTTTGCGTGCTTTCGTAAAACGGTAGATTTCGCATCATTTTGAGCTGTTTCTTCATCTGTTATGGGAATAGGTTTGCTCTAGTATTTTTCAAAATCCCGTGAGTGAAACTGCTAAAATACTCAGGTGTTGATCAGGCTGCTTGGGGTCATTTTTACACATCCCGTGTCACCTCTGCTCCATCCCCACACTGAATTAAACGCCTCTTGCTCTTGTCTAAACCTTAAAGTGTCGTGTCGGGGCTGCATTTGGCAGCACACAGCTTATAACAAAACAACGGGGGGGAAAAAAAAGGCTTTTCCATTCCTCTGCTCGTGAAGCCGTGGCTGTTTGCTAATCCTGCGTTATCCAAGGGGACCTTTCCTTGGTGTGCTCCGTGCCAGCCGGAGGGAACAGCCCCGGGATGGGCAATGCCAGCCCTGGTGGGGCCAGAACCTTGGCAGAATTCCTGGCAGCGGCAGGATTCCTCATGTGCCCTCTCCTGACTGAGCTGTCAGAAGGATAGGCTATCCTTGCCACGTCTAAAATGTCTTCTGGAGTCAGTCAGCAGGCCGAGGAGGAGTGGATAATGTGCCAAGCTCCTGGGAAGAAGCTTGTTTTTGCTTTCTCAGACTGATACCCTACACTTGTAGGAGAGGAGGCTGATTTATTTTATTTAAATGAATTAGTTGTAAAGAGAGACTTCTGGATTCCCAAGTTCTTTTTGAGTGCAGCTGTGGGAGAATTCACCCGCTTATTGCTGAGTTTTGCTCCCCCATATGATAATTTTCTGCCTTTTTTTTTTCCTTTTTTTTCCTAAGTTACATTTGTAAAGGGAACCTTCAAAATGTCTTGGATGCGTGAATCAAAACTGTGAAGAGGTCTCAGCTGCTCCATTCATCTGAACAGATTTCTGACACAAATATTCGGAAAGCAAAGCACTTAAATACTTGATTCTCTTAAAGCATGTGCTTAAGAACCACTGAAGTACCTGCTCGTTTGTGCAGCTCTGTGCATTTGGTGCCAGGTTGTTGTTCAGGGCTGTTTCCCTGCTCAAAACCTTTGCAGAAAGAGCCAACTAAAAGACTGAAGTGCTTTTACCAGCACTCTGCAAACATCCTTCCTGCAGAAATCAAAGGTGTGCAAGTTGAGCTTAATAACAAAATAAATCTGGAACAGCAAGTCTCATTTCCCCCACTCGTTCTTGGTTTGCTGCAGGATTCTGCTGCAATTCCCAGTGCATCTAGGAATTTTGGTTTTGAGATCCAAATTTCATTGTGTGCTTCAACATTTCACTGCAGGCAGCCATAAGGATGGGCAATCACTTGAAATCCTGTGGTTTAGGTACTACTCAGTGCTGGTGCTGGAGCTGCTGAGTAACACACAGCCTTTAATATATTTATCCACAATTATCCTTCTGAAGTTTCCATCTATTATTACTCCATCTGGGAAAACAGGGTACAGAGAAGTAAAACCAGAAGTCAGACAGCCTGTCTGCAGCACAGTGAGTAATTGGACCCCTGAATCCCAAGCTGCCACTGTAATCACTGTACTGCATTCCTCAAATCTGTAATAATTAAAATGACAGTCTGAGCCATTGGCTGATGTGGTGGGCTGGAGCCTTTACACTTGGGAATATGAGAATGGGAAGCTAGTAAGAGACTTTTTCTGGCACTTCCAGTAGTAGCTAAGCATTAGAACACCAAATTTATTAAATAACTGAAGATTTTTATTTCACAGACCAGTTTTATATTAGCTTTACAAATGCATGTTTTGATTCATCTCAACTTAAAAATGGAACATAAAATTGCTGCAGGAGTTTAATCGTCATGAGAGAACTCTG